>NW_021167085.1:1368213-1654750 GCF_003711515.1 Sodiomyces alkalinus F11 | reverse complement strand
ACTACTTTTAAAAAGCTTTTTTAATAATATAGCTATATATTTATAATCTTATAAGGCTTATATTTTAAGTGTATCTTAATAGTAGTATCCTGTATTAATATCGTATAATTATCTACATATATTATACCTTTAATATATTATAACCTTTTACTTATATTATAATATCTTATTTAAAATATTAGAATTATATATTTTATATTATATACTATAGTATTATTTTATAATATAGAATATTAAATATATATAGATATTTATATATACCCTTTTCGCTATATTACTATAACAGGTTATATTATACGATAATATGCGTACGTGTACGCTGGCTGGTCGGTTCTCTTTTTATCTTAGTAGATATCTTTATTACTAGGCGAACTCTATTCTGTCTCCGGATAACCCTTTACGAGCGCGTATTATACTTTCTAATAATTTCTGGACTCCTTTTATTATACGAGGTAAATACTTTAACCTAGAACCCCTGCGCGACGAGATATATCGCCGCTATGAAGAGGGTTATACCGATTAGGCTTTATGTCGTTTCGTGGAAGAGTAGATAGGTAGAGCGGTAATACGCTAGACCTTATAGCGTCGTTATAAGGTATAGGGCCTGCGCAGAGAGACTCGTACGCTTATTACCGATAATCTTATTCGCCGTATTCACACGCTTTTCTTTAACGTTCTTAACGACGACGAGATACTCTATTAGCTCTAAGCCGAAAGCTTCCAGATCTTAAGGAGAGGTCTTGAACAAATCCGCAGATATTAGTGCCTTCAGAGACGTTAAGATACAGAATAAATCGAAGCCGAACGCTAGCACATAGAGCTATTCTTCGAAAAGAAAGACCTTACGGCATTATTTGCAAGAGGCCTAGGCAAAGTATAGCTCTACATGTTTATACGCTAATAAGGTTTTATTATTAGCGCACACGAGCTATACCGCATATTTATAGAACTATTTCCTGAAGACGTGGCGGTAAGGTATAAGGAGATACGCTACCGTCGAAAAGGCTAGACAACGCCGGGACCTAATTTTATTTAGTCTATAGATACGTACGATAAGTTATTGCCCTTCGGCTTTAAAATATACGCAGGGATAGATGCGTACTCGAGGTTTATAACTTAGTTCTACGTGGGCATATCCGCGTATATCTAAAAATATACTCGCTTAGTATCTAAAGGTTATTCAGTAAGTTAGCTTTATCCCGTAATTAATTCGTTCCGACTAAGGCAAAGAAACGACGCTTATAGCCGGCGGCCACTAGTTTCTTTCCGCCGGCTCTCGTATAAAGATAAACGCTGCCGGATAAAAGGTTCTAATTAAGTTTAAAGATTACTAGGTATTTAGCAAAAGTATCTATAATTAACGGATTAAATTATAGTAGAATAGACTTTACTAATCTCGCGCGGCTTTTTAGCGTGTAAGTATCTAGTGTTTTTTCTATTTTTAGCACTTTTTACTAATTCTTCTAGGAGTTCTTTATTTATCTTTCCGAACACGGCCTTTTCGATCCTTATTCTATTATCGATAAAATTACCCTTCTCTACGTCTATATACCTCTAATTCGGACGGATTTTACCCGCTTTATATAAGTGTATAACTACTATATAATTTATACCTAACTATCTACGCTATATATCGTGAGCGGAAAGCCCTGGGCCCTTTACCACTAAAGTAGTCCTGACCTTTACGTTCGGGTCGATCCTATACGGCTTTGTACGTTAGAAAACGTTCTTGTAGATAAGCTAGTAAGCCTTAACTAATATCTTCTATAAATAATAATAGAAATTTATGGTAGTATAGAAGCCACGGCGATAGGTCTACTAGAAATTCTTACTATAGAAGGTAAGTAGTGTCCTTCGCTGCCTTTATACGAGTATATATAAAAGGGGTTATACGTATACGATTAGGAGAAGAAAGAACCCGTTCTTATAATACTTTCTACGCCACGGGGTAGTATTACTTCGGTTAAAGAGTTTTTCAGAAATAAGGGGATTAGAACTAAGGATCTAGTAGTAGATAAGATTATAAGTGATAGAGACTATAGCGAATAAATAATTCAAATTTTCTACCTTCTAACTATTTATAAATACATTTACCCTATTAATCTATTTCGCTTTTTACTTTCGAGATTATACGCTTCCGTCCAGCCGAAGATATATTACGGCCAACGGGCCTAATATACACTAGCACGAAGGATATACTAGTATATAACGGACTAGGACGATTAGCGTACCAGGACGTAACCAGAAGATAACTTAGGAGGACATCACGTGCCGGGTCACGGGATAACTCTCCAAGCAAGGATACACTAGTACATAGGATACTAGTATACTAGGCATACTAGTATAACTACGGAGGCTATTCACCGGGTATTTACCGGGAGGCTTATAAACAGAAAATAAACAGTAAGTGAATAGCGAGTAAACAACCGGGTATATATACCAAAGTATCCTAGGTCTTACTTCTATTAGAGAATAAGATATCGATTAATCTAAGTCTTTACCTGGACTACTATTCTACGCTTAAACCTACCTTATAAAGAAGACGCCTAATCTTTACGACGTAACTACGACTAGACTACTACGAATAACAGTTACTACTCTTTAGTTAACATCCTCTTCTTATTTGAAACTAAAACCTTAACGCCAGTCCCCTATCGTCCGCTATATTATAGAGGACTAGAAGCTATCATAACATTTTAATCGATCCTGTTCGGTAAGCTGACCTTAATAGCTAATAAGTAGTACGCCCGAAGTAGAAGCTACTTCGCCTAAGGAAAAAGAAGTCACTTTATCTGAAGAAGAATTATCGTCTGAAGAATCTAGTTCCTCCGACGAAGAGGAAAAACCAGAATAACCTTAATAAGACGACGAAGTAGCCAGCAATCACTCTTCTAATATATCGAATAATAATAACCATACCGCGAGCGCTATGAGCGCTATAACGCCTACCACCACCGCTAAAGGGAATAACGACCTTTAGCAGATTCGTAATATAGTTACCTAGCTTTAGGGGGAAAACGTAACCCTAAGAGCTTAGTTAAACTATCCTAGAATTAGGGCTAAGTATAAGTACCCTATACCCCCTAAGTATAACGGAACTCGAGGATAGCTTTAGAGCTTTATTACCTAGCTTAGAGGCTATCTCCTATTCTACCAGGATAGTATCCGTACGGAAGAAACCAAAGTACTCTATACCGCGGCACTCCTTACGGGAGATACGTATAAATAGTTCGAATCTATCTATAAAGACTACCTAGAGAATATAGGAATAGAAATCCTAAGGAAGCCCGGGACTACGGTAATCTTTAAGGACTTCGACGTATTTATCGAAAAACTTAACGTTATCTTCGGCTAGCTCGATAAGGAATAAGTCGCGGCTAAATAACTAAGCTAGCTATATTAGACTAAGTTAGCTACGGACTATACTATAAGATTCTAGTAAATCTTGTTAAAGCTTAGCTACCCGGATAAACCCTTTATAGATTAGTACTACTAAGGACTTAAGGAAGAAGTAAAGGACGAACTATACTGATTAGACCGACCTGAGATATTTAGCGAATACACCGTAATAGTAATTCGTATCGATAACCAGAACTATAAACGGCGCTATTAGAAAAAGTATTAAATAAGCGTTTTATTCTATATAGCTAATTCGAAGAAGAAATAACTATACCCACGCTAGTTTAGAAACACCTTATATAGGTACTATAGTGGACTTATAGAGCTCGATAATATTAACCGATAAAGTAATAAGCAGGGTAAAAGGGATATAAAGAAAGTTGAGTGTTATAACTATAATAAGCCGGGTTACTACGCACGCGACTATTATAAACCTAAGAAAGAACGACCGTAACGATAATCGAATACGATTAGGAAAGTAAAACCCTAGAAGGAAATTAACGCTATTAGATACCTAGAAATTTATAGGGACGAAATACCGTATATTAACCACTATTAGATAACCTGCTACGATAACTATTATCTAGTATACTAATTAGAGAAGGACGGAGCTAGATACTACCCTAAAAGACCCTAGAAGATACTCGCTATAGTATCTAGTAACGAGTATAATAATAACTATAGCCTTAAAATCCCCGACTAGGATAAGAATAAACTAGCTTTATAAACTATTATAGAAATCCTTTAAAAATACGGATAGACGAAGGAAGAAGCTAAAAGATAGAAGCAGATCTTAGAGATCCAGAAGAAATAGGAAGTCCACACGAATACTAGCAGCGGAGGCTTTAGCGCCCTCTAGGAAGTAGGACTTACTCCCGAAGAGAAACACCAGCTTAAGAAAGAGGATTATACACGTTACGCATAGGAGGAAATCGCCAAACTCGAAGAGTAAGATTAGGAAACGGAGTCCAACGGGATTCCGGATAATAACACGAACTTCTAGTATTAACTTATAGAAGCAGCCGACCTAACCGAAGAAGAAGTTATCTAGCTACGGATACTCGACTAGCTCGCGGAAGAACCTCTTAGATAAACCCACTAAGTCCGTTTCACTAAACTTAGCTTTAATAATGCTTACCGCAGAGCACCCGCGAATACCACTAAAGAATAGCAACGGACTATATATTAGTAACCTTAACCTTACTATACTTAGAAAGACCGAGACACTTTCACTAGCCTAATAATAAGCCTATAAGGATCGGACAATTAACTACCTAAGTACTAAACGTATAAGAAAGGATAGATAATACACGCTAACTATCTAGACTATAGCCTAATCCTTTAGGCTAATTATATTAAGGACGTATACCCTATATATAAGGAATATAAACAGGCTAATAGCTTCTAGCCGCGGAACGAAGAATAAACCCTAGAAGATAAAATCTATTTAAGGAGATAACGTGACGACTAGGTTATCACGGAAACCAGGGGTAAAGGACGCGAGATTCGCCTTTAACTATATAGGTATAACTACTACGAGTACCGGTTAGACGAATATAATACTACTAGCTATATAGTATACGCTACCGAGAAAATCCGATAACTAGAATAAGACTAAGAAGCTTAGGAATCACGCTTCTAGGCCCTTGATAAGCGCCTACGATAAATAGAACGGCTCTTAATCCAGTACGGGTTCTTAGATAAAGAAATATCCCTCGAATACCGAGCTAAACAGGTAAAAAACTAGGAGTATACTATTATAAGAAGTACGCGAGAGGTACTCGATAGATATACTCTATAACATGTAGTAGTATAGGGTATTATTATATTAGAATACGACTCGATAAATATAAGATAAACGCACTATTAGATATAAGCGTAGCAGGAAACTTTATCTCGCTAGTAGCCGTAAGAAAGTTCTTTATCCCCTAGGTTAGGAAATACCTAGAAGATAAGTACGAGATTACTCTATATACGGGAAAGAACCAGTCCCACGAAGAAGTTATTATTAACTAGGAGACTATATACCTTTAGATCGAAATTCAGAATAAGACTATAATAATAAAATTCGATATATACGATATAGGTATAAGGACGTTATCCTTAGTAAACTATAGTTTAACGAATAGAATCCCGATATAGACTAAAAGCTTAGCTAGCTCTATTAGAGATTAGAGAGTAAGTAGGAGCCTATAAAGCAAACCTTACCCGATCCCGATATCCGTCGAAAATAGCAGAAAGACTTACCGACGAAGGAGCCTTAGGGAGACTTAGATAACCGCTAGAAGTCAGGGACTAAGGCGAAAGGAGTACGAAAGACTTTAAGATAGTAGTAGCGGCACGATAACCGATACGTAATAAATATTATTAAAGGAATCTATTAGATTATCTAAGCAGAGAGAGGACTCGTAGAAGGCGATCACGATAGACTCGCTAAGGTATTACCAGAATACCGTAAATACGGAAGGCTATTTGCCGAAAATTTAGAGACTAGATTACCGAAACATCGATACTACGATCACGAGATACCCCTTAAGGAAGGGATATACCCAAAATTCTTTCTAATTTACGGGCTAAATTAAAAGGAATTAAATAACTTAGAAGAATATCTCAAAGAAATACTAGTAAAAGGCTATATTAGAGTATTATAATTACTAGTAGGATACCTAATCCTATTTATACTAAAGAAAAACGGTAAACTATAACTATATATCGACTATTAATAACTTAACGATATAATTATTAAGAACCGCTACCCACTACCTTTTATCTCGGAGATATAAGATTAGCTAATTAGAGTATAATAGTTTATAGCACTTAATTTAAAAGGAGCCTATAACTTAATTAGGATTAAAGAAGGAGAAGAATAGAAAATAGCGTTCCGAATAAAGCAAGGATATTTTAAGTACCTTATTATACCTTTTAGATTAATGATTACGCCGGTATTATTCTAAACGCTTATTAATAATATCCTAAAGAAGTATTTAGATTATTTTATTATAGTATACCTAAATAATATCCTTATTTTCTCTAGAATACTCGAAGAATACCGATAATATATTCACACGATTCTATAACTCCTATAAAACGCTAACCTACTAATTAAGCTAGAAAAAGTCTAATTCTACACGTAAGAAGTTAACTTTTTAGGGTATATAATATAACCTAACGAAATCTATATAGATAAGGCGAAAATCTAATATATCTCTAAGTGGCTATAGCCGTAGAATATTCGCGATATTTAGTCTTTCCTCGGACTTATTAACTACTATTAACGATTTATTAAGGACTATAGTAAGATTACTATCCCCTTAACTAAAGTAACTAAAAAAGGACTCGACTTCGAATAGAACGAAAGAATAGAGGAAGTATTCTAAGCCCTTAAAGGAAGAGTTACTAGCGAACCTATCTTAGTAATACTAAACCCCGATAAAGAATACGAACTCGAAATAGACGTATCCGACTAGGCTTTAGGAGTATAACTCGGGTAATATAATACAGAAAGGAGATTATATCCTATAGCCTTTATATCTAAAAAACTCAGTAGACCGGAACTTAACTATCAGATCCACGATAAAGAGCTAATAGCTATTATTAAAGCCTTTAAGGAATAGAGACTATATCTATTAAGAATAAAATACCCGGTATAGGTCTACACGGATTATAAGAACCTTACGTAATTCACCACTACTAAGGTTCTTAATAAGCGATAGATCCGATAGGCAGAATTCCTATCCGAATTCAACTTCTATATTTAATATATAAAAGGAAGCGAAAATAGTCGCGTAGATACACTTAGCCGACTAGGAACACCCGATAAATCACCTAAACTATAAGCTATACTCTAGTAGGAAGGAGAAGCTCTCACCCTTAAAAACAGAGGAATAAACAGCATTAATCGGATAACCGACACCACGTTCGAAGAAGCACACGCCTCACCAATATATAGATATTAAGGAGTTTATAAGACCTACCGCCGATTACGATAATAATACGGCTATATAGAAACTAAAGAACGAGTTAGGGACTTTGTTCGTAACTACGATATTTACTAGAAAGTAAAGAGTAGCCGATATAAACCTTACGGACTACTAAAGCCACTACTAGTAGTAGACGGACTATGGAAATTAATTATAATAGACTTCGTGACAGGATTCCTAGTATCCAAAGACCTAGTAACAGGAACCGCCTACGATAGCGTATTCGTAATCGTCGACCGATTCACGAAATACACTCTTTATATTCTATATATTAAAAACACTATAATAAAAGAACTAGCTAGTATCTTTATTAACCGCCTAATCCGGGATCACGGCGTGCCGAATAAAATTATCACGGATAAAGATAAACTCTTTACCAGTAACTTCTAGAAAGCAGTTATAAGCTAGCTAGGAATAAAATATAAGTATTTAATAGCGTTTTACCCTATAACGGATAGATAAACCGAAATTATAAACTAAGTCCTAGAATAGTATCTACGATACTATATAGGGTACGAATAAGATAATTAGGTATAATACCTACTACTTATATAGTTTATATATAATAGCTCGTTAAACGAGTTAATAAAGAAAATACCGTTCGAAGTAAATTACGGGTATACCCCGATAGTATTTAGAAAACCTTTAGAAGGACTAAACGCACTAAGAGCGATAAAAACAGTTAAAAGCATGAAAAAACTACACGAAGAACTACGAACCGACCTAAAGATAGTCAGAACACGAATAAGCAGATACGTAAATTAATTAAGGATTAAGGGACCAACCCTTTTAAGGGGAGACCGCGTCTACCTTATTCGCAAAAACATCAAAACATAACGACTAAGCGATAAATTAGATTTCAAAAAATTAGGACTATTTAAAATCCTAGAGAAAAAATCAGATACAAACTACATCCTATCACTACCTCCGATAATAAGGATACATAATAATTTCTATATTTCATGACTTAAACTAGTATCGAAAAACGTAAAAATAATATAAGATAAAATCGTAGTGGATACTAGCGACGTGTACAAAGCAGAACGAATCCTCGACCACCGAGAGACGCTAGACGGCACCGAATATTTTATAAAGTGGAAAAACTACGACTATAGCGATAATATATAGGAACCTAAAGGCAACTTGATTAATTATAAATAACTCCTAAAGTAATACCGATAAAACACTATCAGGACCTAGAACCAGACGCCGCGGTCTACGTAAAATTAATATCCGAAAGATCACTTATATCCTGCGCTATAATTTAATTCTAATTAATCACGTTAACCGTACTAGCCGCCTACGTAGCTAATATAGCCTCCGACTCCGCATAACAAACCTCGGCTTCCTTCTATTCTAACTCCTCGAGCTCCTCCACGCTTACGAGGTCCTTACGTACTATTTCGACCCCCTTCTCGCGAAGTAACCGACGTATCTTCCGGAGACGGAGCAGACAGGATAATACCTTGTTTATCTCCTGGCGAGCACGGGCCTTTATAGCCTCAAGCTCTCAACGACGAATCGTTAGGACCTCCTCCGCTTACTCCTCCTCGCGCTTAAGACGACGAAGCTCGTCGTGAATACGGTTAACTAGTAAACCACACGGTTAAAAGAAGAAGGCGGGAAAGAAAGGGAGGGCTAACCCTACTAGAAGATATAGAAACCCGCGAAGAATCGTAAGAACGGCTAACAGAATAACAGGATAAGTAGCGCCCGATACTATCCAGAATAAAACAAGGAAGCGATTAGTCGAAGCAACACGAACAGGGCGAAACCTCAAAACCCTAGTCGGTAATAAGGGCAGAAATTCGAACTCGATTAAGAGCAGAACGAGAAACGGCGGGCTTAGCGGAACGTTTCTGCACACGGTCGGATATAATAGTTAGCAGTAAGGAAAAGAAAAAACAGGGAAACGATAAACCTGGGAAAGGCGACCTACTTATACGACCGCTAGGACAGCGCCTAGAAGAGGGGAGGTAATATTATAGCTAATAGGCCTAATATATACTAGCACGAAGGATATACTAGTGTATAACAGACTAGGACGATTAGCGTACTAGGACGTAACCAGAAGATAACTTAGGAGGATATTATATGCCGGGTCACGGGATAACTCTCTAAGTAAGGATATACTAGTATATAGAATACTAGTATACTAGACACACTAGTATAACTACGGAGGCTATTCACCGGGTATTCACCGGGAGGCTCGTGAACAGGAAGTAAACAGTAAGTGAACAGCGAGTAAATAACCGGGTATATATACTAGAGTATCCTAGGTCTTACTTCTATTAGAGAATAAGATATCGATTAATCTAAGTCTTCACCTAGACTACTATTCTACGCTTAAACCTACCTTATAAAGAAGACGCCTAGTCTTTACGACGTAACTACGACCAGACCACTACGAACGACAGTTACTACTCTTTAGTTAATATCCTCTTCTTATTTTGAACTAAAACCTCGACGCTAGTCCCCTATCGTCCGCTATATTATAGAGGACCGGAAGCTGTCGTAATAAGATAATACCGTTTAGTCGCGTAGATCTATTGTTAAGGCCGGTATAATGACTTTACGAGATTACCGCGGCTTTTATTCCACCGGTTTCTTATTTTCTTTTTTTAGTTCCACTTATTCGTCGTTTTCTTGCTTTAGTTCTATCTATTTCTCTTTTTCTTTTTTTAGCTCCGGCTAGCTAGTATTAGCTGGCTATAATCCTTCTTACTCTTTATCGGTAGCCTTTCCTTTGCCTTTATTCTTTTCCGCGCGAGGCCGCTTAGTGATTTTTTTCTTTACCGTAATTAGAATATTATCTTCTTCCTCCGGCTCTTTTTATATAGTTATTTTTCGGCCCGCGCGCTTACGAGAAATATTAGAGTTAACTTAGTCGGCTTCGACTTCCGTTATACGAAGAAAGCTAAGATAAACTTCTTTCAAAAGTCTAATTCCAGACTCGCATAGTAGCGTACGTAAAGTGATAGTTATATATATCTCGCTTCGATAAAAGTCGACTTTTTACGGGTTCTTATCGTTATAGGGGAAAACCGTAAGGTCTCGGTCGAACTATTCTTTCTTCGTGTTAAACTGTGTAATAATATAACGTATAAGATCTTAATACGTGGGTAATACTAGGTCGAGTAAAATGGTAACTCGGCCTATAACCTTTTATCCGAGTATATTTATGAATTTTTAAAAGGAGATACCGCCGCTTAAGACTATATAGTACTCGCCGCTATATAACGTAATACTAATTTCCTTTATCGGCGTGGGTTACTTTTCCTTATTAGTTTACGCTATACTAACTTTTCGCTCCGTCTTACCGAGCCGTAGCGCCCGTATTAGTATTTAACCTTGCCGGGCTCTAGGCGCCTGCACGGCCCTGGTTTCCGTCTTAGGCTTTTATTCCCTTTTAGGTGGTGTTGATTCAGTTAAATTAATAACAGACCTATCCGAAAAGGCCGGTGAAGTTTCTTTTTTAACCCGGCTAGTGATGTTAGGAGATAAACTATAGCTTAGGCAGACCGCCTAATAGGGATTTCGATTAAATAGAAGTGTATATTTAATATTCAAGATAGGGCAGAGTAAAAAGACGTCCTCTGTTATTATATTAATAGTAAGATTATCGCGTTAAATTATGTATAATAGAAAGATGCTGCCAGAAAGTACCGTAAATGCTTGCGCGATGTTGTATAATAGCTTTTCAGATAATTATATTTATGCGGGCTTTGGATATAAGAGCTAGTAAGTACCGTAAATACTTGCGCGATATTATATAGCAGGTTATAAGAAATTCTTATTTATATGGGCTTTATACGTAATAGTTATAGGCGAAATCATTAACTTACTATTTACTATATTCTGATATATAAAGGTAAACAGTACTACTAAGCCTACCTTCGGCGTATACCTAGTGATGCGTTATTACTATTTTTAGAAGTTGTTACAGTGTCCCCTGCGGCATGCGGTACAAGACAACGAATAGTAGCGCAGAGGGAACTGCCGAGTCGTGACGGCTAGTGGGGACTATTCCCGTACCAGTACCCCTGAATTACACTCCAAGTTCACCCTTTTGCACACACACTGCATTACTAAGGTAAGAATGGATACTAAACAGTACCTTGTATCATTTTGGGGATTACCCCAGCAAGTCTTTTTATTCCCCATCACCATAACAACACGACGCAGGCTCTTTTACCCCTTTCCTCTTTTCTCCTCTTCTTCTCCGAGGGTCCGAAGGAACATCATGTATTCCCAACCTTGGCCCCTTAGTCTAGAATGTCCTCAAGAAACTAGTACAGAAACCTGTGAGAATCCGCTGTCGTCCTAATTCCGCCCCTCCCTTTCCCTTCAAACGCCGCTCAACTCCTTGAACGACAAAGAGAAGAAAGAAAAAAAAAAAGAAAAAGAAGAGGCCTAGAACATTCTATCATTGTAGTCCAACTGATAAGGAAGAAAGAAACATGAAGGCGGCGGCTGCGGGAACCAAGTAGAAGCAAGCATCTGTCGCTATAATGCGACGGGTGCAAATGTCGTAGGTCGCTCATGCAGATCGTGATGCATTGGGTGGTATCAGCCAAAACAGAGACGGCGGAAAACAAATAGGAAAAAAAAAGATAATGGAAAAAAAAGGAAAAAAAGAGGTACGCTGTCGAGGAGGTCGCTCCAATCGGGGTGGTGCCGAAACAGGGGCGAAGAGGTAGGGAGCGTTCGATATGAATGAATGCATGGATGTATGTATGTATATATATATATATATACCGGAGAACACAAGGTAATAGGTAATTGGGAGCAAGGGAAAACAACTGAAACAACCGTAGGGTATCAAGTCCTGTCCTGCACTACTCCCATCTAATCATTTTGATGGGCCGGCTTGGTGAGTGAGAAGCCCCGGAATCGTCTGTGGAACTTGTGGCCAACGCCAGCTGACTGTCCATGCTGGCATTGACTGGACTCGATCCGGGACAACCGGGCTGCCGACGTGAAATCGCTGCTCGCCTCGAAACTCGGTCGCACCCGGTCCATCGACGCCCGCAGCCGATCAAAAGACGGCCTCGCTCGGTCAAACGACGGCCGTGCCGCGGCCCCTGAGATTTCCATCGACATGCGATGTCCCGTATAGTTTGTCCCGTCACTGCCGTTTTGGCTACGCGCGTTGTGCGTCGTCCGCGTCGCCACAGAGGGCGGGTAAATCGGCCTGGCGTCCTCGTCTATGCTGCCGTAGTGCATGTGCTTGGGTTTCCGCGCGCTGTTGTCGGATGAGTTGGACGCCGAGTTGCTATCCCGTCGCGCCGCCACCGTCTTCTGCCCGTCAAGAGGCTCCTGCGTGAGATGCGCGAACTTGCCTTGCCTCTCTTGCTCGCGGATAATATCAACGTCGTAAGGGAAGTACACCTTTTGCAACGCCTTGATCGCGAACCGGGGGAATAAGCTGACCACGGGCACGATGAAGAAAACCGCCCAGAATGACGCTTGGCTGTACACCTGCGGCGCTGCGTTATAGAACGCTCCCGCATACGGATCCGCCGTGTAAGCGCCCGTAGAGAGAAAGATCGTCAGGTCGCTGATGATCACCGAGAGGAGAATGACCCAGTCCCATCGGTACGTGTTGATCAGAATGTACAAGTTGATGGTGACAACAGCCGGATGAGCGATATAAGCCCCCAGCCTTGTTCGGTCCTCAATGTTCAGCCCATTGAACGTGACGAAGCTGGTGCGAACGACCGTAAGATACGGAACATAGAAGACGATGACGGATTGGTAAACTCCGTCAAGCATGTATAGCCTGTGGTCACGATTAGTTTTGACGGAAAAAGAGAAGGAGAAGAAAAAAAAAAAAAAGAAGAAGAAGAAGAAGAAGAGAAACTGCCATGACAGTTCACAAGCCAACATACCAGAACTTCAACTGAGTCCACTCGAGCCGCTCAATGCCCCGGCGATACAGCTGCGGAACGGCGAGGGACACTTTATCGGACACATCCTGGTCCAGAACGCCCATGATAGCCACGGGCACCGACGTGTAGAAAAGCGTGAAGAAGAGAATGTACGTGTAATCGAAAATGTAAGTGATGTCGAAGTCGCAGTAAATCTGGTACCAGAAAATACTGAAAACCCAGATGATACTCTTGTAAAAGAAGTTGGCGATGGACTCGGCCATTCTGCGGTATGACCATCGACCGTGCACCAACACCAACCTCTGGAGAAACCGAAACTGCCCGATGGCGTAGTCCGAAGACATGACCGCCTGGCGACCCTCCAAGCCCGCGATGCCCACGCCAACGTCGGCCTCCTGGATCATGGCAACGTCGTTCGCACCATCGCCAATGGACAGCGTCATGACATCGAGTCCGTTCTTGACCATGGACACCACGGCCGCCTTCTGCGCAGGGCTGACACGGCAGCAGAGGACCGACTTGCACTGCTTGCACAGCAGCAGGAACTTCTGCTTCAGCGAGTCGTGCAGAGCCCATTTGAGCGTATAGCCGTCGATCACAAGGCCGTGGGTCGGCGGCGGAGGCTCGTGGTTGTGCTTCGCCTTGGCCAAGTCGTCATCGTCCCCGGTCAGGTTAAACGTCTTCAAATTGGCGTCCAGTTCTTCGCGGAGTTGGCCCAGAATCGCCTCGTCAGTGGTCTCGCCTGATTCGTCTTCTTCGACCTTGAGATGGATGAGTTCCATATCGTTGCTGAGCAAGTTGCACGAGAAGCCAATGTTGATCGCCGTCTCCACCTTGTCGCCCGTCAAAACCCAGAGCTTGATGCCGGCTTCACCGAGGAGCGCGATCGTGTCGGGGACACCATCTTGCAGCCTATCTTCGATGGCCGTGCCGCCGAGAAGCGTCAACTCCTGCTCAATGCGGGAAGCCACGGATTCCATCTTTTCCTCCCGGTCTTCCAAGGCCGCCGCTGCGGCGTCGTATTCCTGACGCCACGCCACGTAGAATTCCTCTGAAAGTTCTCGCTGGGCGATGCAAAGTGTTCTCAGCCCTTCCCGCGCGAACATCTCCAGATGCTCCGCCGTAGCTCCCCTCAGTTCCGCCTGCTCGCCTCGCTTCAGACGAGAATAGATGATGCTGTCGGCGCCCTTGCAGATGAGCAGGAGGCGGTTGTCCGGCATGCGGAGGACCACGCTCATCCGCTTCCTGGTCGAGGTAAATTCGATCATTGTCAAGATTGGGTAGTGGCGTTCCTGGCCCATCACATTCAGCGTGATCCCGTCGCTGTTGCCGTGGAGGACGGTGAAGCCCATGTCACGGGCCGTCGAGACGAGAGCGGCCTCGTCTGGCGACTGGGCCCTGAAGCCCATCCTGGGAGGGTCGCCAGCGTGTCGCTCTGCGATGACACTGTGGCAGAGCGCCAGGGCCAGCATGAAGTTCTCGTTGGCGGCTTGCTGTTCTTGCCCGGATTCCCCTGCCAAATCCGCCACGAAATCCGGCGCGACGAATGTCACATCGTCGTCGTGTAGGTAAGGGTTTTCATGCATCCTCCGAAGGCCCTCAATTGCGCGAACCTTGCCTGCGGAAATTTCCGCCTTCGCCCTCGCAGACTCTTTCTCGACGTCGATGCCCATCCGCTTCTGCATCCCGGCCTGTGCTTCTGTATAAGCTTCACCGTAAGGCTGCCCGTTGATGGTGGCCTTCTTGAACTCCATCACGTTCTGCGTTAGAGTGCCCGTCTTGTCCGAGAAGATGTACTCGATCTGTCCCAGATCGTCCGAGATATTCCACGTCTTGGGAATACACGGTTGGTCGATCGGCTCGTAGTACATCTGGACGTCGCTATAAATGAAGATGGCCTGCAGCAGCCGAACAATCTCCAGAGTGATGTAGAGCGAGATGGGAACCAAATTCTGGAAGAAGATGATGGCGGCCCAGAAGGTGATGAATCCGGTCATGGCAGGACTTCCGCCGATAGATCCGAAGTTGAAATAATGCAGCGACCTGTCCGTCCCCGCCCACGAAGTGCCGTTGACAACGGCCGAGACGAGACACATGCCAATCAGAATACCGAAATTGCAAATGACGTTGAAGTTCAGCTGGCGGGCAATACGCGCCCGTTTGCTAGGTGTGACTCCAGAGTTGATCATGATCTTTGTGTCGTGGCCAGTGAAAACGACGACGCCGAGAGCCCACTCGGTGTTGCGGAGGTTGCACCCACGAAGCAGCATGTTGTCGATAGTCAACGGCTCAACCATGTCTTGAGGTTCGGAATCCGGCCCACCAAACTTCTGCTGCCACTTAATAGCTCCATTGTATTTGTAGAGATTCGGCTGGGGAGCTTCGCTGTCGATCCAAAACTGGGCTCGCTCGCAATCCCGGGCGTGTTTCATCGATCGGCCGCATCGGAGAGAGGTGCGGACCTTGAGATTAGTCTCGCCATCAAGGTTCTTCGTCTCCACGTAGCAGACGCCCTCGGCGTCCGATGTGGAAAGGACAACAATATCTGCCGGAATCTCGTCGTCGTTGTATATGCGGACGAAGTCGCCTACTCGGAGGTCTTTCCAAGCGTCCTTGTGGAAGCGGGCGTCGCCCCTGGCGGGTAGCTCGGGATTGATAAGGTTGCCGTTTTGGTGTTTTAGCCGATCCGCTCTTTCCCGATCAGCCGCGTCCGGGAATTCCAACTTTTGGCGAGGCATCGGGGATGGGACTGGGGTCAGCTGGATGCCTTCCCGTATGGAAGCGAAGGATTGACGCTGAGTGGCGAGCGTATCGATGGAAGGCCGAGGGGCGCTTGCCTCGAGTGCGACACGACGCTTGGCCCTCTCCTCCCTCGCCTTCTTGGACCACAGCGTCTGCATCCAGTGCCAGATGGTACCGAAAAACCTTGTATTGGCCTTCTTGATCTTCCTCCACAGGGACACATTGTCCTCATGAACGTTGACATTCTCCAAACCACCAAGCCGGTGGACCGGGGCGTTGTTCAGCTCGTTGTCGAGGACGGTTCTTCTGTAGTCCTCGATGGCGTCTTTGATGGCGGTGATGGTGAGAATAGCGATCAGGGGCACCGAGCTCAGGCCTGGATTGTAGCCTCCAAAGATGGGGAAAAACTAACAGGTAGGTGTTGGCAACTACTACTTGGGTCACGGAAAGGGTGAACGAGGGGGGAATTTGCAGAATGTATACTTACAACCAGGATGACGACGAAGAGGAAGAAAATATTGGCGATGTTATGGAACTGGAACCACAGATTCTTTGGTATAAAGGATAATGGGGTGTATTTGGCGGTCCTGATCTTGTTCCGGGCGAACTGTTGACTTGGACTACCATTCTCATCGAGGAGATCTGGTGGGAGAGGCAAGTTGACGAAGAGCTTTCTACCGGCACCGTGGTGGTCGGGGTGGTCCGGATCGCTCGGGTGCAGCTTCTCGTTAACGTTGAACGTCTTACGAGCACGCTGAAGGATGGGCATTTTCATGAGATTGCTGCCCATGGTGGCTGTCCGTTTGGGCTTCTGGGTCTCTTGTTTTGCCCCAGGCCCCTCGGCCTCCGGAAGGGTCGGAGAAATCATGGTCGGGTCGTGGTTATGGTTACGCGCGGGCGCAAAGGCCCGTTAACCTACTTGACGGCCACCGCGATAATCCCGCCAGGGAAGAGGTGATGGATTGTCGTTGGTCAAAGCGAGTGTTTGATAGTGGTCGCTGCTGGTATAGACGTGTTGAAAGCAAGTCAGGTCGAAGGGAGCGTGGAGCGTAGAGCGAGGTTCGGCGACGAATAGAAAGGGTCCGTTTATGCAGTAGTCCGAGATGTGCGTTATAGTCGAGTTAATGTGTAAAAGCCCGCCGTGTGCAGGGGGAACGGGTTCGAAATCGTGATAGTAACGAATGGACAGGTGGTTGTAGGAAAGAATTATTTTGCCGGAGAAGACACGCAAGTGGAGAGCGATGGGTTGCGACGGAATGGAAGTGGAAGGGAGGCGGCGGTGCAATTCCCGCCTCAGGAGGCAGACGGGTCCCCAGGGTGAGGGGGTTCAACCGCTGTCAGAGGGATCGCAACCACGACAAGTACCTACAGAGTAAAGACTGGGGAAAAGTTACAGGTACGAATCACGGAAGGCTCCACTAAAAAGTACCCCGTAATAGTCCGTAGAGCTTGGTCAACCTCAACCTCTGGCTAGCATGTCGTACTACATACGAATATACTTCGAACCAAGTACATATGGACTGCATATAGGGGGTCCGATGCTGTATCTACGAAGCAATTGCAATGACCCTAAGAAGTCTTCTTACGTCGAGTTAATTGCCGTGTCGGGTATGTCACTTTCAAGTGTACCATTCAGGGTCTCTTCCCCTTTGGCACTACTCATATCATTGCACCCCCTATCCCTGTTAGACCGTTATTATTAATACATGAAAACGCGGAGAGGGGGTGAGGTAATTAGTCAGTAAGTACCACGTCCCGGAAGGGCCGGGAACTAACAAGACTCCGAGGTTGCTAGGCGGGTATCCTGATATTTCTATCACGGTCCCATGCAATCTCCTAGGCTCCGTACTAATGGAGAATAGAGACCTACGAAGAGAAATGGGCAAAAGGAGCCTCATGCCACGAGTGGGCTGGTGATTCCAGGGACGCGTCTTAGAACGCCAAAAGATGACCCGTTTCTCATCTCGTTCAAGTCGCCATGATCAGAAATGCAATTCACTCACCGTGGGCTGTATGAAGAAGTCTTGCTTACAAATATTTGATCTCCGCGAGGCCAGACGGGTTTAGCATACCTTAGCGACTGGAGTTAACTCCGTCCTCCCGAACGGAACCCGACGGAGTAAGAAGCGGAGTTTACGTGCCTCATACAACGTACCTTGCCATACGTACCTAATGTCAGCAACACCACCGATGGCAGCTACCTCAGGTACCTTAGTTGCATCGGTTTTGAACTGGCGAGTCGTTACTATCTACCCTACCTTACCTTACCTTAGGTGCCTTAGTCAATCCGCACTCATACCAAATGGGACATCCAAAAAGAAGGGGGGCTGCAGGTTTCGTGCTTGTACCAGATCGCAATGAGTTTGAGGGAGGGCTACCTTTTACTCAGTACCGATACGATAGGGGCGCATGCGTTTCGTACGGAGCAAGTATGGAAACAAACCAATAAAACTCACCAAGAAGAAAGGAAAAGGGGGAGAGGAGAAGTGTGGGACGATCCGCATTCTTGCCTTGTCACAAAATAGCAATCCAACCTGCGGATCCCGAGTTTCCCGGATTCCAGGCTGACCTCCGAATATTCGCACCTCTTAAAGAGGCTAGGAGCGACAGGGGTGACGGGGCTTACAAGGACGAGATACCTACCTACCAGGTAAATTAGTCTCCAACGCTGCTTTTCTACCTCATACCCGTATAGCGTACATCATGAATCTTGTCCGTCACTACCTTACCTTATCCATCTCTTCTGCAAGTTCGGCACTTTTCAGCTGACGAGGTGGTTACGGGCGCCCTGAAGGATGGGGAAGGCCGGGGGAGGGGGGCTCCAAGGGTAGTGAGTTTTGGACAGATCCTCGTCATGTTCATATGCACTTCTGCGCCGCTGACAGACGGTAAGCCAACCAGGAGCACGATTCCTAGGGATCGACCAATCCATCTAGGTGTAGTATTAACCAATTGCGGACGTACGCATCCTCCGAGCTGGCTTTTTGCCAGGAGGAACCGTCGTGTACCCCAAACCGTTGTCCGACATCTACCTTAGTTAAGGTACCTAAGGTAGGTAAGGTACTTATGACCATGGGACCCCCAGAGGATACTCGGATACGGCTTTCATCAATGTCGGTTTCGGGGGAGGGAAGAACCGTCGAACGAAGCATTATTGCCAAGTGTCCGTATCCGTACCGAATGAGGAGAAGTTACAAGTCACGTGATAGCGCAGAACGTGACGAAGTCGACCAATGAGCTGTAGCCTAGGTGGGGTCGCTACGCGCCACTTTCTCTTTGGGACGCGTTCCCATCAAAGAGGATCCGATCAAAGAGGACTGCTTTGTTAGATGTGACCGAAGTCCGTGTATTCCCGTCATTCGATTATCATCTAGTTGACGGTCAGGATGTGTATTTAAGGATCACTGTCATGACTTGTGTTCAAGTCGACGCATTCATTTAACCACAGGCTCTTTCCACACATAGCCTCCTGGCTCATGAGAGCGCCATGCCCTACGACCAAAGAAGTATACGAAATTACTTCCTTTCCCGCCAAACCAAGTCATCCCAGACGCCTACGGGGAACTCGGCTTCACCTCAGGAGCCGATCGATAACAGAGGCGTCAGCGCAACCGGCAGCGGTCGGGACAGCGCTCCCGAGCTGGTTGGTGCAAACCGGCCATCTCCAGATGGTGATGTTCCACCAGCCAGCGAACTAAGCCAGTCGTCTTTCCACCGGTCAGATCAGGAATCTGATGGCTTAGGGCAGAAGAGCACTGCTCTCAACTCCGTCCCGATAGACCTCTGGCATGAAGAGGTCTGTGGTCGTGGCCAGTCCACGCCGAAGCGTCCTACAACGCCGGTGACCAAGGTCTCTGATCTTGCTGGCATATCGACTCCCACACGAGCTTTGTTCGGTGTAGCCAAACATGAGATAAGCACCGGCAAACGTAATGCAGACGTCGCTTTTCTTTCACCCAAGAAAGACAGGACCAAGTCTGCCAGGCTAGACGCAACGTCATGTGCCCTGTTCGGGTCGCCAACGCCGCCGCCTCCTCTTTCCAAGCTTCCCTCCTCCTCTCTCCCACCATCCTCTCCATCAGTTTCAGAGAATGCGAGGCCGTCTTTTACTCGTGACATGGAAATCAAGGGTTCAGACGATGAAGATGACGATGCCGCCTCCGACTCTTCCTTCCCTGAACTTGAGCTGCTTTCGAAACCGAACCCCCTACCCAAGCCGTCGTCTGAGCCCTGGGCTCCGTTCGCTACCCCAAAATCGCGAAGGAAGACGGGAAGAGTCCACCAATCACCACTAACAATTCATCCCAAGCCCATGTTTAATATGAAGACGTTACTTGAGCATCAACGCAAAGAGGATGCGATCCTAGCCAGCTTCGAAAGGCTCGAGGAGGCCGAAGCCAAGGCTAGGGAAGAAGCGGCTGAGACGGAAACGGACCACGCCGACTTTAAACCCAGTCCTAACACAGCTCGACGAAGATTCATCAGCGTCGCCGGTCTCAAAGATGACGAGGTGGCGGGGAAGGCGTTGCGGGCCATGGAACGTACCGAAGCCGCAAGCGCGGTGAAGAACCGTTGGTACTTCTTTAATCCTCATTGTGCGCCGGCAGACACATCCGAGCCTTTCCCTCGCAAGGCCGCGAAGGGCCTCTGGGGCGTCCTGGCCGTGGACGGAACGCGAGCCCTGCACCTTCGGTCGTCTTTGTTCAAAGACATTGCCCGCAGGGTTGAACTCCCCGACGAGATCCTTCTCTGGGCTTTGCATTCCATACATTCTGAAAAGTCTCTACAGCTTCGACAGGAGTACTGCAATCTGGTCAGCAACGTTTCCGAAGGTCAGATCAGGCGACTGGCCACCCCGGAATTATTGCAGCAGCTGTTCCAACGTATAGGGGCGAATCCTCGCATTGACGATCGAAAGCTTCAGCCGGTGAGGCAAGTCGAGAGACCCTACGAAGACAGAGACTGGGCAGCATTGCGCCTGTATCTTGATTGGATCTACAATATATCGCCCTATCTTGAGCCAGAGTCTCTTACCTACGCCGCTATAACTCTTCTTCGCATGGCCGTTGACGAGACACTTCTCGCCAATCCCGATGTCCGAGTCGACCACCAATATGCGCTTCTTGGCCTTGTCAAAGCTGTCGACGCTGCGTCTTGGAACAAGTTTGTAAGCATTATCCTTTCTTTTTATTCATTACTTTTACTTCTTCCATGAAACTGTGGGGAAAACTGACCAATTTTCAGTGCGAAGATGTCTCCAATTCCTTGTTTTCCGCTTTTGAACAAAGCGTTTTCCGTTTGTTGCCTCTTCTATCCATGAGCGGGGCTGACGCGAGGCTCCGTCAGCTGCGACAAAGGCTGGCGGCTGTATTTTTCTTCGACAACGCGTCGCTTGCCGGAGAACACCCCGATTCCGATATCATCATTCGGGAGGCTGCCGAGCGTCTTAAGAAGGGCGACTATCAGATCAACCGCAAGACGGACTACGGAGAGCTCAAGGCGCGAGTCCAGCTGCTCGACATTGCCCTCGGGGACGGCGCATTCACGCCGCATGAAAGCGATGCCGATCACGAGATCAAGTTCAACGCCGACGTGGACAATCTTGCCCAGCAACTGAAGAGTCTCTGGGTCAGCATCAAAGACTCGGGCGCCGTTTACCTCTCCCGGACCGAAGCTAAAAGTGCTATCGACAGTGCTCAGAAACGACTCACGTACCAGATCCGAACCCAACCCCCGCCCAAAGAGAGCATCTTCGACTTGCCCGGGCATAGGGAACAGGAGGTGGTGACGCAAAGGCAAAAGGACTTCATGGATAAATTCATCGGAAACCTCAAGAAACCCAAAGCGGGCAGAATAGAGGCTCGATCACGTCAAGATGGCATCGCAACTAGTGATGACGAAGCGGCGGGCAAAGACGAAACTTTCATGACTGCCCTAGACGTCTGAGTTGGACCCCTAGGCCTTGTTTCAAAGGGAAGACATTATATGGTATATATGGGTAAATGGTAATGATAATGACTTGGTTTAGCCTGGCTACGAACATGGTCTGTGATGATCATACAACATCTTAAGGTACAGAAGCAGGCCTTTCTACCCATGTAGCTCCGGATCTTCAAAAGATCTTCAAAAAAAAAATGGCAGACTAGAACAACCAGCCTATTCCGGGGTGGGCGGGAAAAGGAGGAGTGTAGGGGAAGATCTGGCGGCGCGGCTGGGGTGTGGGGCGTGGCATGATGCTGCTCCAGCCTAAACGCGCTTAATCGAAGAACTTGCGGTTGGGGTTCTGTCCGAAAAGAGTCTCCCGCACGGCCGGCAACGCAGAGTCCTGCAGGAGTTTTAGTCGCTCTTCGAAAGTGTTGTTAATCTCGATCTTGCCATTTCCGCCAACGATGAAGGCACCACCGCTGCTGTAAAATCCCACTCGTCAGCATGGCTACACTGGTATAACAAACAAGGAACAACTGCGTACCTTCCCTCGGGGAGATATTCCTCCGTGTCCACGACAGCGGCAGTGTCCTTGCCAACCTCTTTCTTGTATTCCTTTACGGCATCCTCAATGGCCTTCTTCGTGATGTCCTCGTCGGCTTTCCGGACGCGGACCTGGACCTCGGCTTCATTCAGGGCGTAGAGTCCCTCAAGGATTAGGTTCTTCAAGATGCCCTGGTATTTGGACTTGTCCTTTGGCCCTTCGCCAAGCTTGTCGGTTGCGGTTTCGAAGATAGAGTCCAGCATCTCCTGTCGAGCCGCGAGGATCCTCAGTCGGGTCTTGTTGGCAACGGTGGAGCGGGTGATTTGTTGGGACATGGTGGCCTGTTTGAACTTCTTCTCGTAGGACGCGTCGATTGCGTCTGTCTCCTGGCGGACGAGCCTGGACTTCTCGATAGCAAACTCCTCATTGGCCTTGATCTCGATCTCGCGGGCTTTCTCCATGGCTTCCTGCTTGATGAACGCCGTCATCTTGCGGAGCTCCTGACCAACCTGGATACGGGGCGAGGAATATTAGCCTCTATCTCGCTGCTGCGGGGATGTTAAAAGCAGAGGGGCCTCCTTCCCATGTGAAAGGAGCGCCCCGGGGTGGGCGAGCGAGCTCACTTGGTCGTCGGTCAACGGTTGTTGTGACATGTTGAATGGCGTTTTCGTTAACACCGAGAGACTGTGGTAGGGTGTGATTCGGCGGGCAATTCGAATGAAGGAGGTGATGGGCGGACGAATTCGACACTCTGAAGGTCACGTAGTCGGTATGTCGGGATGTCGGTTTGAAGTGAAAGACCTACGAGACTGGACTGAGGCGTCGTCGAACGTACCGTATCAAGGCCCAGCGGCATGTGGAGTCGTCGGTTTCTTGGTCACAGCCTCGTGCAGCCACAACAGAATGTACGTACAGTAAGGTAGGTACCCCAGGTCACCTTAGCTTCCAGCAGGGGCTAACTGCTGGTTGGTTCAGTGGATTTCTCCTCGAAGTGCGTCTACCTTACCTAAGGTACCTCAGGTACGAATTCTACGAAGTACTCACAGACTGTCCCTTCGTACACTTACGTACCTAGGTAATCAGGTAATCTGATGCTGTTCGCAGCACGGAGTATAACAGGATGGTACTTCGCAATCAGGCTTGTATCTGCCCACTGGGCTTGTCCCCTGACATCATTCCTTTCGACGAAAGTTTCGTCTCCTCGAGTAATGCACCGCCACGGCTTTTGATACTTGCTTTGCAAGGTACTTCCATACTCCACACGGAAAATCATCGTGGTACTCCGGAGTACCTACTTAGCTGAAGGTACCCACTAAGGTAATTACTCTGCAAAGCCCGGCCACTGTCACCTTGACGGGCAGCGGTCAAGAAGTTACTTACATACGTAGTACGAAGTACGGACGCGCAGTCCATCCCCGTGACCCATTTACTGCTATGCATTTGGCCGTGGGATGATGCCAGACGTCTCTCGTCCCCTTTCCCGAGTCTCCATGTCCTACCTTTGGTTTTGTTTGGGCTTTCGACTATTGTAAACCTTCACGGTCAAGTGGTTTCTTTTCCTAAACCCTGCCATTTCGCCATTGGCGCCGCCTCGCTGCCTAACCACTCCCTACTTCTCTCCAAGGCTTCTGCCTCTCCTCTGGACGACTCAGGGCAACGACACCAACAACAAAACACTGCGACCTTTGCATTCCAGCGGCCGATTACCTGCGGAACCTCGAGGGCCTTTATCATTGGATCTCTATTAACCTACCGACCGACTTGTCTATTTACCCACCTAGTGGGCATCCCAATACATGCCTACACAATAGCACATACGAACCACACGCGAGTCTATCCGCCATCCAAGGCGGTGAGAACCGACGAACCTACACCCCTATTTCGAGATACATATATGGGACTACTTGTCGCATCCTTCTTCCTCGGCCGCCAGATGACCGATATCTAGGCAACGCGCGAGCATGGGGCTTTTAGGCGGCCTCTCCCCAGGGGGGACAATCACCGTACGTTAAGTTCGAGTTGCATCCATGAACACGTTGCAACAGACTGGGTCCTAACAGCTCATGTGTCTGTCAGATTGGCATTTTCGTTGGCCTTCTATCTACCGGCGTCCAGAGCCTAGGTCTCACCCTCCAGCGCAAGTCGCACATACTCGAAGATGAGAAAGCACCCCATGAAGTACACCGACCGCCTTATCGGAGGGCGAGATGGCAACTAGGAATGGGCATGTTCATTGCTGCAAACATCCTTGGGAGCACAGTCCAGATTTCGACTCTGCCACTACCAGTTCTTTCAACGTTGCAAGCTTCGGGCTTGGTCTTCAACTCCATTTGCGCGACCCTCGTCCTAGCCGAGCCGTTTACAAGATGGTCCCTTTGCGGAACTGGTCTCGTCTGCACCGGCGCAGTGCTCATTGCCGTCTTCGGTGCTATCCCGACACCTGCGCATGATCTAAGGGAACTCCTCGAACTCCTCAGTCGGCGACCATTCGTGGTCTGGATGATCCTCCAAGGCCTTTTCGTTGTCGCCGTAGCCGTCGTCACGGACAGCCTCAAAGTCTTGCCGAAGTTAAAGCAAAATCCCACGTTCCGATTCGCCCGAGGCCTCGCGTACGGTTGCATCAGTGGCACTCTGTCGGCGCACACATTGTTAGTTGCCAAGTCGGCGGTCGAGCTCATCATCAAGACCTTCTCTGGCTCGACGAACCAGTTTGTGCACTGGCAAGCCTGGGTCCTAGTACTGACGTTGATTACGCTCGCTCTAACACAACTCTACTACCTTCATCGTGGATTGAAGCTCGTCTCGACTTCCGTTCTATACCCCTTAGTCTTCTGCGTATACAACATCATTGCCATTCTAGACGGTTTGATTTACTTCAACCAGACCAGCCTCCTAGGCGCACTGAGGGGCGGTCTGATAGCTTTGGGCACTGTGATACTGCTCTCCGGAGTTTTGGCTCTATCCTGGCGTCTCAGTGACGAGCAGCACACTCCCGGTGTAGGACAATCATCCCTGGCGCCAGGTCTGGGTCTGGTCGAGGACACCGAGGGAGAGGAAGAATCCCTACTCGAGTCAGACTCCCTCGAGGAGGGCAACGCCCTGGTCGGGAGCTACTCTACTTTCAAGCCAGCAGAAAATGGCGAGGGCACGCCATTGACGCCGACAATGAAACCTAATGGCATTTTCCGCTGGCAGGAGCGTGCCCAGATCTGGGACGAACTCCAAGATCAGGACGCTCCAAGTTCCCCTTTCGCCCGGCATCGCTCCAGCACCTTGCCGGCTAGTGAAATCACGACACTGCTCCCAACACGACACGTGAGCAGTGGTGCAATTCCCCATGCGACCGAGACCGCGGGGCCGGCCTCCGCTGCCACGACCGAAAACTCACTTCTTCGGCCTGGTCGTCGGAGGCGCAAGTCCACCGGATTTCCAGGTTTCACCGCACGACGCAACCGGCGGAGAAGCCAGGCCTCATTGCAGGACGCTCTGGGCGGCATCTGGAAGATGAACTGGTGGCGGTCACGGCACGGTAGAGAGCGACCGTCCAGTGGAGATGTAGAGAGCGAGGCGGGGATGTCGCCTGGTCTTGCAAGGTCCGCGACGCGGGGCGTGAGCAACCGGGACAGCACAGGCACTATTATTTCGTGGCCACCTTACCTAGATGAGCCGGAACCGCCAGGTCCTGCTCACCGGCCCATTCCCGGCGAGGACGAAGTAAGGAGAGGAGACGGGGATCATCAGGGCGATCAACCCTTAGCTAAGTAATGCAGGGCATTAGTCTTGCTTTACTTCTCAACTCCCTTCTTGATTTGATTTCGGGGTTTTATACAATGGAGTGTAGGTGTTGGCTGGGATCACGAATGGGTCTGTTAATGCCGGTGTTGTTTTTCAAGGCGCGTCTAGATATACCACTGACATCGAAAAGGCGAGGATAGGATAGCCTAGGTCCATACCAGTATAACAAACCAAACCATTGGGCATCTCGTAACAGCCTCAGACTGTATACTCGATGCGTTATCTTCAACTTAAGAGACCGATCACTGACTTAAAATTTCTATTTGAGTAAAGGGCTAGTGACTGGAGGCTGAACGTCGATTCCATCTATCCGTATATACGAAGTACGTCCTCAACACGAGGGACCCATTCAGGGTGAACAAAATATCACATTGGGAATAAAAATAGCATGAATAGGGGTACAGAAGCCGACCCCCGCCAAAGGACATGGTAGTTAGGGAAACTGCCCCTGTCGAGAACTTATGATGAATAGGTGGCTGCTCGCTCATAAGAGAGTGTTATGACAAACAGCGTGCAGGGCATTACTATGCTCCGCCATTGAACAAGCAACGGCTCGGCGTAATATTTAAGAAGGGGCCAGAGAAAAATAGCACAGCTCAATATTGAGAACACCCTGGCGTCGGCACGCGTCAAAATCCCCAACGTGGCGTGACGCATGAGAAGCATCGTCCTGACATGCGCATGCGCATGCAATAGCTTGGCAAAACTCCTGAAGTGAATCTATATTCTGAGGTACCCGCTCTTCTCGTCTATATGTCGGAACCGCTCGCGTTCTCTACGGTCTTTGAGGAGAATAGTGGTGCAAACGATGAGCAGAGCATCAACGCCGACCATTCCGAATACGGCAGTGAAGATGTCGTCGAGGAAGATATTGGCAAAGGAGGTCACTGGGCCGACGCAGCCTCGCATAAGAGCCGCTGCGGCTGGAGAGGGACAGATGTCGTCGGTGATGAAAGCAGGAGTAGTGCTGTTAAAGTAACCACAGCATTCGAACTAAGAGAATGAAAAGAGATAAGTCAGACGCTCGACGCAAGAGATGGTTGCCAGTCGAGCAGGCGGTATAAGAAGAAAGACTTACGGAGGTTTGCATTAGGCTTCGAACAGTGTCATTCTGGTCCGTCCAGATACCGAGGAAGCGATCTTGCATACGGAGGGTGAGAATCCAGAGGAAGACGCCAATGCAGAGGGTGAAGAGGGCGCAGAAAACGACGAGGAAACCGGAAAGTTTGAGCCATCCTCGGGTCGGTGTGATTATGCCCGGAAGGGTCAAGACAAAAGCGACGAAGATGAAGACGGCGTTAACGACGCCCGCTGTATCGACCAAATCTATGTTAGCCATCACTTCTCAACGTCGTCACATCCCTTCACTTGCTCCGGAAGCCCCTTTTCGCATCGCATGCTCCCTTCAGTACGGCCTTTCTTCCCGGATCGAAATGGAAACCCACCTTCAAATGGGAAGTTCTGATAAATTAGTTGCCTGACAGCCTCTCTCCCGTTGGTGGCATCCTCGGTCATATCTTGCCGGGCAATCAACGAAAACCCCAAGGTGACAGCTCCCGTGGCAAGGAACAGGACATCGGCGGCCACGAAAGTCAGCAGAATCTTGTTCACCATGTCGCCGGCGGTGTCGCTTTAAGTTGTGACTGGTGGAAGGTCTTGTCGGCGGTTGTCGTGACGGACTTCACCAGCCCTTCCCGATCCCGGGGCTCGCTTTTCTTTTTGGACTCGTATATCTCGAGGTTTTGAGGGGTAAAATGGTAGAGATTGGTGGACGGTTCGACGACCAGCGTCTTCGGCGGAAAATACGTCGTCTCGTTGGGGAGGGGGATGAGTATGTACACCCCGTGATAAAGGAATGGGACCAGCACGCTGGCAAAAAAAAAACCCCCCTCGTCCAGCAAGGAAGATGTCGTCTCAGTGAAAAGGCGAAAAGGCGAAAAAGAATCGAAGAATTAAATGAATGGCCGGGTTTGTTCTGTCCCTTTCCAGGGGGGGGACAAAGAACTGAAACGTGGATTAGAAGAAGCGAAAAACGTGTTGGCTCACGCGGAGCTGGTCAGAAAAGGTCCTAATCCGCCGAGTCCAACAGAAGAAGAAAAAGAAGAGAAAAAAAGAAGGGAGAAAAAATGGTAAACGAAAAAAAGAAGAGAAACGTGAAGAGGACTCGAAAGGAACAGAAGTCCTGCCTCGGTGGTCGAGTCGCAGAATTGTCGTGATGATGCGGATCCCCGACAGGAGCCGTTTCAAATCATCGAATCAGGCCAAAGCGCCCCCCTCCTCTCTACGTTACTGTACCTAGATACTGTGGATCTTCCAGGGAACCCGCCAGGCATGGTGCCACTCAATGGCGCCGTACGAAAACGGTGTGAAGACAAAGACCAATCAGAGGGTGTCAAAGGTCGAAGACTCGCCTGATTTGGGAGGGCTAGCCGCCCGGGCGCTTGGCCCATTTGCGAGCGAAGTCTGCCACGCATGTGGATGGAATGCCAGATGCTACAGAAAAGGCCGTTCTGTTTTCTATCCGTACGAAGATGGATGCACAGATATGTTGTCGATTGATCTAGGCCAACTCCTTCTTGTTTCCAACGAAACTGATCGCAATTATTCGTATGATGTTCGAAGAGCTTCCTCTATTATGAAACACCGTATCATGAGTTATAAAATGCAGCCGCCTGTTGAGATTCTTGTCGGCCACGACGAACTAACCTTGCTAATCCTGCCTCCTGTCCTCTGCCGTCGTGAGCTTCGGGTCAATCGCTTTGGTACCTTTATGAATGCAAAATGGTACTTCGTAGAGCGGCTATTCGTGTATCGTGAACAGAAGCAGTTGATCGGAATCCACTTGGACGAGCACTCACGGGGACTGCACGTTTGTGATGAGCACGAATACCTCCGTGTATCTCATCCTTTGACAGGAATGGCCTTGAATCAATCCAACCCAAATTGCTATACTAGTCTAACTGTTTAGTCCAGTAGCTGCTGGTTATTAATTGCTAGTAAATACCTCGTCAGCATCAGCAGTCTACGGTATGCGGCCAACCTTATCTATCGACTTGGTATCACCGCAAGACTCTGAGCAGCATGTCACTGGACGAAGGAAGCAGTCAGGTGAGGCATGAGCCAACCAACGTGCTGCGGGCGGCGCTTGACCTTCCCTGCAGTGTTAATAAGCATGAAGCCATGTACCGGGCCGTGGCATCTGCTCCGTGCTGCGTAAGGTAGGTAGGTGGGAGATACGTAATACGAAATAGGGAATGCCGTGGGGCATTCTGAGGCCAAGCTATCGGAAACTGATAACAGCTTTCCAGATCTGTTTCGATTCTATCTGATCTGGGTGGGTTGACCCGAGATCTTCTCAGCGCCAGATTAAGGAAAGACGGATCTCGACTCGATTTGTGACGAGATTAACGAGATCAGAGATCAGAGATCAGCAAAAATGCACCCCAACCCCTAACGGGCTATCCTTTTACTAAAATAATTTGATAGTTTCTGCTAGATAAGCACCTACTTCGTAAAGATACCTTCACTCATAACTCCCGCTGGAGAATGGAGGGACGGAGTAACATATGGGTTAGGGAATTCCTTACCTGTTCTCCGTACTCTGTAGATAAATATCCGAGTCCCTCTTCTTGCTTTATTACTAAGATACGGTAGAGGCTACTTAGTGCAAACGTGATAGCCCAAACACGGTGGTGTATATACTCCAGCATCTATCGTCACAAACTAAGGTAAGGTAATACCTAAGGTACCTAAGTATGGGTCAATTTCGCTCCGTACAACGTACTGTACTCGTATACCATAGAACAGGCAATACCTATACTATTAAACCTGACTACGAAGTAATAGCTGCTGAGGTATATTTATTATTATCTGTTTACTAATGAACGCTCTTCATTTCACGGGGTTGCCCTTAAGAACAGGAGGCTATAACACTGAAGCAGAGATGGACAGCACAGACCGATACATCAGCTTCTTAACTTTATTTTGATTTATGGCGGCAAACGGGCCCTCGAGAGAATATAGGGTGTGTACGTACCAATGTTTCCCTGCATTCTGGGCAATGACTTCTCGCACTGGGGCATCTTAATCTACCAGGTAGAAAGACTGACAGTGTGAGCACAGACAACAAACATGCCCAACCCCTAAACCCCTGCTAAATTGCCTTAGTAACCAAGTCTATACGAATCAGGTCTCAGGGACTTAGCGATACCGTAAGTAAGTATTAAGTACTCTACACAAAAGTAATAGACACTTATTTATAACCACTTGTTTGTATACTTAGGGAGTACTCTATACCGAATTAATTATGCGGGTAGACTCCTGCGTAGGTAGAGATCGGCCGGTTTAAATCAATACGTTGTAACTTCTAGTATAACATACTCCGAGTATACTTAGGTACAGTGTACATAACATCAGCACCTTGTTATCACGATTTAAGGTATATATTTGCATACCGTAGTACTAAGCGTCTACGCTCTAGGTTCTGTACCTATTGATTTTCTTTTTCTTTTTCGGATCTTGAATTTAGGTATTAGACAGCGGTCCTCTTGCCCTGTCAGCTGCAAACGTCTCTACCCAATCATGGTCTGGGTATCTATACTACTACTACGAATTTAAAGACCTTTGAGGTATATTGTACACATCTTGACGTGTAGCCTCTGCACAGTACGTATTCGCAGTCGATTCACACAGTGGTGTTCGAGGGTAAAGGAAAGAAGGGAGGAACGGGGGTCACAGTAGTACTGTTAGAGGGCCTAAGTGGACGCCGTCGCTACTGCTGACCCTGGGTGCCTTTGCTCCTACCCTATAGCAACGCAGGAAAGCGGACTAGAGTCCCACTTGCTTCGCTCCTTCGACACCACCAATCTCCTGAGCCCGCCAACCAGGGCGTCGCGTTATTCCCCAGTTGGAGAGCCGAACTTCCTCACCCTCTTTCCCCGCCTTTGTCCTTTCTTAAACTGTCTGGTCATGGCCATGCCCGTGCTACCACCTCACTATCCTCTTTTCATTCAACTCCGCAGCTTTCTCCTGCCTTAACCTCAATCGAGGAGTTCTAGCTGACACCTGCGTTGCTTGTTGTCTCTACAGGGAAATCGCTCGACATTGGGAAATCCGTTTTTTTTTTTTCTTTTTTTTTCTTTTCTGGAACTTCGTGTTCGTCATCGAACACCCCATTTCCCGCATTTATTTTATCGATTCGGTTGTCCCAATCAACCATTTTTCGAGTCGCGTTTTCCTTTTGTTTCGTGTGCCGTGAACAACAAGAGGAAGGCCAGGCTACCTGCCGAATTTGCCTCTCTTCTCACTCACGCGTAACCAACACCCGGCCCCGCCAACAAATCAACACTGTTGTCCCCAAACAACATCATCAACATACCAGAGACAGAAGACACAGTACAGTGTTGGACAATTCAAATTAAAATTAAACCAACATTCCTGGCTTGACTTCCACAGACCCCCAGCTCTGATACGGCTGTCACCACAACCAGGTTTCGACAAAAGAGACCTGCTACATACCTATCACACCAGCGCGCCCCCCATCCCCAACCGTCGCCAGATCAAGTATAGATCCATCGGTACCACACCCAAAACAGCATCCCATCTCCACCAAATTTGGTCTCTTTACCTCGTGATTCAAGCTATCAGAAATGGCCGACATCACCGAACATCACGAGCAGGCCTCGCCGCAGGGCGAAATCGAAGAGGCGCAATCGGTCGGCAACGGTAGCGCGACCGAGAATCGCGGCATCAAACGTCAACGCCCCAGCGGTCCTGATGACGACGACGACGACGAAGAGAAGGGCGGCCGCGAACGTCGCAAGATAGAGATTAAGTTCATCAACGATAAGTCGCGACGCCACATCACTTTCTCCAAGCGAAAGGCTGGCATAATGAAAAAAGTAAGCTGCGGCCTACCATGATTCCCTTCCCCTGGTGGCGCGCCATCGGACACGCGACGCGCTTTTGCTTTCGCCCTTTTTCTCCGCTCGGCTTCATTTTAGTAATTCAAATCAAAGCTAACGCGACGACGGTAACAGGCCTACGAGCTTTCGGTCTTGACGGGCACCCAGGTGCTCCTTCTTGTCGTGTCAGAAACCGGCTTGGTCTACACCTTCACAACGCCGAAGCTGCAACCGCTGGTCACTAAAGCCGAGGGCAAGAACTTGATCCAGGTATGTCGCCACCCCGCAGGTGCTCTGTTGTTTCACTTCCTGTTCCAAGGAGCAGCTCAGCTAACCCGGGTCAATCGGCTAGGCGTGCCTGAATGCTCCCGAGCCCGGCCAGGGCAACGAAAACGGCGTGGACGACGGAAATCAAGTCGAATCGCCGGAGGAGCCGCCCCAGCAACATCTCCCTCCTCAAGCCACCCGCCAGCCGGGCATGCCCCAGAACCCACATATGCCGCCTAATTATATGCCGAACATGGGCATGGATCCATCGAATCTTGCCTATGGCGGCTATGTAAATCAGCAGCGAGGAGGTGGTTATCCAATGCCTCAACCTGGCATGCCGCAGCATACGTCTCACCAGTCATGATGGTGTGCCTCGATGCCTCAAAATGTTACTAGCTGATACCCCGGCATACTGCATTACGGAGATCTCGAGCTTGGTCTGGACATTCCCTGACTATCCAAACTAATACGCGAGGTTCGGCGGTCTGGCGTTCTGCTTGGTGTTGCTTGCATTATACTTGATTTAGCGGCTACGGCCGCCATTCATTTTCCCGCTCTCTTGTCTCTTTATTTCGTTGATTCATCGCCTTTCAATGTTTTCCCTCTTATCTGCTACTATCCCTTCGTCGGCTTGTCTTACCTCAGGCCACAGATAATTTCGGGGCGTTATCTATGACGCATACGGACATCTCTACGCCTAGCTTTGGGCTGCCTTGCTCCATGGGGAGGGTACCGTGATCGGCGACTACAAAAACCGGGGTGTGGGTGGTGGACGGTGAAGAGACCCATTTCGACTCGGCCTCTAAAATGGACCAAACTGGAGGATTCGCCAGCAACGCAGAATGCGAGGACGGATCTATCTAGGAGGAATGGACAGTGGACCAGTATTGGAGAGGCCGTCTCGTGTGTTTACGCAAGGTGCAGCTTGAGGGTTTCGAGAGATGCGGATTGGGTTGCGAGGCCTTGGTGATTTAGTCGCGTTTCTACTGCTTACAACGAGGATGTCTTCGGTGGATGAAAGGGAGAGAGAAATCGGCCGCCGCAGCCCGCAGCACTGTCGGAGGGCGTATGCATAGCGATTTATAACTCCCCTCGCATATGTCATTTCCCTTCCTCCGCAGCACATAGGAATAGGGCAATAGCCGGTGTATAGAATGGGCAATCCTGGCCCAGAAGGGCACTTCTCCCGTCAAACAAGCCATCTTGCATTTGCACCTTGCCAAATCATCATTGTATGGATCGAAACAAGGCCACGCTACGTCAGTACAGAGTAGTAGTATTATCGATCACGCTGGTAGCTTTCGAGTGGGTGGCCGTGGTCGGGTTGGATCCATCACATCCATTGAGGCATCAGCGCATCAGCAACATCTGGGCACTTCCAGGTCTACCAGAACACTGGGCACACATGTGTAAAATCCCGTTCGTTTGGTTGCGGATCGACGGAGACCAACGGTTTGGGATGGGTTGGACTTTCTGATTCGCCATGTTTTTTCACCGGTGGTGCTCAACGAGGGAAAGTCTCCGGCCTTAGCATCCCCGGAGCCACGTTGAGGATGGGATGGGACTATGGCCTGGGATGGGATAGTGTGCTGGGGTGTTTCCCGTAGGATATGGACTCGGCGCCCGCGGTAATCTAAACTGGGGGGCAGGCAGTTAGTTATATTTCTTTCTACGGTGTCCATCGGATTTGATGTCGGAAAGCTTATGTCTTTTTTTTTTTTTATATATAAAAAAAAAAACTTTTTACATCGTCTCTTTTTCTTATGCTTGAGAAGAAGCACCAGCTACAGAAACCCAGAGCAGGGGAACCCCAAAGGGTGAAAGCAACGGTGATGGGCTTTTACATCTTCGGCCTGTGACTATGAAACATAAAAGACGGGGCAACGAATCCATCGACTTGTATGAACAGAGGCGGCCTTAGTCTGATAGACCCTCTGTATTTTCCTTTCTTTTCTTTTCTTTTTTCTCCTTCCTCCAAGGTCAAAAGACAACCGTGTTACTGTTATACTATGCCGTAGATTCTTGATGGCCCCCTTTCAATTCGAACACAGAACAAGGACCGGGACCATTAACCGATATATCACAAGCAGTGAAAGCTATGTTCTGAAACTCCTCAAATAAATCCATGATATCCGTACAGCTCTCACAATATATTGCAAGGTAGTATTATATAAGCCGATGAAAAGACTAAGTGAAAAAAAAAGGGAATGACTATCCGTTATATAAGTTCTGATATCTGCCATGTAAAACCCACTTTTTAGTGGGACCATAAAGTTAGGCTTAAGCGTATAAAGTATCGTACCTAATTTATATATAGAGATTAGTCCACTTTATATAAGTGTTATCTATCTTATTAGTCTATATACTTAATAAGCTATAGGTAAAAACGAAGCTACTCTAGATATCACGACCTAACCTTATAATAACCGACGATATAACTAAAGATCGACTTTACGACTCCGGCCTACCGTAGCAGGCTTTTAACTCAAGGGAGCTAGATAACACTTATATAAAGTGGACTAATCTCTATATATAAATTGGGTACGATACTTTGTATACTTGAGCCTCGCTTCATGGCCCCACTAAAAAGTGGGTTTTACATAGTAGATATCAGAACTTACATAACGAATAGTCATTCCTAAAAAAAATTGAAAAAAGGGGCATAGAGAATGAATGCTACGAGCCAATGCTGTCTTCGTACCTCTGTACCACCCATTTCGATAGGGCCTAGCGTGCGCAGTTTTGAGAAGGTTTCTGCATCAGCAAGGGTCTAAGTGTTCTCCACATGTACTGGTACACAGTCGAGACAAGCGGGGAGCATCAACGTCGTCTACTCCGTATTTTGGCAGTTCACATGAAAGAACGGCCAGAGGGTTGGATGCAGCCCGACAGCGTTTTGACATACAAAATGTGTGGCAAGATACTGAATGCCGTGGCCAGCACTAGCAAACAACTTCCCATACTCAGCTGTAGCAACGCCATTGGAGACCTGATGTTTCCTTGTTCCCTTCTAATCCAAACCACTGTATCTAAATCGCTCAAGTCAAATCCAAGATGCATGCCACCAGAGAAACGCCGATATGACGGAAAGTGCCGGATTCGTAAAGACATGTGAAACATGGACGGCAAGGGTGTAAAAGATAATCGAATATCGAATCTAGTGCGCGCCGGATTGTATGAATCGCCCAACGGCAAGGCTGCCGAGGAATACTCCGCCCAGAACCGAAAGGAAATAGCCCACATTCATGCTCATGACGGCCAACATTCTGGGGGGGAAAAAAGGATGTTAGCGTGCCGTCACCATTGAGAGAATGGAAGAGCGTCGAGGAAGGAGTAAGGGGAACAATAAGACGCCGGCGCCTCCCGGGGGGGAGCAGGTTGGCTACGGGACCAGGAAGGGCTTACAGAAGATAGCCAACGCCGGCAATAACCGTGTCAAGGAGGGCGCGGACAGGATCGACGGAAAGCCGCCAGGGACGGACAACGCCTGTCCTCCTCTCCACGACGGTGACATTCTCCTCGCGACCGTTCTCGGAGAGGACCATGGGCTTCGCGAGGCTGTCGGAGGAGAGCTTTTCGGCGAGGGTGGACTTGTCGGCGACGACCACGTAGCGGCGGCGCCACTCGCGGTCGAGCCAGCGTTGCTCGAGTATGGCCTTGCCGGCGAGCAGGAAGCGGAGGAATGCGGCGAGACAGATGAGGAAGATGCAAGTCGCCGCGTAGGTGCCTGTGCTGGTCGGGGTCCAGGTTTCTGAGAAGAGCGACGTCTGCATTAGGTTCTGGAAAATGACCATCATGCCCATGTCGTGACCGCCGGGGCTGCCGGTGCCGCTACTGTGTTCGCCGTGAGGCGCCATTGAGGGAAGTTATGGGATGGAGGGACGGTGTGGAAGCTTGTAGTCGAGAAACGTGTCGGGGAAATTATGTATATTGCAAGAACAGGCAAAAATCTAATAGTCCTTTGTTGGGGGTTTCGCCGCTCTCTTTCGGTTCTGTGTGCTCGATTGATGGTAAGAACGAGTTGTCGTCCTTATAAGGGCCCCGAGGAGGCCGGTAATATTATACTCCGGATAATGAGGGGGTTTGCGAGAGTTCGTCAGACCCGAAGAGTGTGATGTTCGTTGGTGAAACTCGGTCTTGAAAAGGACCGTTCTATGCGAGTTCCGGCCTGTTTGTTTGTTTGTCTCGTGTGCGAGTCTGTGTGTTCGTGCGTACGTGAGGGAAGGGAATGAAAAGGAGGGAGAGAGGGAGAGGCAGCAGGACACACTTGGAACGCGCCTGGGCCGGGGAAGAGTTTTGAATAAAGGGAGATCATAAGGCCATTCTGAATCTCGAGACGACCAACCTTGATGGAATGCTTCCTTTTCCAAGGAACAAGAGGGGTACGGAGTCTTACGCAAGTCTTTAGCAAAGCCTCTTATTGTGTTGGTAGGAATGCGTTAAGGCGGATGTATTTGTCCGTGCACATACGTAGCCCCAAATAGTTCAATCTTCGCAAACCTGCTCAATTGGCGTTGGTGACGGGTTGAGGCTGAACCCCATTCGGCATTAGGGGCAGCGGGGCACCAAGACCGGGGCGACCCGCTTCTGATGTAGAGACTTTCATTGGCACAGGAACGGCTTCTAACTGACGCTAAGGTACTGGGACACTCCGTCGAATACACGAGTACGTACTGGTACTTGTCATCGACTTGCTGCTGCTCCGGCCTCGCATCTTTCAAAATACCTTACTGACCCCCAACTTCGGCCCATCCCTTCGCTCTCGGCATTTCGGGATAACATGGCAAGATAACGCACGAGATAACGTACGTAGTATGTTTGTCTTGATGACCGTAGGTACCTGCCTTATTTGCTCTGTATCTACTATCTACGGAGGGAGTAGGGAGTATAACCCTATTCATTTTGATCGACCACCATTGACGGCTGGCGACATCACAGTTCAGAGAACAAGACAATCCTGTCCTCTGTGGAGAAAATTCAACGAAGGGCGTTACGTGTTGCGGTTGCGGTGCAGTCCGAAAGTGTGCCAACTTGCTTTGGAAATGCCTGACGATTCTACGGCGAACGCATCCCTTTCGATCTATACCGATTTCTCCGAAGTATTCGTATTCGACTTTCCCGAATCTTTAGAACCCCAAATCCTCGGTGTATATGGGATTATATTAGGAATAGCCTCGAAAAAAAGGACCTATCCGTACGATGGTCCACCAACATGCTATTCACACGAAACCAGAATGCTTCAGCTATGGTATGGGGTCCTCTCATGAGTAACGAAATACTCCGGGGTCTCTCGCGCCGTCGAAAGTCCCCTCTCCCTTTGACAAGCACCTGCCGTAAATGGTAATGGGTGAGGATGCGTAGGACATCTGCAACGGCCCGCGAAATAGCACCCAAGTTCGCCTTGCCCTTTACTGACTTGCATACGTGGATGGTGGGGGCGCGTATCCCGACCCATCAAACGAGGTTGAATTCCGTCCGATCTGTGTAAGGTATGCATGCGGGAGGATGAGACGGGAGCGACCAATCCTAACCGGTGCCACACCCGGGAGAGAGAGCGTATGCACCAAGCCGGGGAAAAAACTGGACGGGACGACTTCCTACTTCGTATATTCACCAAGCAGACTACCCTGTAGTTACGTTGTATGCCATTTCATCCGCCCATTTCCCCGTCTGTACTCATAGGTAAACAAACCCGCGGACCAAGGAGACGGGATCAGAGAAGACACGCCGGGAAAGTGTTCTGAGTCTATTTCGACTACAGATACCCACACACTCTACTTGCGCCAGTACGACTGCTTCACCAGAGGTTCGAGACACGAGGAACAGGTTCCGAATATGATCAAAGAGCCCTGACAGTTATTCCTCTTCGATAATTGAAGAAGCATAGCGATTGGAGGCTGGAGCGTCTGGTCCTGATGCGGCCGAGTCTCAAGAGCTTAATTTCGAGCCATTGTCCGAAGCGCGCCCGCCTACGGGTGACTTGCTGAAACTATAGGCGAAAGGAGGGCTCGATTCGAGTTCCTGTAGTTCCAGGCCCAGCCAAGTGACCAGCATCTTCCTACTGATACCCTTGCCGCCGGCTCAACCCGGCAATATATAAACAGAAAATGGTCCCATAAGCTTATGGTTGTTCTACTCCGTAGGTATCGTCAGGAAAACTGCGTGCACAACGAGACTGGGCAGATGCTGGTCATTTGGGCTTACTTCGTATAGATACGTCATGGTCTGCGTTTGAGCGTCTCTTCCTCTCTCTCTCTTTCTCCATCGACACTGGCGCGGTCTCACCTGATACAGGCGACGTCAGCTCTTCCTCTCCTTGAAGCACGTGTTTGTTTGCGGCCCTTTCCCGAAATGGTGGTGTGGATAGTTAGACGCTATCAACGACGCGCAGTGGCTAACGAGCCTACGCCCAAGGGAGGGGATTCCGATTACAGCGATATGGCGTCGCATGCATCTATTGTTCTGTCGCCTCCCGAGACATATTCTCAAGTCTACTTTGGAAACTTGGCCCCGACCCACGCACTTTCCCTTGGGATTGATTACTTCCTATGAATAATTTAGAGTCATAATTAATTATTGGGCGAGGGAAAAGTGGGACTCAGGGCGGTCGGAAGTCACTCGGCCAAACGAAAACTCGCCTCTGCCAGGTATAGATCAGTAGTAATACGGTGTTTCGTTGCTTGTTTAATTCATTTTCTTCGTGTGCATTCTGTTTGCGCCATGTCAACGTTGGTTCTCGTTTTCGGTTGTTCGTTGTGGGCTTCCCTGACAGAGACGCCGAGAAAGCGGCCGATAGACGCGAGAGGAATTGGCGGAATTCATCTAGCCGCCCAATATCAATGATGTAGGTGCGCATACTATCATCGGGTTAGGTACCTAGCCTAGCGCAAAGCATATCGGGTGCATCGTGTGCCAGTTGGCTCTCACGACTTCCGCTGGTCTTACGAGCTAAAGGAAGATTTGCACATACCTTCCATCGCGTTACGTTACATGTGTAATGGGAGCTTAATGGGTAGCGGTACCCCGTATCTATTCCCTCGGCTCTGTACCCCGCCGGCGCGTAACATTTTAGTACAGTTTGATGGGACGCAGGACGTTGGAGCCCCGCCATTAATACTACACCTACCTACTTGCCTACCACCTTCACGCCCATCAGGGATCCGGACACCGCGCTTTGTTCAATGTCGCCCTGAATACGAAGTGAAATACTAGCTAGGTATATGGTCTCAAGATAGTTGAATTACAAGACGAAGGAGGGTTCCCCCCCTTTTTCCTACTTTGGAATGACTCGGCGAGATGGGATGATTCCCAGGATAGATCGCCAATACGTGGGGTGACTTAACTCCGTCGCTGGAAAGGTTAACCTTCTATTTTTGGGTTCGGTCCATCCCGTTTGGATACCAGAACTGGAAAGGTTGAACTATGGCATATATCCCGGGCGACCTCAGTACCGTAACTCTGTACAGAGTAGGTTACTCTTATACGAACACGTCTTGATCAAGCCCCCTACGTAATTCGAGCCCTGATTTCTACCACTGTAAACATGACAGTCGTCGCAGTCGGGCCCTTAGTTACACCAAGCCTAATAATAATATATATATATTATATAAAATGAAATAAAAGAAAATAAAATGAAAGAAAAGGGGGGAGGGGGTGGGGGACACGAGAGACGTGAGTTGATGTCCAGCCCGCCGCCTTGACTTGTTCCATTGGGGCAACTGTCCTTATAGTGCCCAGCTCCATCTGTCTTCGCCACCCCTAAAGAAAGGAAACAAATATATAGTGCAAATGATTACGAGAAATAGTTAGTACGAGATGACCGTCTGGGGCGGAATAGGGGTGGATCGCGACGTCCTTCCTAAGGGTCTCTAGTTTACCCCTGGATTTGTCCGAGGAGTCGTCGAATTGTCGACAACTTGAACGTAAGGTAGGTAGTTAGTTAGAAGACCAACACGACGTGAACGAACCAAGGCTATTCGCTGCTCGTAGGAGCATTTGTGCGACCAAGAAAGAAAGAAGGCAGAAAGAAGAAAGAAAGCCCTCGGGGGAGGGAGGGAGGAATATACTGGGCCCAGATACATATCTCGTATGAAGCATGAACGATGTGGAGACTGATAATATGACTTGGCTGTGTTCTGGAAAGTCCACAAGTTATGATGCTCCCGTGAATAGGTATATACAACCGATGCCTGTATGCCACAGGACGGACTCCAGGACTCCATACCAAAAGGAACCCTGCCGTTTCCAATCCCCGCTGACTGACAAAACAAGACAACCCAAAAGCCCAGCTCCCCCCAATTATTTCGTGTCCTTTCGCCTTGCAGAAGTAGAAGCAGAAACAAGAAAAGAATAATGATAATAATGGAAACTCCAGTTTCCAAATCCCACCGTGATCCCGCTGTATGAAAATACGCTCAGGAGAGCTCTCCGGTACCCAGAAGCAGTTGGTGAATAACAGCGCCAAAACTCGTCCGCACTGTCCTGCCCAAGCCAATGAATGCCCTGTTCCAGTTCGTCCTTTGGTGTGACGTCTGAATTTCAGCCCACCCATACGCCGTCGCTGTGATTCCATTCCGGCATGATTACCAGTGTATAAGTCTGTTGTTTGGTATTTTTTCCCCCTATTTCCCCCTCCTCAGGCAGTACGTCAGGTCGAAACTCACGACTCTCGCCTGTGTCGACTTGGGCTTCCTGGAGCACTGTGGTCAGATGATGGTCTCCTGGGCGAACGACCGTGGTCATCGCCGTCTGCTGGAGTCTTTTTTTGGCCGCAGCCCTTCACAAGCACGTGTCGCTGTAGTGACAAGGTTAGCCCCCGAACTGTCAAAACGGCACCGCAGAGTGGAGGATGAACGCGATATCAGGACAAAATCAGAGACTGGGGCCCATGGACAGAGGACTTTTGAATCACGCACCTTCAGAGCATCCTTCCGCGAGAAGCTTTTATCGCAATAATCGCAAGGGAAAGGTTTTACGGCCAGGTGGATTCTCTTGTGACGCTTCAAGTCGTGGTTCCTATTGAAAGCTGTCGGGCATTGGTCGCATTTGAAAGGCCGATCGGGTTGAATGGGCGCACGGCCGTGTCCGTAAAAATGGTGGGCAGCCGGATGGTGGCCAAAGCCCGCAAAATGCACCCCCTGCATCATCGCCAGAGGGCCGCCTGGACCACCGATGTTCGTCACGACCGGAACGGGCATCTGCATTGAATATGTCTGGTATTGTCGAATTGCCGCCATATGTTGTGGTATTCCCGGGAGCGGATGAGGGACCCTGGGCGAGCCCGAAGTCGCCGCAGCAGGGATGGATGGGGGTGGCTGGGTGTAGGTAGAATAGTGTATCTGAGGGCTCGTTGACGCGTGGTAAGACGCCGTCTGCGATGCGGAAGCAGGAGGGAAGTAACTCGGTGTCGACTGCGGTCTGCTATATGTGCCTACCGCGGTCGACGTCGTCGGAATAGTTGCATGACCCTGACCCGACGTGGTAGGTTGTGTTGGAATAAGGCTGCCTCTGGGTTCGGAAGGGCCCTGGTTCTGCGGAGAGATATTCGCGGAACCAGCTCCATGAGAAAAGAACCCGGAAAACGGGTGAGGGTTAAGGCCGTATGAAGGGGAAGCAATGGCGCCGCCACCACCTCCTGGTGTTGCTGTCGTTCTTGCTGTTGCTGCTGCCGCTCCTCCTCCTCCTCCATCGCCACCACTGCCGCCACCATTGCCAGCTCCCCCAGTCCCTCCAGCATGGCCGTTCACACTGCCGCTACCATTCGCGCCTGAGGTGGCGCCGGTTGGTGAATGCTGAAGTGGCCTAACCGGAGAAAACATGGAGGACGTTGGATCGTACGAACTTGTTTGATTGGTACGTGTCTCATATGGGGGGTGGGGATGGACGGGATGCGAATTAGGAGAAGGGTTCAAGGTGTAGGACGAAGAAGTGTTATGGTTCCCTTGGCTCGCCCAGGAACTGTGGGAGTAGTGGTTGCCAAGGCCGTTCAAAGTGCTTTGGGAGCCGCTGCCATTGTTATTGCCATTGCCATTGCCATTGTTATTGCCATTGCCATTGTCATTGCCAATGGAAGCCGACACATCTGGACTGAGAACATCGGTGCCCGATGATGGCGAAACAAGACTCGGGCCATGGTGATTGTAAGCGACCGGCGGGCTATTGCCCGGGTGGTCGTCCTGCGAAGTGCCGTACATGGATCTAGGATATCTGCTTATGCTGGATGTGTCTGCGGTGTGGAAAGAGATGCCTAAAGGAGGAAGAGGTGGACTTCTGCGGCCTCTGATTCCGTACATCATTTTGCAGCCGAGGTCCTCTTTTATAAACCTCTGGGGCCAGGCGAAACGGAGAGCTCTTCGAAGTAAGACTTTTGATGTAATGAAGAATCGGCGCCTACCAAAGGCCTAAACTTCCTTCGTGTGAACCTTGATATCCGAAAGGGAAGTATACGAATACAAACTGATGACGAGGAATAGTCGCGGCGAGGGAGGCAGATGCGCGCTGGGCTGTGCCGTATGGATGCCGTACGGTACGATGTATCCGTAGGTATGCGAGCTCGTAGACGAATGTTGCGACCGCGTTGAGCGTCTATTTCGTACTAAAGCGGGAGGAGAGGTGTTCGTGTGCCCGGTGCGAGCCCCGTGTATAGGTAGGTATGGTCGATACGAAGAAGGACTTGAGGGGTGGCGAGAAAACGCTGTGGCTGGATCAAAGTTGAAAGTGAGACCGACGATGGATAAGGTAGCTGTTTGGGTATACATATGTGTAGGTATATGTATGTGTATATGTACAAGAAGTGGGAAGGTCACGGAAAGTCGTACCCAGCCCAGGACAATGTTATTATCTGGGTATTTCTACGAAGTATACTCCGGGGAACTCAGTCCACAGACGTCAAAGAATGGAGAATGGAGGGACCCGGCGGCCAAGACTAAGACCCTGGTAGCCTCGAGCATTAGCCTACATAGGTGGAGGCGGGAAACAGTGAAGGGGGTGGGAGAGCGGGAAGGGTGCGATGCACAATGGACCACCATCTCGCAATCTCCCTAGCCCGGGGAAGAAGGCTGAGAGACGAGAGGACGACTACCTAGATAGACCACTAGATGACTTGCCTTGAAAGACAGCGTGCGAATATCGAAAGGACTATGAGATGAGACGATGCGTAAGGGACACCGGCGAGAAAATACCTATTCGCATAGTATAGATGTCGGTTCGTCCTTCTACTTCTAAGATACGGGAGGAGATGGGAATAATGAAAAGAGACAGACGGAGAGAGAGAGAGAAAGAGGGAGGGAGAGGGACACAGAGGCCCCGATACCCCCAAGTTGTATCCGAAGAGAATATGGTATCTGGTAGGCAATAGGCACATCTACCTCCGTACGCTTCCAAGACTTGGAGGACAACACAGCAGTCGTATGTACCTACGAATGAATACCTTACCTTGCTCCGTACCTACTTAGCCTGGTCTACTCAGCACGTATGTACGTACTTGGCGAGCTAGAGGGGTAGGGATATTCAAGATGTGATAACCGGAAGGGCGAGCAAGGGTATAGCACCTTCTCACCCAATCCCATCCTAGGACCCTCCCACATACAACGTAGTCCCAGATCCACATCCAGTTCTCCGTGCCGGTCATCGTCGTTCCTGCACCGGCCTCCCAAAGAGCTTCGGCTTCAAGGAACGAGGCACCATCGCCGGACCCTACAACTGTACGTTGTGCCTACTACCAACAAGTCATACGAAGTACTTTTCATACATGTAAATAGGCGACCTGCCCTGTGCAGGTACCTCCTCGTACCTGTCCACTTCTTCTACGAAGTACTCCGTAACTGGATACCTTATGCGGACCCTTGTCGGTATTTCCCGTGGATGGAAAACGCAGAAGCGAAGGCGAGAAGACTCGGGGGAAACAAATCGGGGTATTCTCCCTCTTATTTTGAGTTTGGAACATCTTGATCAAGGGGACGAAATACATAGAAGATCTCGTAGTTCGGCGCTCTTTGATCCGTGGACTTGGGATCCGAGCAGAGTGTGGATACGGATTCAATTGCTGGGTGACCAGGGGGCAAGAATGACTAGGAGAAGAATGGACCATGGGCAAAGAGCACGGGGCATCTCCATCAGGGGTGACAGGGGGTGCGGGAATTCTGGATGGGGTGAATAATAGTTGGTGGGCACATTCATGCTCCATCATGCCCATGTCCGCAAGTTCTAGTATACGAAGTATGTTGTAGTTTTAGCGACGTCTTCGAGGAATGACAACATGCTCTTCGGATATACCTGCAGATATTGCCTTGGGATGCTTTTTATTGTTTCTTTTTTATAAGGTACCTTGATTATGGTAAGGTAGTCACTTCAGTCAGAACCTTAATACACGTTGTATATCCTTTACTAAGATGTCCTCTCGTCCTCTTTTTATACTTACACTTTTGTATATATATTTGATAATTAAAGAACAAAATATCCCCCCTTCCGGAGCTAATTACCTTATAGATAGGGATGTACATATCCTTCAAAATAAAGTACTTTATAGGACTATGTACTGAAAGCAGCCGAGCTAGACTACGAATATAAACGAGCATTACGGAGTCCAGTTACAGGATTACTCAAGTGAAAATGAAGCTGTGTTTGGATATCGACACCCCTCCCCCCTAGAAAAGGGACAGGGGCCTACTAATTTAGTGTTGCCAACCTTTTTCATCCCAAGGCTATGGTAGGTCTAATAAATTCGGCTTAGTATTAAGGTACCTAGTACACGTAAGAGGAACTCCGATAGCGCCCTTTTTACTCAATCAACACCCTATATGGATACCGAGCATAACTTCGTAAAACGTGGGCAGCTAAGGTACTCAGAGACATAGACCGACCCCTTCTAGTATCTATTCTGCCCCAATCGTCTGATAATGCACGGTACTCTACTACCGAGCGGCTCGAACCAGATGCTTTGGAAATAAACGGATCTGGGGGTAGTTTCCCACTAAGTTCTACTTTTGAGTAGCCGCATACTGACCTTGCCGACCCCCTAGTGGTGTCCTGTGTTGTTGACATTTTCTCGGGTTAACCTTGACCCGCTAGCGTCATATCTCAATAGTCCACCCGTACCCCAAAAGCACGGACATTTCCTCGTGCTAGGTAACCTTGGCCCCCGGCGTGTCTCCTAATTTCGACTGGGGTCTTGTTTACATACATACCTACGTTACCGTAGTATGTAGGTTCAATAGGTAGGCACGACGCCAGACGATTCTATGTGAGGATAGGTTCGTAAATCGAAATTACCTGTAGAAAAGGAACCCCCGTTTCCCCGCCACCACACCACAACGTGTACACCCCTCCTGGTCGTGCCGTTCGCTCCCCCCTTCAGATGCGCTGCAGATCTGGAGGTACCTTGTAGGTATGTACCTTATGCACTAAGGTAAATTACCTGTCTTGGCCACCGTTCTCCTGTGGCTTACTGTCACTCTGCTCCCTACTCCACCTCCTCGTACCCGCCCTGCTATCTTTAGGCGGCTCGGAGAGCAAAGCGTATCGAAACGGAATAAGGCGGGGTACGATTGCTGGAGCTCTCTGCAGATATGTATGTATTCCTTCGTAAATATCATGACGGTCCATATCAGATCTAAGAAGAAAACCAAAACTGGAGCAATGCCTAAGGGTAAAGCGAGGAATAAGATAATTACGTACCTCTTACTAGGTACCTAGTTCCGTATCGTATCTAATTACTTCGTACTTCCGGTCTTTGAGACATTGACGACAGATGGGGATGTGGAGGCCTCAAGCATCATAGTACCTACCAATACAATCTACCCCCTATTTAATTTTCAGAGAGAGCTGTCTAAGGTAATATACGGATGCCTATGCTTTACCTAAAGTGAACTTTTCGACTATATGCACATTGTTAATCATTGCTCCCCAAAGATGATTTCTTGCCAGGAAATTGTATGTGCGATGCTTACAGCATGCATGCATACATACCTAAGGTACCTACATACCTTATATACGTAGGTATTGGCCCTGGGTAGACGAATGACCCATAGCCTGTACGTTGTATTACTTCGTAGGACGATCCTAGAGAAGGCGACAAGTAACTTACAACGTAGGTGGTACTCTCTTCGGATCCCAGTTACATCCAGGCGGAATTTTCCGTCCCCGCTTTAACTGCCCCCTATATAACCAGCGAAGCGAGCGCAGAAAATGGTGTGTGGGGTGGGGGGAGGGAACGGGGGGGCGGTTGTTGGCACGGAGCACCTTCTAGTATTATGTATTCCTTCTTCTAGTCAGGACGCGATCTCAACCGAAAGTGTCAGCAGATCGAAAACTATCTTTCTCTGCGACTTAGGTCGTAGGTAGGTATGAAGAGGAAGCCCCTGTTACGAGGCATCCTCTGTGAAGAACTCCGCCCCTACTATGCATGGCCTAAGCAACAGATCAGCGCGGAGCCATGTGGCAGGACCGTCCCCCTGCATTGGGAGGAAAAGCACGCTGCTGCGCACCTGTACAGGCTTGACCGATGAGACGAGTAATAGTTTGTCGCTGCCTCAACTCCAAAAGAGGATAGGGGAAGCTAAAACCTGAACAGGGTATAGCATTGCCTGGAGCAGCTGGACAGACCATGCCTTCCTCCCCCTCCCGGGCTAAAGAATGTGGACCGTGTGGCTGCGGGAGACCAGACGGACGGCACGCCGACCCCTGGTCAAGGCACGGAGTATCGAGAGGTTGTGCAGCCTTATTGCCCTGTCCACACGGCCCACGATTGGTGAAATGACAGCGATCTGTCATTCCCTTGAGATATCTGTCGGGATTTGCCTTGACGGGGCTTCCCTGAGTTTCGATACAATAATCCTTCAGTCCGTTTGCGGGATACCCATGTTAAATCTACATAAACAATGTTGAAACATCTGTACATATTCGTGGATGGGATAACAATATCCGTGGTTGTTTTTAGCTTTCGAAGAGAGGGTTCCATGGGGCTGCAACCGTCTGTCAATGTTGAGTGTCTCTGAGGTGAGAGCGAGATGAAAACGTCCATACGATAATCAATGTACGAAGCACATACCAGGTAAGATGTCAGGAGTGCCCAGAATGCCATGTGCGCGCAGATCACAGCTGCGTAGCGTGTACGTTGTACTCCACTCCCTCGCGACGAACATGGACCAGGGCCATAGAGCCTGCAGATTGTACGGAGTAAGTTGTTCTGGGGGTGCTGTCATTGGTTAAGGCTCTGCCCAAGGCATTTTTTCCAAGCCTAGGTAAGGTATGTAGTCGCGACGAGCTAATCAGAAAAGAGATTAAGGCGAAAGCAACCCAGAGCTCTTACCTCCATCCGGGAATTTTTGACGAGCGGTCGGGGTCTGGATCGGACTCTTGAGGCCCGCTTCCTTCCCTAAACTAGGAGATAAAATAAATAAATATACGGATATTATTGGAGACTAAAACCAAACCCGCGAAAAGGGATGAAAGGAAAGGAAGAGAGATAATGCAGATTGCCTGTCTAAGAAATGTCGAGAGTGTGTCGGTCTGCTGACAAGCATTATCTGGCCCAAAGAACCATGTATAAATGCTCCAAGGCATAAACAAACTCAACCTCTGTGTCCGTGAACCTGGGACTGTCGTTGAATCTAAGCGGTCTCCCCCGCCCGTCGCGAACTTCCTGATGTCTATTTCCCGCTGTGTAACAAGTTCGTATTGGCACCTTCCGAGGGCCGGCAAACGGTTGTTGTCCAACTAATTCCTTGACTGATAAATTTGTCCTCACACCACATATTGGCCTCAAGCATTTATCTGATATCTGGTGATAAGTAGCCGACGAATTGGCAACGGATCAATGGTCCCGTCAGTCATGGACATGTCCCTCCATCATCTACAACGGTACAACGTATGTACCTACCAGGGAAGAGCCCGACGCACGGTTGCCATTGCTGCATGGCGTTCAAACAAGGTTACCTACTCTGAAGCCACACAGATGCACTTGCGGCACGGAAAGGCTGGCGCTTGAGCCACTCGCGGACGGGAAGACTTCCCTCACGATCCCTCGCTGACCAGGCGGGCGGGCGGGGGAAGGCCAGCCACACAACGAGGGACTGAGCCGGGTCAGACAGAGCCACAGAGATGGCATGCTGATCATGCTGGGAAATCAGTGGAGCCCCTGTCAATCGGACGAAAAAACAAGGAGGGGTGGAGAAGCGAGTGCGCACGCCGCCTAGTGTTACCCAGTTCGATGAAGGTGAGCGAAGGCTGCGGAATCCATCCGCCACAAGAATAAGACCCAACTGCATGTACTCCGTACCTCGCTAGTCCATGCTGTTGACGGCCGTTTCGATTGGAGACGCTCAAGCTCACGCCACCCAAGCCCATATTCCGGGATTCAAGCAAAGCAAAGACCAGTCCCCTACCCAGTACACTACGTACGTTGTAGATCACAACGGTACAGGTCCCCACGATCCGGCATCAAACATGGAAGTGGCGCCCCGTCAGAGGCTTATAATAGCTGTTCCTGTTACCAAGGCTTGGGTTTCGATCTCATCCGAATATGTATGTAGACCTAGGGTACAGCGGATACAGGGCGACTTAAGTGGACTCGAGTCTTGTGCGCCGTAACGGATTACCACCTCGACGCCGGTGTGTTCCCTGACTCTTGTATATGGAACCCGTGACGACCAGTTCTGTGAGTTGGCGTTGTACGAAAGGCGAGGGAGAAAGAAGTCGTAGGCTTTGGATGGTCAGGCGCTCGGTGTACTCCCTGGGGGTGGAAGACGACCGTCGCGGAGGAACGCCAAGTGAGCGACTACTGCTGCACTACATGCAATGGAGTAGCGGTGTCGTGCGACGCCGGGGTCGATGCGGTGGACCAAGCCAACCGAGTGCTAATTATTAACCTACTACGAGGTCACCGTCATGGTAGCTCGCACATAATGACGACCCGCGGGCCGGGGGTGTAAACGCCCTCCGGAAAGAGAAAGACGACAGGGGTACGGGGCTAACCGAGCCAACTCGACCCATGATTGATGCCCCTTGTACTCGTAGTGCTGATAGGTGAAGGTTGCGCAGAGGTACATATGCCTACCGGTCTACGCGGTACAACGTACATCAAAGGATGTATGTACCCCAAGGCCTCTGTCTCCACGAGCATTACTATGTACCGCAGTCCAGTCGCGTCTCAAGAGACTGGAGTATAAAACCATCTGAGAGAGACACTATTGCAAAGGACACGTGTGGCCGAACAGACTCGAGATGCGCGTTCTCCGGCAAGACATCACAGCTTGTGCCACGAGGAACAAGTGTCTCTGTCCACCCCGTAAGGCGCTCTATCCCTGAGGTACCTTACGGAGTACAACCTAGTACGAAGTACATAGGTACATACCTGGCATACAGGCAAGGTCTGCACGGAGCCTGGTCCCAGGGAGAAGGGTCCACGGGAGATGCCGTTGCTGTGGGTAGTATCCTAACCAGTTATTGACGCCTCTTCCAGCGGCCCGAGTGGGGAAAGGTACGAAGTACTCCGTACCGTACTCAACATGTACCTAAGGTACCTTATATTAGGTACATACCTAGGGTAGACACCCAATCGGACATGGTGCATCCGAAGACTTGCCAAAGCCGTCATCGGAGGAAGACCTTCAAACCGAGCCCGAAAGCGGAATATAGGGAGCTAGACAGCTATCTAAAGGTAGCACACAACATTACAGAGGACGAAGAGTCTGATAAGACAAGATGGTCATGGAGTTCGAGTTGGGGGAGCGACGAGTGAAGTATGGTCGGTGCGAAGTAAGACAGACTATAATCTTTCGTAGCACAGACAAGCAGGTGAGCTCTAGGGAGGTCCTGTCGGAGCCCGCCTACGGAGTAAAAGTCAGCCAATCGGCGGTTGAACCAGCATCACACGTCGATTCTGTACCTACCCTGAAGAACTACGTACTCGACGTTTCCGTTAGCACCTCGCTACTATACGGTTAGTATTGCACAGTTGCAACTGAGCTCGATGCCACACGATCCGGTTTAGTTATTACGGAGTCCGGATACATACAATGAGTCGATGTGCACGAACTAACTAATCATCTCGCAGCCCGATATTCGGGACCTAAATATTCCATGTCTAATATTCAGGGATGTAAGGAGGGGCGCCTGGGCGGTGTTCTTGGGACCTGAGGGAAGGGAAAACAAAACGAGGAAAACAAGAGAGGGGCTGAGCCCCGGGGGGGTTGGGGAATGCTCCGTATTGCTCCAGGTCTGTCGTCGCATCAACCTGACAATGGACCTTTCTGTACCTGGCAGCAAACACCTTCTCGTCTTCTTCTTCTTCTTCTTCTGGCTTTGTCTCTCAACTCTTTGCTGGAATCGAACATTCTGTTGAAAACAATTATCAAAGCAATTCACCATGGCAGTTCAGTTTGATTTGCTGCTCCATTAGCCCCGCGCGTATTATTGTTTGTAACTGCTGTGCGACCACACGACCCAACACTGGTCGCCGTTGTCGCCATAACGCCGGTCTTCATCCCCACCACCACCAACCACCTCGCTGGCAATCTTGCTAGGACCTCCCGTGGTTATGCATGCATCATTAACAGCTTTTAGGGAGTGCTAGTGCCTAAAAGATTCGTCACAACGGGGCAAGCCAAACGGGTGAGGCGCCAGCCCTTCCCTTCGATGGCTAACTCTTAGCTGAGCCCCGTGCGTCCGGTGGCGCCGAGCTATCATCGCTCAAAGAGTAGCGACAGTGGGCCGGGAGACGCGTTTTAGGCCCAGCCCATCATGTTCGCTTGAAACGTACGAAGATCAGGCGACTACGAAAATGTGAGCACCAAACTCTCGGGTCAGGGTCATTCTACAGTATACCCCATCGAAGCAACGCTCATCCGTGCCCGTTGTGCGATTCCCAATTCTCTGCTTTCGAACGTGTTGCGCCGGCCTTTCGCCCTCTCTGGGACCCCTGGCCTTCCCCCCCCCTTTTTTTTTTTTTTTTTGGCGACTCTCTACTTAAGGATCTGCTTACGCGTTAGTCACCATCAGGGAAAATTAGGAGGTATGCCATCAGTGTTGGCCAACGGTTTTCATACACCCCGTTACGGGCGGTGCAGCCCCCTTTAGCGCTGTAGGGAGCACGTGGCACGACCCCTGTGTCGATCTTGTCTGGTAGGTAGCTTTTCTCCTTGCCCTGTGGCGTAAATGTTGCCACTTCCCACCCTACCTGATTTACCTGGCCACCACAACGTGCCTTTTGTCGGATTGTGGAATTGCAATTCACAACGCATCCACACGGGGCATGATATAGAAAGGTCCGGGACTGACTGAAAGTCGTGTGTCTCCTCTTCAACCTTAATACACCTTAGACAAGCTAACCTACTCGTGTTGACCGACAAGATGATCCATGGAAGCGTATATCTTCTCGACGGAGTTCAGGGTAAGGAGCGGGTCTGGTATCCTTTGGCAATTCCGGTTCTGCTACGTAGATTGTCTTCGTTCTCCGTGCTCGGTATTGACGATCTAAAACCATTCATGTTGGATTCGAACGACATCCTTCACTGGCTTCCACAGTCGCCAATGTGTGGCCGATTGCCCTCAAAGCCCCCTGGCTCTCCTGACTTACAGAACGACACAGGATCGAGGATGATGTTCGAGAACTCACAGGGGCGGGTTGTTGTATGCTACGCAGATCACATACGGCAGCGGACGAGAGGGCTTAACTAACAACTGGGAATAATCTTCAGTTTCGCCACTTGTAATAGGAGGGCATAGATCACGGATAGGATTTCACTCCGGCCGGAGGAGAACGCAGTATCGACCCGAGAGAAGCCAATCCCAGACAAAGACAGGGAGGGGGAAATGCAATAACAGTAATATGAAGAGTACTCCAAACAGCCAGAAACCAAGACTCCCCCCTTTCTGTTTGCCCACCCCATTTTTTTACGTTAGGTGTTGTCGACAGTGCCGCGAACCATAACACTCGATCAACCTTGCTCGGGCTCGTTGTGCAGGCGGCTTACAACTTGGAAGCAGGCTTGGCGCCCTCCACGGTAGTGATTTCGTCGTAGAGTAGACTATAAAAAGTGCATCAGCGAACCATCCCATCCGGGCCAAGTCGTGGGGGGTCATCGACCGCGATTCTCGCTCCCCCTTAAAGGGAAAAAAAAAAAAGAGAAGGGGGGATAGTGAGGTGGGAAAAGTAAAACACGACTTACGTAGTCAAAAAGTCAGCATAATCCTCGCCTGTGACCTGGCCTGCAAAGTACTGGGCGGCAAGGTGGTACTTGTTGCCCGGGCCGGCCTTGGAGGCCAGCTCGTCTGCGCTCTCCTTCAATAGCTTGAGGGCATACGCTTTGGTGACCTTCTTGCCCTCGGCAGTTGTGCTGCCGTGCCGGGCCCACTGCCAAAGTTGTGAGCGCGAAACCTCAGCGGTCGCGGCGTCCTCCCTGAAAATCCCCTCTGTCAGCTGGCATGGTCTGGACGTCCTCGATCTCGTGACTTTGATCTCAGCGAACACGCTGTGTTCAACAAAGAACGGACTTACATGAGGAAGTTGATGGGAACGCAACCCACGCCCCGGGTCCAGGCCTCCATGTATCCAAGGCCAATGGAGAGGTTCTTCTTGATGCCCTCCTCGGTGATCTTTCCGGGAACATTCATGTTGAGGAGGTCATTCTGGCCAATCTGGACATCCTCCCGGCGGACGAAGAGCTGGTTAGGGGTAGGCATGTGCTTGTTGAAGATCTCGGTGGCAATAGAGGCAAGGGCGGGATGGGCGACCCAGGTGCCGTCATGGCCAGCGGTGACTTCACGAAGCTTGTCGGCACGCACTCCCTCCATAGCCTTATCGTTAGCCGCCTTGTCGTTCTTGATAGGGATCTGGGCGGCCATGCCGCCCATGGCGTGGACACCGCGCTTATGGCAGGTTTGGATCAGGAGCTTGACCTGAAGTTATGGGGATGACGCGGTTAGTGGTTTGATCGCCCTAGCGGGGGTGGTGGGTGGGAGGGGGGAGGGGACAACGAGTAGCCTACATAAGCATCCATGAAGGGAACGGTCATGGTGACGGCACTGCGGTCGGGGAGGACAAAGTTAGGGTTCTGGCGGAACTTCTTGATTACGCTGAAAATATAATCCCAGCGGCCGCAGTTCAAGCCAGAGCTGTGGTCGCGAAGCTCGTAGATGATCTCGTCCATCTCAAAGGCGGCGAGGATGGTCTCGATGAGGACGGTAGCGCGGATAGTGCCGCGGGGGATGGAGAGATAGTCCTGAGCCAGGTTAAAGGCATCATTCCAGAGACGGGCTTCGAGGTGAGACTCCATCTTGGGGAGGTAGAAATAGGGACCGATACCAATATCGAGGGTCTGACGGGCGTTGTGGAAGAAGTAGAGGCCGAAGTCGAAGAGGGAGGCGGAGATAGGCTCGCCGTCGACGGTGACGTGCTTCTCTACTAGGTGCCAGCCACGAGGGCGGACAATAAGGGTAGCGAGCTTACGGTCGGTGCGTAGCTTATACTCCTTGGACCCTTGCTTAAAGTCGACCTGGCGCCGGTTGGCATCGTAGAGGTTCACCTGGCCATTGACCATGTTCTCCCAGGTCGGGGCCGAGGAGTCCTCAAAATCGGCCATATAGGTCCAGACATCGGAGTTCAGAGCGTTGACGACCATCTTGCGGTCGGTAGGTCCTGTGATCTCGACGCGGCGGTCGACGAGGCCCGGGGCCGGGGGCGCGCCCTTCCAGGTCGGGTCATCACGGATATGCTTGGTCTCCGGAAGGAAGTCGGGGAGGACGCCGCGGTCGAGCTCGGCTTGGCGCAGCTTACGGCGCTCCAACAGGGCCTTTCGGGTGGGATTGAAGGAGCGGTGGAGGAGAGCGAGGAAAGAGAGGGCTTGAGGCGTCAAGATGTTGCGCTGAGACTCCGTAACAGCCCCGAGGACGTTGACGCCCTGGAGAATGACATCGGTAGTGGCCATTGTGGGATATTAGATGGCTCGGTAGACGAGCAGCGGGGTTGGTGAGAGGGATTGGGACAATTGAGACGATGAGAGCGTCAGCAATAGAACAGCAAGATGGCCAAATGACCTGACCGTCGTTGCAAATGAAAACTGCGATCTAGTGTAAGCCTCTTGCTCTTATCCGAAGCTTCATGGGAGTTTGGTCGTTGATTCCCACCGAAGGGTGCGAAGAGTCGTACTTACCACAGAGTCTAGATAGGTTCGGTGTCTCGAGTAAGGGGTAAGGTAGGTATGGTATCGCGTTGTTATCGAGAGAGTGAGAGATTCTGATAAGGTTGGCGACGATGATGAAGAGGAATGAATGGGCAATGACGGAATGTGGATAATTATGGAGGGCCCTAAGAATAAGGCCTCGGCTCATTTAGGTGTTCAAAGTAATAACCTAAGGTCAAGGTACGAACGAAGAACGTACCCTGGGCAGGGTTGGCATGGGAGCTTGATAAGAGACCCCATGTTATGGTAGATCTGATGTACCCGGCATATCACTGTAACCTTTACGTATATGAAGTACCCGTTGACCCGGATTTCACCGTGAGACCGTGGATCATCGTCATACCTTCTGTTCCCCCGATATCCGATATCCACATGTGTTGTTGCTCTTTTGCTCCCTGTGGCGAGCTACCCTCTCCAAGAACCCCAAGAGCCACCGGGCGATTCGGCAGTTATCGGGCTAGCTCGGACATATGGGAGCTCGGCCCTTTGTATCCATGGCGAGGTACGAGGGTAGAGTCACGGGGAGAAGCCGGGAACTTTGACACATTCCTTACTGGATTTGCCTACCTTGAAAACAGTGATTGGACCGACGCCGCCAAAGGCCAGACCCAACGTATAACCCCGGATTTCTTGATTTCTTCAAGCTCACCAACCCCAGGCCCGTTATTTTTGGCTTGTGACAGTTTCCCTGTACCTTACCTAAGGTACCTTACCTTACCTTACTCAGTACCTGAATGTAATTAAAATGGGTACCTTAGGTAGGTACCTTACGTACAGGTGGCTAGGACTCGTAACGTTAGCTGGTGACTTTCCCACCGAGATCTCGTGGTCACTCTTGGGATGAACTGATTCCATCTACACTTACTCTCTATTGAAATATCAAAATGGTCATACAAATGTGTATAATAGTATCGGGTTAGAAGTCTTCCAGGCTGTATGGGTGCCGTTCGTCACAACACCCTGGTGAACTGTACACGTGTATTTGGAGGTACGTACACAAGGTGCCGAAGACTGGCATGTGCCGGGTACTTGAACGCATGCATGCGTCATAGCTTCCGAAAGTATCCTCCATCCCCCTGTGGACGTGATGCGCCGCCGCCCGACCGGACCGAGGCATTCAACTTCAACGTCTTCCCCCGTCTTCCCCCGTCTCACCGGCTGGCTTTTCAACTTTTCGTATTAGATCCGATGGGAAAATCCAGACGCATGTGGTCCGATGCGCTTAGACTCTTTGACCTACGGGGGTGCTGGATTTACTACATCGTCTAGTAATTTATAACGTAGCCGCGTTCTATGTTGGCCCTTGAATTTATTCTGCGCATGAACAACAACTTGCACTGGGCGAACGAGCTGAGAACCTCAATTCATCTTGGTTGATTTGCTGACAGATCAGAACACCATAAACACCATGACGAGCTAGCAATCACAGAGGCTGGCTGGGAACACCGAGTAGGGAACTACTCCCTCACCGAACGTACTTCTGAGCTCACCGCCTCTTGCTACTCTGCCATGCCACCTCAGCGTCCCATAGCGTCCCATAATGTTCTGCTAGACATACAACCTTTGCTAGAGCCAACACTCCTAAGCCCCTGCATTATCACCATCTGTCCATGCTTCTTGAGTCTCTCCTGTCCCTGCAAAAAGTAAAGTCCTGTAGTAGGCCATGCATGAGACGGAGGATAGCGAGACCCGTAAGGTTCCCAGATATCTGCTCTGGTTTCTGCCTGGCCTCGATACTCGGTGAACAAAAGCACTCACCCACCACCCTTCCTGTTCCTCGAGCACAAGATAAGTGTTGTTGCCGAACAGAGACAAAGAAAAAGCGAGAAAAGCCCAGGCAAATAAACGAAATGAAAGGCAGAAAGGCTAGAAGAAGAAGAAGAAAAAAAAAAAAAAAAAGAAGGAAGAGAGAAAGTGGCAAGATGGAAAAGAGAACGAAAGGGAATGTCCGAAAATGAGAGGAACCAAAAGCATCCGTCAAACTGGGCGACCTAAAACCATCCCCGGCTGCGCTGCGCCAGGCCGTGAGTTTTGTGATCTCCATGCTCTCTCATGTTTTTTTTTTTTTTTTTTAGTGATGGCTCCGAGCCGGTTCCATCAGTGCCAGTGCAAGGAAAAGAAGAAGAGAAGAGACGAAAAGCAATACCGAGATTCCCATAACGCCGGCCCTCGACTGATCCTCACGAAACGCCGTATCCTCGTTGTTAGTAGCACCCACCCCATCCTCGTCTCCGTCGCCTTCACGAATTAAGCGTCTTAACCATCATCTTCGCCTTGCGCTTGTCCGTCACGACCAGGTTACGGGACGCAAACACCGTCTTGAGAGTGTCCACCACCTTGTGGAAGCTGCTGGCAGCTCCTCGCTCTTGCGTGAATCGGACAATGCTCAGCGGCCCTCGCTTGCCATGCTCAATTACCGTCATGATCTCGATAGCAAACGACACCTCTTTGATGTCCAAGTCTGGCGGGGGGCAAAAGCAGTCAGTGACCCTTCGATTCATCGTCACTCGGAGGCTGACACGGAAGCAAAAAACATTTTTTTTAAGGTGGATGGGGTTTTCTTTTCCATAGAACTCACAATTTTTCGGACCAACCCGTGCGAACACGATATTCCGCTCTTTGTCAACCTGGACGTCTCGGATGCCGTATCGACGCCAGTCCTTGAGCACCATGACGATTTCCTGCTGTGCACGCTTGCGAGATACGACGAGACACATGTGGCTCTTCGCCGGTTTTACGCCAAACAGCCGCGCGAGCCAGTTTCGATGCACCTCGATGTTGCGCGTACCCGACTCTGAGCTGGACAGGCTGCGTTGAGACTGCCACTTATCTCTGCCGGACGCTGCCCGAACAGACTCGGGCGAGGGGGAATCCTCGTAGTCTGGGCCTATCGGGGGCAAGTCAACATCAATTAACATCAATCACAACAGTGCGCGACGGGCACAAAATCAAGGTCCTTGCACTTACCCGCGATGCTCATATGAGGATCCTCCATCTTGCTGTTCTTCCAGAAAAGGAAGCCGAACGAATTCTTCTTCTTGGCCGGGATCGGGATCGGGGGCGCCGCGATATCGGAATTGTGGTCGTCATCTGCCGTCGAATGCGTGGCCATGCTCAATGTAGAGGGGGAATGGCGGGTGTCTTGAGAATCGCGCGTGCCCTCGCTCTGGAAACCCGACGTCCGCCGCTCGCTGTCCTTCGACGAGCGCTTAAACCAACTCGACTTCTTCTTCGCCGTTTCTTGCTGCGAAGGAGGAACAGAAGTCGTGTACGAACAGCCGTCCGAGGAGGCACCGTGCATATAATAAGCCTGGCTAGCGTCTGTCGAAAAGCGCCTGGCTGTAGGATGTCCCGGATACTTCTTTCGCACGTTCAACGGCTTGGGCACGGGGTTGGTCGCCGAGGGAGAATCGACTACTCGAATAGTGTCACGGACCCGCGACAAGTAGTCGAGACCCGCCGCATCAGCCTGGCCGCCGGGCGTCCTAGGGGGAGGTGCAGACACGATACGGGCTCTGTCCACCTCTTCCTGGTAGAGAGGTCGAGCGACAGCCTGTCCATTTTCTCCAATGGAAGGGAGCCTAGTGGTTCCTTTACCGATGTGTGCATAGGCAGGTGCCGAAACAACTCTGCGCTCCTGCTTGGGCAAAAGCACCGGCAGAGCAAGACGGTTGACGTGATGGAAAACCTTGCTGACACCTTCCTTGTGGTGATCATGTTGTTGATTCTCCAGTTGGGGGCTGGCGGGTTCGGGAGAAGCTGGTCTCTCGGCCGGCAGAGGGGGCAGTGGTCGCGTATCCCACGGATGACAGCTGGAGGGAGCAGGCGGGGGGAAGGCGATGGACGGGGTGCCCATGTTGAAGGAGAACGGGCTGGAGTCCCGCTCACCTCCTCCCATTTCGCTTATGGCAAGCTCACTGATGTCCGACTCGATCATAGATCCGTTGAAGGCTTCATCGCAATCCTTGGCGATGCTGTTGGAGAAATTGCGCACTTCTTCGTTGACGATGGCGTGGGGATCTCGAGGCTTGACAATCTTCAGCATCGGCCCGTCCTTCCCCGTCGGCCCTTTTCGCATTGAGGGGCTTCCGGGGCATGCCGCAGTTCTGTCGGGTCTGCGCCGGTGCGGGTGCGGGTGCGGGTGCGGATGCGGGTGCTCATTCCAACCGTCGCCTGCAGCGCTGTCCGGCTTTTGACGCGTATTCTGGCTGCGACGTTGGTCCGTCGACTGTTGACGGACATGCGTGAAGTCAATGCCGCGCTTCCGCCGAGGAGCCGGCCGGGTAAACTGCGCCCCCTGGCGGCTGTGCAGAGAACTCATTGAGTTGACGGGGGATTGTAGCCGACCAGTGGCAGTGGACCTCTGGGAGCTCATTCTACCGTGTTGTCCCTGTCCGCTGCTTCGAGTTCCTGCCCTCGAGAGCTGCACTCGCTCAGAACCACGGCTCGCCTGGTTCTTGCGGTGGATGATGATCTTCGCATGGCTCGCCTGGGAGTTGTGACGCATGGGACGGTCGGAATTGTAGGGGTCATAGCTCTTGACCGTATTGGTGTCCGTATCATCGGGGACGTTGGAAATAACGGTGAATCTCGAAATGCTCCGTCCAAGCCCATGAGCTCGCGGCTGGCTAAACTCACAAGTCGACACACGCTTCTTCCAGGCTGGTTCGTGGAGGTGGTGGTAGTCGCTGGGAGATTGGGCGAGTTCAGGCAGGAAGTTCTCGAGCTGCTTTTCGCGATAGTTGTGGAGAAGCCAGTAGAACAACTTCTGGTCGTTTTTCCTGAAAAAGAAGAGAAAAAAAGAATTGAAAAAGAATCAGCAATTTAAGGAGTCGCTCCACGATATACGAAGAGGCCCAAACTTACGAAGAATCCATGAGTAAGAGCTTGATCTGGTGCTCTGTGTACATGTGCCAGAGGGAGCGCAGTTGCCGGACGAGATGCGGATCAACCTCCTGTGGTCGCAGCGGGTTGTAATCGAATCCCTCGCGGATGTCAGGCGGCTGCCCGCCATTATTCCCCAGATCGTCCAGGTGGTCATACTTCTGGACCAAGGGGTGGTGCCACATCTCTTTGAGGGTGATCCGGGTCGCCGGATCGGTTTGGAGCATGCGGCGGATGAGATCCTTGGCCTCGAGACCGAGGAACTCGGGTATCTCAAACAGGCCCCTTTTCGACTTCGACAGCAGGATGCGAATGTCCGGGTCATCGAAGGGCAAGCTAGCGGCCAGCATGGCGTAGAGGATGACCCCCATAGACCAAATGTCTGCCTTATCACCCCGATATTGTTTGTTCTTGAGCAACTCGGGGGCAGCGTAATGAGGGCTTCCGCAAGCAGTCTCGAGACGATGGCCCTCGGATTGATGCAAGGCAGCCATGCCAAAGTCGGCAATCTTGATCCGATTCTTGGACGTCAAGAGTATGTTCTCGGGCTTCAAATCGCGGTGGCAGATGTTGAAAGTGTGACAGTACTGCATAGCACTCATAATCTGACGAAAGAAGAACATGGCTGCGTCTTCGTTCAGGCGACCGTACGTGTTGATGTAGTCGAATAGGTCTCCCTTGTCGACATACTCTAGTACGAGATAACTGAGGATGGGTAGTGGGTGAGCAGATTGATTTCTCGACGGAATGAAAGAAATAGAAGAGGGAAGGCAAGCAGTGGGAAGAAGGGGGGGTTCCAGAACTTACATTTCGGAACGATTTTCCCAAATGTCATACACCTTCATAACGTTTGGATGATCGATGAGCTTGAGAATGGCCACCTCGCGTTCAATAGACAGAGGAACGCGCATTTCGCCGTTGATACGGTCCGGGAGACTATCATCGTACTGATGGAGCGCGGCCAGACTTCCATGTTGAATCAGGTAGGCAGCTTTCTTGGGCACAATCTTGACGGCGGCCAACTCTCCCGAGATGCGATGCCGACAGAGCCTGACACGGGCGGACGATCCCTTGCCCAAGGTTTTGCCCAGTTGCCACGGTCCAATTTGGGTTTTGTAGTTGCATCCGCTGCTGCGGTTACTGGAGGGCGCCGCTGAGTTTTGTGAGGCCTGAGATACCCGCTTGGAAGGATCGGCTTCTCGAACGGCTCGAGCACGAGGGTGACAGGGTTCAGCTGGGTCAAGGGAGGCGGCAGCTGCATCGACAGAGCGAGGATGAGCTCGAGGTTCCGACGGACCATGGCTACGAGCTACGCCGCTGCCGCCATCATTTTGGCCCTGGCCCTGTGCATCAATGGTTTCCGTTCGAACTGCGCTGCATTCGGCGCCTTGCAGCTTGTGGGACTTGCCAGCAGCATGGGTAGCATGAGCCACGTTGTTGTTGATGCGATGGCCGGCGTCTACCAGAGGAGGCCTCGATAGCGAGGACCTGGCTGGCCCAGGCTCGGCCATTCTTCGTGGACGCTACCTGCTCTCTCGAAGAACAGCCAGCTAGGTCATTACCAGACCTCGAAAAGGCAGTGAGCGATAAGGAGCAGAATATAGCAGGTGACGTGGTGGAAACTGGAAGGAAGGGAAAGGGAGGGACGAAAACGGTGTAGAGGGGGGAAAAGAGGGGGAAAAAGAGAGAGAGAGAGAGTGTGTGTGTGTGTGTGTGTGTGTGGGCGAGAAAACGCGACTTGCAAATGATCTCTGAAGTCTGCCGACTGCTCTCGAACTATTGGATTCAGCGAGGCTGGATCTGATCAGCAGCCTTCGAAGGAAGTGAATGGAGAAAGAAAGGAAGAGCCTGCAGAGAATAACCGAGAGAGGTGGCAGGAGAGACGAAAAAGAGTGGCGGGGGTGAAAATTACAAGAATGGTGCAATGGGTGGTGGATGACGGTGGAAGTTTGAAGAGTAAGGTAGAGGAGGTCCCAGGAACGTGAGGAGGTACTTGTTTTTGGGGTGGAAAGAGGCTGGAATGCCGGTGTCGCGCGCTGCTCGGAGGACGTGACCGTGACTCTTGTTCCACGGGATTGCTTCTGCTTAACGGGAAGATCAGAGCTGGCAAGGGAGGAAATCCTGACAGAGGGGGCCAGTTGCCAGGAAGAAGAGGGAGAGGAGAGGAGAGCCTAAGCCTATTTCACCTCTATCGTACTTTAAGGTAGGTATGCAAGGTCAACCTACGTGATAAATGGGCTTTTAGGAAAAGCTAGGGATGACGATGTTGTGTCAAGAAGAAGAAGAAGAAGAAAAAAAGTGATATCGACTCCCATCCAGGGGTGTGCACTTGCTTCACTCTCATGCGCCGTCCCTTCCATCTAATCTCTCAGGGCTGGTAGTTTGCACCTACCTTATCCTATCTTGCTGCACGCACATGATAAGATATCGTAACCTACGAGGCCTCTTCAATTTTGGAATGGGCTTGTTGGAAATCTGACACAAACCACCCAACTCCATGAGGAATGCAAGTTGCGGGGCAGAATACCCCGAAGTCTCCTGGACATAGCCCGGCATAATCGGCAGAAACAGAACCTCTGAGTCTCCTTTTAGACGAATAAATCTGAATCTGGTAACGGGAGAGAATTGAATCCGCATCGTAATTAATAGTCGCCCTATCCTCGAAAAGCGTGGCTGGAAGGTCATGGGCAGTATCAGTGGGAGATGGATGTAGAGATGATAACGAGTCTTATAAGAATGCACAGTCTTGCTTCCAGTGCCCGTGTCAAAATAATAGCGGTTCCCCAAAATGTCAACATTAGAACTTAAGAGAGAAAGGTTTGATGAAGCAGAAATGTGTTTCCTTTCTAGTCTGCACGAGGGCAGAATTGGGGGGATTGGAAGGGATGAAGTTGAGACTCGAGATGTTCAGGTGGGGGCCGTGCGGGAAAATCTTATATAATCTTGCATTCACCTGACCCACCCCGTCGGGATCGAGACAAAAGCACGCACGAGACGCGTTCGACCTCGCGTCAGATGAGGGAGGTACGGAGTACCCCGTACCGACTGCACCTTGTACAGCCTCGCATCTTTGCCCCTCTTCTCTTTGATGTCAATTTTTCAGCCTCCCTCCACTGCTGAAATTCGGGTTACGGTTATGTCTGAAAGAAGAAATTCGGCGAATTCTTCTCGATCATTTTGCACCTAGTCCTTTTTCTCCCCGCTCTCCTCCCGTTTCTGGGGCTTGACGGAGCTTTAGTACGGAGATGACATCCGACCAAACCCGTCGGCGGAGTCGACGTCAAATCGAGGACGAGGACGACGAGGATGCCACGAGGTATGAGTCCGAAGGCACTCCGGAGCAGCGCGATGGACCCAAGAGACAGAGACGCAGAGTAGTCGACGAAGGAAGCAGTGACGACGATGCTCATGTCAGCGAGAACGAGGAGTTAGCGGGCAATACACGACGAACCACCAACATCGGCGGTGCAAATGGCTCTACCGACGAACAGGCCTTTCAGCCCGGCGCTATCCGTCGTGTCGAAGTAGAAAACTTTGTTACTTATGAGAAGGCCGAATTCTTCCCTGGTCCCAACTTGAAGTAGGAGTCCATTTCGCCCCATACCTGATCACCGTTTTGCCCCCCTCACTAACGACATGCGCTTCCTGTCTTTAGCTTGGTCATTGGCCCGAACGGCACCGGTAAGAGCTCGCTAGTCTGCGCGATTTGTCTCGGCTTGGGCTTCAGTCCGAAGCACCTTGGACGAGCAGGAAACGTCAAAGAGTTCGTCAAACACGGAAAGCCCTCCGCTTCCATCGAGATCGAGCTTCAGAAACGGGACCAAGACCGCAGACATCACGTCGTTCGAGTGCAGATAGACCGAGAGCGAAACAGCCAGCGATGGTGGATCAACGGCCGTGATACTACCCATAAAGCCGTGCAGAACCTCATGAAGGAGCTCAGGATCCAGGTCGACAATCTTTGCCAATTCCTGCCCCAGGACCGCGTCGTCGAGTTCGCCGGCTGCACACCAGTTGACTTGCTTCACGAGACCTTGCGAGCCGCAGCGCCGCCGCAGATGCTCGAGTGGCAGCAGGAGCTCCGGGACTTACACAAAGACCACAAAGACCTCCAGAAACAGTCCACTTCGCATGCCGAGAATCTTGCCAACCTAGAAAGTCGGCAACAGGCCATGCAAGCTGACGTCGACAGACTACGAGAAAGGGAGGAGGTCCAGGCGCGGATCGCCGACCTGAAGGACGCTCAAATCATGGCTGCCTACAATAAGAGTCGAGCTCGGCATGCTGAGATCTCCCGACGACTGGAACAGGCCGAGCAGCTCCAGCAGGATCTCCAAAACGAATGCGCCCCCTCTTTAGAAGCAACCAACAAAAAGAAGGAATATCACGAGGCTGTGGCATCAGCCGTTCAAGCTCGCCAGGCGGCTGTCAGGAATACCGAAGAGGCTGCGAACGACTTGCTCAACGACGTCGACAACGCCAACGACCATGTCGTCCAGATCACAGCCAAGATAGAGGCAGAGTCAAGAGGGTTCACCACAAAGAAGCAGGAGCTTCGCGTTATCAATCAAAAAATTGGGCAGCTCGAGAACAGACTCAAGAATCGACCACCGGACTTCGATCCAAAGGATCACAACCAGAAAATTGTGGGTGTACTGGAACGGAAGCCCTAGCTTTCAATGCGCTAACTACTATATCCTGTAGCGTGCTCGACAGCATCAATTACGAGAGCTTGACAACGAAATTCGCGCGATAGAGCCCAAGCTGCTTGACGTCCACCAACGTGGTATCCAAACCAGAGATGAGCGGAAACGGATAGCCCAGGAACTCCAAGAACTTGACACACAAGAGGGGAAACAGCTCAGATTTCTGGAAAGGTCCTTCCCAGACGTTGCCAAGGGGTGCAAATGGCTTCGAGAGAACGGCGACAAGTTCCAAAACGACGTCTTCGGTCCCCCTCTGATCAGCTGCAGCATCAAGGACAAACGCTATTCGGATCACGTTCAGGCCCTCCTCCAGAAAGATGACTTTCTGTGCTTCACGACACAGTCCCGTGAGGACCACAAGACGTTGAGCAACTATTTCTTCAGAGAGCTAGGACTTTCTGCTTCCATTCGAACCTGCTTGCAACCGCTCTCTTCATTCCAAGGGCCTTCTGCAGAAGAGGCCAAACGTCTCGGATTTGACGCTTTTGCGATTGATTATCTTACAGGTCCCGAGCCTGTCCTGGCTATGCTTTGCAGCGAGAAGAAACTCCACATGGCCGGCGTTGCTCTTCGGGATATCGAAGACCAGCAGTATAACCGCTTAATGGCCGAGGAGAGGATCCAGACCTGGGCCGCGGGGCGTCAATTCTACAAAGTGACGCGACGCAGGGACCTCGGCCCGCAGGCTGTGTCGACCATGACACGAGATATACTGCCCGGTCGCTGGTGGAAGGACGACGTTGATCTGACCGAGAAACACGAGCTTCAACGACGGCAGGAGGAGATAACGGAAAGGTTTAACGGGCTGAAGCGAGAGAACGAGCAGCTGAGACAGCAGAAAGAGGAGCTTACCGAGGAGATCGAGTCCAACAAGGCAGCTCTGGTAAATCATTTCCACTCCTACGGGTTTCATGGTCTATGCTTCTAACCCGGCCGAATTTCAGGATGACCTCCAACAGCAGAAGAGGGCGCTTCAGAAGGAGTACAACGAATATCAGGCCCTTCCCACGAAACTCGGTCAGTCTACACTGGATCTTGCGCAGATGCCTGCCTACGTAGCGGAGCTGACCATGATGTGCAGAAAACGAGAAGCGTTCCCAGGAGAAGAAGAAGGAAGAACTCGAGTCGTTGAGGGCTACAATACACGAACTCGAGGCACAGCTTGACGACGCAGCAGTCAAGAAAGGCAAAGCTATTCTACGGCACCAACGAGGCCTCGCAGGAATTCGCAGGGCCCAAGAGACGCTCCTCGAGGCGCAGATCCGTGAGATTGAAGCTAAATCCGACTTGGAAGGCCTAAAGGACAGGAACGCCGCCATTGTGCAGAGGCTCGAGAATGAAGAAAAGAACGTTGCCGAATTGAGGGCCGCCAAGCGCCAGGCGAAGGACGAAGGTGTCCGGGCAAGAGATAAGCTACTGCGGGAATGCGTCGACCTGGAAAACAGGAAAGATCACCTTGTAGGGCTGGCAGGCGACAAGTCCCCGGAGGAAATCGAGGACGAGATCCGGGCAGAGGATGCCAAACTGGAGCTCATTCATGCCGCCAACCCCAACGTCTTGCGCGACTTTGAGAAACGGGCGCGCGACATCGAGAAGCTCCGCCAAAGGCTGGAGGCTGCACAGAACAAGAATGATCAAGTCGTGCGTCAGATTACAAGACTGCGGGAGAAGTGGGAGCCGAGGCTCGAGGAGCTGGTTTCCAGAATCAACGACGCCTTCAGCTACAACTTCGAGCAAATCAACTGCGCAGGCGAGGTACGCATTCACAAAGACGAGGACTTTGAACTGTGGGCGTTGGAGATCATGGTCAAGTTCAGGTCAGAGCCCTTTTTTTTTGTGTGTGGATGTGCATTACGACTTTTTCCCTTGCTTTCTTTTCATTTCACGTGTTTTATTTCATTTTCATTTTCATTTTCATTTTCATTTCCTTTTTACCTTCCTTTTAACAACAACAAACTGACTGTGCCGCGCAGAGAAAACGAGTCACTTCAGCAGCTCAACCAGCATCGCCAATCGGGCGGCGAGCGTGCTGTCTCGACCATCTTCTACCTGATGGCGCTGCAGTCCATGGCGCAGTCTCCCTTTCGAGTCGTTGATGAGATCAACCAGGGCATGGACCCGCGCAACGAGCGCATGGTGCACGAGCGCATGGTCGAAATCGCCTGTCGCGAGCACACGAGCCAGTATTTCCTCATCACGCCCAAGCTCCTTACCGGGCTTCGGTATGATGAGCGTATGCGCGTTCTGTGCATTGCCAGCGGTGAGCATATGCCCGTGGAAGGCAACAAGCTCGACTTTGGACGGTGCCTTGGGATTCATAAAAGGGCGATCGGGGCCGCTGCATGATTTCATCCCGGACGTGTTTCGGATAGACATGGGCATTTCCTTTCTTTTATATGTCTAATATCTCGGGTCTCCTGGGACATGACTTGCGCGATTTCTGGCCTTCAGGCATAAGCGACTGGTTACTGGGCGTTGGGCAATACTGAGCATGGCGGATAGCAAGGGAGCCACGTCTTATAATGTCTGGCAGGGCTAAGTCTTAGGCGGCACGATATGGACACCATGGTCTTCGGTTTGCAGTTGTTTCTGCTTGGAACGTTCGGAGATCTAGACGGCTTCTACAGAGATACTACAGAGATATATGGTAATTAAGAGGAGTTAATAAGAACTCTTTTCATTATACACCAAAGTGTCGTCTCGCCATTGCCGGGCTGCGTTGCTGAAGCTTTCATGACCGCTTCATGCAGATCAGGGTCTCTCTAGGTACCTTCTGTTGGTGAAGCCGATCCATGTAGTACCACTCGCTCAACTGTGGTCTTCAGCGAGGCAACTGAAAAACCTGTGCCTGTATTTCAGCAAATACGTATATAGGAGGCACAGCGAACACACGAGTCCTGAACCTTACGATAACGACAGATTCTAAGCAAAGCACACTATTTCGTACTTGGTATAATCTTCGAGTAATTGATCCGTGTACCTACCTGCCTGACTTGGCAAGATAGTCGCACTGACATCGAACTCCGGGGTGCGCTTTGGGGAGAGCACGTTCCGAGCAAAAAACACACGCGTAATGTGTTGGCAGCAGGCGCCAGGGAAACCGGCCTGCAAACTACAACAAGCATGGGACCTCCAGATGGGAGATCCAGATGGGAGAACTGAGAGGTTGATAATGGAACACAGCATTCATGGGAACGGAAAGCGTGTTGTTGACCAAGCAATAGAGGTCCTCCTCCTCCTCCTCCGCTGAGATATTTGCCTGCCGCGAGTAGTTCAAGATCCCAGGAGCCCCAAGCAGAAAACTAACAGGTTGCAAGACAGCAACGAGATTTCAATAAAAAGAACATATCCAGTTGTGTCTTTAGTTTGGAATGTCTAATTAATCTCCCTAGAGCTACTGGCATGCAGAAGAAGCCCGTTGTCTTAGATGTTAGTGTGAAGAAACATGCCTGGCTAGGAAAAAAAGGAGGGGGAAAAGAAAACCCCCTTTACCTACTTTTTTGGGCCTGACCACAGTATCTACAAGCAGGTTCGGATGTCTTGGGATCATCAAACGGGGAACTAGCAACGATTTGTGTCTCTTTTTCTTCGGAGCACTGTGCTCTATCCCATTTGGTAGCTCGTAAAAGGAACGCCATTTTCATCAATAAGTTGGCTTGCCGAGACATTCAACACGGTAATATATGACAGGGGTTCAAAGCACAGGAGATGTGCCAAAGATGTACGTCCTACCTAGGTAATCCTCGTCTCGCGGATATGCGTGCATTACCCGGGTCACGGAGAACCACCATTGGCCAGATTCACAAGTCGAATTGGCAATTCCTTTTCGCCAGGGGCCGTGTCAGGGGCACGGTCAAGCTTACCAAGTGCCAGGGACAATCTGGAATAGGCACATAGCTCGTCTATCTGCTTATTAACCCTGTTCCCCAATCTCTCAATCCCTCCTCCTGTTTGCGAGGTTCGTCAGTCGGGTTTGCTCAAATGTTTGGTACTTGCTATTTGCGAAAGAGTGCCCCCATTATCATAAGTCTTGAACTGAAGGAAGCCACGTATCTGATATATTATGGACGAGTAATCAAGTTCACTATCCTCTTCTTTGGCTGATGAGTTGCTTTTCTCACTGGGCAAGAAATTTATCCTTCCAACAACAATCGCCCTTGTGGACTCGGAGATTCAGACGAGTCAACCCATCCATGCTACAATATATGGAGGAGGTGGTTCTCCGAATACGGTCCCATCTTGAATCAAGAGAGTACTGCCGACCCTAGCAGGACAGTTCACTGTCCGACTATCTGTCCCATCGACCTCTCTCTGTATGGTTATCAACAGGTATCCACAGGAATATACGAATATATATGTATGTCTTGGAGAACCAACAGTATGTAACCGGTCTGGGCACCATCTTCCTTCTGTCAGGAAACCAGGGGGTCCACGAGATCGGGTGAATGGGGAGAAACGAAAAAAGTCGTGTACGTCATTCCAACTTTGGCCATTCCAGGAGGATTTGCGTACCCCCCGGCGCGATAGTGGGGGCGCGGGTCTCTCGACCATGGTCTGGTCTGGCCTGGGCCAGGCCCCCCAAGCTTACGGAGTGATAGTGCTGTGCCTGTTCCAAGCATCTCTACTCCGTAATAAGAAGCCATCAAAAATGGAAACCGCAACCGGAAACCACAACAACGACAAACGAGGAGAGGTCCCGTCGCCAGTCGTCTTTTTTGCGTCTAATCTTGACTCGTATCTCAGATTTCCGCACCAGAGTCGGAATATCCCATGTTTGAAGTAGGCTACTAGGAAAGAAGAGAAGAAGCTGGGTGGTCTTCCTAGCCTCACCGCTGCTCCTTGCCGAAACACACCACGCTGAAATTCCGAAGACCGGCCCAAAACTTGGTTAGCTCACCCGAGAGATCTCCCATCTGTGCAAACTTGTTAATGGTCTCAACGGATGGATGGATGCTCAGCTAGTCCCGTTTGACCTAGCATAAGTCGTATTCATGTGGGGGAGGGAGGGTTGAACCCGAATACTACTTAAGAAGCGCTTTCCGAGAGAACTTTTTCGGATGACCTACGGATACTCCGTAGAGTCGATCCGAGGCTTGATATGGTGTCGATGACATTGGGCGATCACAGTTGTCGGACAGGACGAGAATTCCGGGGCTAACTCTCCTATCCCCATCGCCGGCGAATCAGCGAGGTTCGAGAGCTGGGAGGATACTGGGAAGAGGGGTGGAAAAAGGGGGCAATAATTTCCCTTCCAAGATTCCTGCGTTGCAATCATGCGAGGCCGCCAAACCATGTCCCTGATAGATCTTACTGTATCAAATGTGACGACGCCTTTGCTTCCCCAGAAAAAATAGAACATGGAAAAGAAGAAGAAAGAGGACCCAATCAGAATACGTGCGTGTTCTAGGAACATCGAAAGGTTGTTGAAAAGCCGGCGACAAGTTTGTTTGAAGAAATGGATTTGTCAGCCCTGGGCGATATACATTGCGTTCCTATGTACCTCTGTACAGGAGGTACTTTGTACGTACCCGAGTACCTTAGCTTAACCCGCGGATGAATCCGCACTTTGCCAGGTACTGCATAAGTATAGTGGACCAACGTCTCCATGTTTTTGAGGACTGTATAGCAGAATACCCAAGGTACCTTATGTATACAAAAAATGGAACAAGGTACAAATCAGGAAACAAATCGCACTCCATCCCGGGCAGCAGATGTCTGGAGTGGGGAACCGAGGGACAATGGCTGGGCATGAATTAGTGTATTATTAGCGCGATGAAATCGGGCGAGAAAACAACCCATAGGGAAGTTTGAAGACGACAAGTCTACAATACTAGACGACCAGATCCATGCTGCAATTACTTATATTTCATCATTACATTTAATATGGTTAGGTATTAAAGGAAAATGTAAAATGGCTACCGCAGTTGGTACCATAGATACTACAGCCTTATGTGCTCCGTACGCAACTGACTGACAGGTAGGTAATTAAGGTCATGGCGCTGGTGGTGCTGTAACGGCGAAGCGGGGGACAACGGGAGATGTTCAGGGCTATGGCTACCTACCTTAATAAGGTAATTACCGTACCGGTACTGGAAGAAATGGAAGGACCAGATACCGGTAGAAGCAAAGCAGGGTGTGTAAGGGATAGGTACCTCGAGTACCTGTGCCATTTGTTTCCTTATTTAGGTCCGATGAAGTCTGATAAAGCTTTCTTGGTCTGGTTTGTCCGTTGATACCCGCTGGAGTGCATGTGCTTACAACTCCAGGAGAATATCTAATAGCAAGTAAGGTAAAGGTATCTTGACGTTTCTCCTTGAAGTTGATATCAGAATCCTGAACTAAGCCCTCTACCACAACCCATGCAGCAACCAAAAGTCATATATTGTAAGAAAGTAAATTATGAGGTCTCGGAACCTTCCCCAGAGCCCAACTCGGCCGATAGCTTAAGATATTTGCTACTGCATGCCTTGCCGGTGATCCAGATAGGACGGCGTACGTTGTATTACAAACTCTTGTTTTTCTTGTACTACGCAGTACTGGTACATCAAATAAAGAGGCTATAAGTACGGAGAAAATACCAAAAGGTTTCAAGGACGGACAATAATCAGTGGTCGCTAGCATCCCATATGTAATTACGTTGTACTTCGTAATGTTGTGGCCCACACTAGAATCGTTCTGCTTTATTTTCTCCTATTCCAGGTTTACTGGGCGCTTTCGAGAACTTGGTTCAAAGCCACTAATTATGTCGGCCATGTTGTTGATGGGATGGTCCCTCTTGCCTTACGTTCCATCATCCTCAACCCTAACTATTTGTCCTGAGTGGCTTGCTGCTCTTCGTGTGGATCAACCATGATAAACACCTACGCGTTTGTTTAGCTTTGTTTATTAGTCTTAGGTATGCTCTTGCCTCAAACGTCCCTGGGTTTGATATCGTTCGTCAAGGATGTACCTATAAGGAGTATACCTATTATTCGTGGCTAAGGTAAGGTACCTGTAGATTGGCAGCCGCATGGGACACACGACGTCGTCCTTGTTCACAGGGGAGTCAACTTCCCGATCCTAACGTTCTGTCATTGGCAGGTACAAATACATCAGTATCGATAGGGCATGAGTACAATGACCGGGTCTTGATTTCCCTTTGAAGACCATTCCGCCCGAATACGCCGTAAGATGCACATACATTGTACCTGTACCGTCAGTCTCCCTCCTGTCCCACCCGACAACCTCGTACCCACTCGTAGGCACCCCAAGTACAATCTGTAGTACTGTACCTTAACGGAGTACGAAAGCATGAAGTACGAAGTATGTGTACGTTGTATTATGTAGTGCAGTGTTCCAAGTCCCTCACACAGCCCAGTGGGGGGCCATGTCTCCCGTCCCTAGTGTAGAACCTCATACACTTGGCATCCTTGACACCACTAAAATTGACCCCCCCGGTTCAAAGGTCCGGATGGTCCTGCGTGCGTCAGAGGAGTGAGGTCCTCAAGAAAATCCGCTTTCCACGAAAGGTTCCCTCGTTCCTGTTCAATTCTTCCTAGGTCATTTATCGGCCTGGACTCGAGCCAAAATCACCCTCTTACCAATGTTTCCCTCCACATAGCTCTCCACCTGCTACCGCGTCTTCGCTCTTTCCTCTGCCGTACCCTTCTTTTTGTTTTCTGCCACACTCTTTTTTTTTTCCCCATCCATTTTAAGACCTCCCTGTCTGTCAAACAGCCTTAATTCTCGAGGCATTGGGCTGTCCCACCGCAACTGCCAGTCGACTCGCCGACCACAAGCTCTGCTCGAAGGGTCTCTGGCGACAATCCCCGGTCACATCGCGCGCGCTTCTCGGTTCGGTGCTGGCTCTTGTAATCCCCTGACTGGCAGCCTCTCGACCGGCCATCATCAATTCCACTCCTCTTGTCTCTCGCTGTATTATTTTTCTCGAATCGGCCGAACGCTCCCTTGGGTTATCGGAGCATCAAGCCACCGAAAGCCCCTCCTATCCCTTCGTTTGACGCTCAGCGGTTTGGGCACAAATACAATCAATCGCCCATCTTCCGGTCGTGCCACAAGCGGCCTACAGCGCCTCGAGGAACCGTGCGCGCGGCAGCAACGCTGTTTTTCCCTTTATTTTCTTTTTCGGTTTATTTTCATTTCTTTTGCTTCATCACTACCTGCTGGTATCGTTAGTAGCTGCTAGGCTTATGGTCTTGGCCAACTGGCGCCACATCCCACGGCTCTCCCGCGACTTGTCGACCTATCGCTAGTTGTCACGTCAAGTTCAGCTCGACCAGTACGGAGTAACCCCCAGGCAATTCATCTAGCCTATCCGACGCAATACGCTCGTTTTTAACGTTAATTTCGACCCTCCTGGTGTCTTAACATTGGGCCGTCCCTCCCAGACCCGACGCCACCGAATCTCCGCAGCTACTACTGAATACATCTGGCATCCGCACCCCGAGAAATTATTTCGAAACACTGCTAGCGCATGGGCGTGTTCGTTTCCCGCTGCCATCGTTGCCGTTGCGTTCACTCTCCGACCTGCTGTTCGAGTAGTCGGCACGACATCTCATTGAGAGCCTAGAAGGAAGCCGACACCGGTCAAGTCGTGAAACGAACTCGACCCAAGCACGGCCTGCCGAAACGACTCGAATCCCTCTTCGGAATAGCTTCATAACCCCAATCTCCCTTCTGCCGTAATACAGGGGCTAAGCCGTCATCCCGCAGTCTCCTGAGCGGCGGACAGAAAGTGCAGCTGTCTGGAAGCACATCCGTCTCACTAATCCACATTGGGCTTCCAGCATGGCACCCATGACGCCCCGACTGAAGATACTCTCAGGTTGGTCTCCCCTCTCCCAGCGCTTCTGAGTTGTGCATCGTCATACGTCTAAAAAAGGATTGATTATTCGTGCGACCCGGTTCTGCGGTGTCATTTCGGGTGGTGGAACAGCCACCATCTTGGCCCCACGTTATTATTCTGTCGTGTCTTCGACACTGGATAGTCTCCGCCGTTGCTCCTCTCCTTTCCCCCTTGATTTTTTTTCGTTTTTATCTTTTATTTTTGTCGATTTCCCAGTTTATTCTGTGCTTGCCGATCGTGTCCCCGTGCCGACTGTCCGGCTCCAACCCCCAAGCCTGTAGCGATGATGGCAGACCACGAGCTGATGAACGTGTGTATAGTGGGAGGAAATCCCATCTCTGCCTTTTTGTCTTGGAGACTTCAAGCCACCAACGCTTGCGATGTCACATTGGTTTGGAAATCAGGCTTCGAGCATGTCGCGCAGTACGGGATCACATTCAAGTAGGTTGCACCAGTCTCTCTTCGACAATATCGTGGAGCAGTTTCAATTGACCCGTCCTACCAGGTCGCCGACCTTTGGCAACGAGAGGTTCAAACCACTACACGGTAAGCACCGGCGAATATACACATTCTTTGGAGGACGGAACTGACTGCTGCGGATTACTAGTCGTTCGGTCTCCCGAAGAATCGTCGGCCCAGCAGGAGGGCCCTTTCGACTACGTTATTCTATGCATCAAAGCTCTCCCCGATGTTTACGACCTCGCTTCCGTCATAGAACCCGTCGTCACACCGCAACATACGTGCATACTCATAAACACGACTCATGCTCTCGGCATTGAATCTGCAGTTGAAGAGCGATTCCCGACGAACGTTGTACTTTCTCTTGTTTCCAATGCTGAGCTGTCGCAGCTGGGCCAAAGCGAGTTTGAGCACAAGGGCTCGACAGAGATCTGGGTTGGCCCAGCGAACGGGAATGACAACATCCCACCTACTATACAGGAAGACATGGCCCAGGCTCTTGCCATGACACTCAGCACGGGGCAAGTAGACTGCAAAGTCTCCGGTAACATCAGGCAACAGCAATATGAACGGATGATAGGGTAAAGTTTACCTCCAAGGAACCCCAGCAATGTATGTCCTTATCAGAGAACTGACGATCGTTGTTAGGCCTATCTCTTTTCATCCCGCGAGCGTCATCTTTGAGACGCATAATCATTCACAATTGCTGGAAAAGCCAGGAGTTAGGGGCTTGGTGCTTGGGTTGATCGACGAACTGCTGGCCTTGGCCGCAGCGCATGGCTGCAAACTAGACTCGAACTTCAAGCAGAGGACGGTGGACGAAATGCTCAGGCCCTCGGCCACAGAAAGTATCATGTGGCAGGACTACGTCGCAAAAAGGCCGATGGAAGTCGAAACGTTTTTGGGATCGCCGATCAAACTCGCCCGGAATGTTGGCGTTGCTGTTCCACGCATCGAGACGATGTACGCCATCCTCCACAATCTCAACATCGTCAACCGCCAGAAGCCGCGACTAGATACATCGCCCGTCGCTCCCGGCTCACCCACCGCCTCGCCGCTTCCCAGAATATCGTCTCAAAATGGCATCCGCTCCATGTCCAATGGCATGTCCAACCCCAACGGAATGCCGCCCCGTGGCCCACGCCCTCGCAATTCTTCTTCTCTTGGTCCTGGTATGCGTCGGCCTCCGCCAACAAACGGCGGCCCTCCTAACGGCTACGGTCGCCCACCCGTGAACGGCCCGCCCAATGGCTACCCCGGACCCGGATCGCGAGCCGCATCACGGCGAGGTTCGATGGAAGCAAACGATCTGGAGGAATTCTCCCACCTTGTCCTCTACGATGACATACCTGAAGGAGGACAGCCAGCTTATGGTCAGGATAGGTTAGATTCTTCGCTTCATGAGCGTGGGTATAACTTGCGGCAGCGCGAGATGGCTTTAAGAGAACACGAGATGAGGATAGGCCAACGACGAGGCCCTCCACCCAAGCGAAGCAACCCAGTGCGTCACAGCGCCCACGCTTTCGACGACGATGACGATGATGACGAATACTACGATCCCTTGAACGCCCCTGCCCCACCGCCCTTAGCCGATCCAGACAACTTCGACATGATGAGCGTCACTTCTCGGAAGAATAGAAAAGTACCTGGTCCCTCGCCAGCCCAGCTTCGCAGGAATACCGAGCTTGATGTCGGGCCACCACCGGCGAGGGGCGGCCGATTTCGCCCCAGCTTTGGTCGCAACCGTTCGAGCCAAATGAGCAATATCCCAATCATCAATGACAACATACTCGATGATCCCTTGATGTCATGCTCGTCCAACCGGTATGGCAACGTCGACCGTACCGCGATGCAGGCTGGGTCCAGAGCCAATTCATTAACCAGTGTTCGGCATGAGGAACTGCCATACGGTCCCGGCGGGCCGTCTTCGATGGGTATGAACGGAGCGTACCCCCGCCGAACTAGCCAGTCGCCCGGTAATACATACAGCCCATCGCTACGAGGAGGCAGACCTTCCCCGCCCAACGGGTTCTCCGCCCCCCCCATGGCTGGCGGACCGCACGACGGCGTCAGGCAGCCCGTCCCTCGGTACCCGCCTGGACACGGCAACGCTGTCGCGCCGCAGCAAGTTGAACAGCATGCTGGGGTGAGCGGCCTTCATCCTCATCAAAAGAACGTGCGAAGTCTGACTGGTAGTGCGAGCGCCAGCGCGGGCAGTGGTGATTCGCAGATGGATACAGAGCCTTCGGCACATAGCAGTCAAAGCAGTCTGGGACCCCGACCACCCATAGGCGTCCGATAAATGATACCAGGGGGAACAAACCTCACATTGGGGTGAGGTCGGACCTGGAACTATGTGTATCATAACGATCTTCTGACGACCTGCACATCACTGCGAAGAGACATCGGGATGACTCGCGCATATTTCGAGCCGCAATCCATCGCTTCCTGGCGGTCTGAACATTTCGGCCAACAACCGCACTTTGGGTTAGGTTTTCTTTTGGTCTTCTCTCACTTGCATAAGAGTTACTACACTGGGGTCAGACGGTTTTCTTCTTCTTTTTCTTTTTTTCTGCAAAGGCGCATAAAGGGTGTTGTACATACTCGCTGAGTTTCGGTGTAACACGAACAGACCTAAGTTAGGCCCTCCCCAGGATCACTGCATTCAAAAGGGGGAAGGGGGGGGGGGCTCTTCTTCTCGTGCAGCATTTAATGAAACCTTCCACTCGCTCCTTAGCCCGCAGAAGGACCGAATCCTAGCCTCCGGGGGGGGTTTGGTCGACTATTTCCGATAACAACAACTGCTATCACCACCAACGCGAGCGGTCTAGTGACAGGACTTCCGCGCCTTCGCTTTACCCGCGCTACCTGCTATAACTGGAACAATAGTCACGGTTGAGAGATTATTTGAGGCGGATTGTGTATCATATGAGCCGGGGCCTGGCGACTTACGTTTCTGTTCGCCTTCACTTGATTGAGCTGGAATGAACACTGGACTGGGGTTGAGGGGGGCCGGAGCCGCACATATTGCACCCCTCTCGGGCAACCACCGAGTAATGAAACATAGACATTGGGCGGTTTAAACCTGTGCATTGTTTTGTTCCTTCTCTGTTCTTTTCTTGACTAAAGTGTTGTTTGGGCTCTGCGAGGGCACGGTAGCCCTTCCTTGTAGTATTGGAGTTTGGTATGTCAGGGGGTCTGAGACGGGATGGCATGGCGAAACTAGAGCTGTGGTGGATGAAAGCAACTCTGGAAGACAAGGTATTGTTTTGCTTTCCACGGTGGGCGGACGATATCTAGCCTGTCCACTGAACTCGATGACGCTGACTACCATAAGTGGTAAGTGAATGGGCGATGAGCAGGCAACCGGTTTTGCTTTGAGGCCGCATTGATGATTGATGTCTCCCTGTTATCGACCTGTGTGTGAATAGGGCCCATATTATCAGGTAAGGTTTAGTCGCCAAACGAAGTTAACTGTCACGAAGCTCTTTCCAGACATGGCAGTTTGAAATTGTAGAGAAATACACTTTCGGTGACACCGCCGTCGATAGTACCGGTGGCAGGTCTTAATAATCGGCCTCACCTTTGACTCCTTACGTAACTGGTCTATCTAGCCTACCTAGCCTTAATTACTTCAGCACACTTCGACGTTTCAACGGCAACTTGTACTGTACCTCGTCCATCACCACAAAGTTTCCCATAACATAACGATATCAAAAGGCTGGTCAACGCACCCGCGTTCTCGAGGTGAGGTATAATCGTTCACCACTCCATGGAACAACCTCTGGCAGCGCAGTCTCATGATTTCCACGGGAAATACCCAAGCAGACCAGATTCATCATAGTTTGCTAATCATAGCAATCAAGTCGACCCAGGGGAAAGAATGACGAGCAGGAACTTCGGTACCACCTCCAACCTAACAACAGGCCTACAACGAAACGACACAGTGCGGCCTTCCATGGCGAGCTTATCTGGCGGGGCAGTCAAGGCGCGACAGCTAGTGAGTTAAGAATCCGTCTCGCGATCACTCCATGGGGGATTCTTCACATCCACGCCCAGCGCCAACACGCGGTCGCTGTCACATGCAACATAGGCCGTTTGAGCCAGAGGTTGGTAGCCATGGAGGATGATTGCTGACACTCTGACCGCACGCTTTGTGTTTTGTCCTGGGAACAAACCAGACACACCTTCACTCCCAGTTGGCCCAGCTGTCCGCGAATCTGGCCGATACCGACAACCTGGTTCGGATGACGAGCGTCCAAGCCGAGGCCATGCGTGGCTTGGGTAGCTGGCATGGCGGCCTTTTTATGGCGGCGAGTAAGGTCTTGGGGGAGGAAGCTATTAATCGCGATGCTGGTAGCAAGCAACCGTGAATTTTCTCTACGTGGTCATTGTTATTAGTTGGTGAACTTGCGACATTAGCCTGGGAAGCATCGAACCGAATTTCGAGGACCCTTATTGGAGTTTCCATCTCTTTATTAATTCACAGGCTATTTATTGTTTCTGGCTTTCGCTAGCTAAGTCCATTCGGAAAGGATTGTTTGACACGATGCAAGTCGGATATTTGGCTTGGTATCAACGATACCAATAACCAGCTCGTGGCCGTATCGCCTTGCTCATAATCTATCAAAACAAGTCACCAATCCCTACTCTCGCAATCACCAGTCAGGCCTCTCATCAGACTCTGTATAGGTTAAATACTTACTCATTGGAAACGTCCAGAGCCTGGGCTGAGCCCTGACGCTTTCCCTGCTCAGATACACAGTGTACCACATTGATGGACGATGACCTGCTCAGACATAGTCGTGTGGCAGACGTGAACCTAGTGAAGATTCTCCCTCAGACATGTCTCTGTATGAATGTGACCCTGCACGGTGTTAGTGATCCTGTAAATCATCCGATTCACTCGTCCTGGAGCGCACCTTTCCGAGCGGCCTCTTCGATGCATTCCCGCCACAACTTTGTCCTCCGCTTCTGGGTACCTGACCCTCAAGATCCGGAAAACATCGTAGAACTCTTCGTGAATCTGAGGCAGTCATAAAGATGGCGGTGCCGTGTCCATGGTGCGCTTAGACCTCGCATGTACAGTCATCCTTTCTCTGTCCGGTCCGCGTCATCGAGCGTCGGCGGCTCCTCCCCCGGAACCCGGAACGGCCGCCGCTTCTGCCTCGGGCAGTTGGCTGGGAACCTCTTGATATGACCGCAGACAGTGCATCGCATGGCCATGACATCGGCCCACGGTTTCCTACCGCCCTTGCTATGGTTCTCTACCGTGGTGAAGCATGTGCGGCCCTCCACTAGCACCGTGTCGCATATTTTGCACATAGTCCGCTTCATGGCCGGAGTCGGCCTTATGAGAACCTTGCGGGAGACGGCACGGAGATCTTCCACGAGGAGACGGGCCATGTTTTGGGTGACTGAGTCGTCGTTCTCTTTGCTCCCCTGTTCATTTTTCGTTCGATCTGGCCTATCGTGACCAAGCGTTGCCAAGCGACAGGCCGCTTGGTGGAGATATGACACCCGGGTATAAAGGTGTCTGTTCTGAACGCCGTCGTTTTTGGACTTGCCCATGCTGTTGATATTCGAGTGCTTTGAAGAGGCAGTTGTTTCTGGTCCGCTTTATGCGAAGAAAGGAAAGGGATGAGAATCCAAGGAGCTCGTGATGAGTAAGCTTCAGGATAAAACCAGTGGCACCGGACCTCGACAGCAGGGGAATAACAATCTCATGAGTCACGAGAAATTCATGGTTCGCAGGCTCCTCAAAATACGAAGCGAATAAAAAATACACTCTATTTGACTGAAATATATACATTATAGTAAGGTACTCTGAAGCCTGCGAGAGTTGGTCCACAGTCTCACCTGCGGAGTAGAGAGTACCTTATTACCCAGATGCTGACTGATTGTTGACTCACCCCCTGTATCATCTTTTATGCCTATTAGGTAGTGTACAGCCTCTACGTTGTAATGTTAATACACGTGTACCTAGTAAGGAATTTACGAAGGTGGCGCTTACTCATGAGGTAATCACGGCTTCCCTCCAACCAAACTCCCGACATGTAGCAGCAGCTTGGGTGGTAGATAATTATTCGGTATCAGAATCATGATTTCATATCGTCAATTTCACACAATTCTCTGCCCGGCCTTACTTTAAACTCGGCAATACCTAATCCGTAAGGTACTTGGTGCTGTGGGATGTTGTTGGTTAGGACGTGAAGCCGCCGGTGACGTGTTGACTAAAGGTACCGATCCAAAGTGCCCCGTTAGGTACCTTAATGCCTACTCTACTTTTCCAGTTGGGAATGGGCAACCGTGTCTCTAATCACGTGATCGCGTTTCAGGCAGCTCCTGCCTTCCAAAAGCTTTTGACCGCGCAGCTGCCGCCTTCGCTCAGCCCCAACTTTCTCCCTTTCATCAGCACAAACACGCCAAAACACCTTCCTTCAAGTTTGCCTGCAAAGACATCTTCCAGGGTTTTCAGCAGCCCCCGCAACCGAATTTTCTCTCCTCTTTCATATCAATTTCCTTCGGACGGTGTCTCGGAATTCTGCCCATCTCGCCGGCCCAGGTTTCACTGAGATTGCCAGCGCGTCGATCTACTAATCCTTTTTGCGAGCTTTCATCGCTCCTTTCTCTCGATTCATTCATCTTGATTTAATCCTTGATTAATCTTTCGCCATGTCCGGCCACCAAGAGGAGGATCTTATCGACTACTCCGACGAGGAGCTCCAGACCAACGAGACTGCGGCTGCGTCCAACGGCAAAAAGGGTGCCGCTGACACCGCTACGGCATCCGGTAACAACGTCGACAAGAAGGGCAGCTATGTCGGCATCCATGCTACTGGATTCCGTGACTTTCTCTTGAAGCCGGAACTTCTTCGTGCTATTGGCGATTGCGGCTTCGAGCATCCTTCGGAGGGTCAGTCTTGAGTTTATGCCTTAACCCGTCCATCATTCCCTCCCCGTCCATCAAGCGTCCGTCCATTGCGCAAGCCACATCGAAAGCCATCTACATTCGACCAATCATGTTCGACAAGAAGAGTTGACAGCTCTCTGAATGGACTGGGATCAGTTTTATTTCTTTCGTCTCCTGCTGGTCGAAGGCGAATGGATTGTCTGTCAGAGCTCCAGCAAATGATCGCGTGGATGTCTTGCAGATAAAGGAGAACATGGGGCTTTCATTTCCGGTCTCGAATTCGCGGGCAGCGCCTTTGAAGTGGTCGGCTCCCGACTCGAAGAGCTGTGAACCCCCGTTCCGAGCTGCGCCGAGAAAATTCTGGAGACCCGTCTCGATTCGTCATTCTATTCTTCGAGGAATGTCGACGAGCTTTGAGCAGGTGAAAATATCTGTCATTTGGGAAACCGGCATCTCGGCTTGATTCGTCACAACAACCGTCTCGACGACAACATGGCTACGCTGCGCTGATGGACGGGGCTTGCCGACTTTATCCTCCGTCCACCTTCTCTCTTTGAATTTACTCTAACATCGCTCCGGTCGAACAGTCCAGCAAACCTGCATCCCTCAGGCTCTTCTCGGTGGTGACATTATCTGCCAGGCCAAGTCCGGTCTCGGCAAAACGGCTGTTTTCGTCCTGACCACGCTGCAACAAGTTGAGCCCGTTGCGGGTGAGGTCTCCGTTCTGGTTATGTGCCACACGCGAGAGCTTGCCTTCCAGATCCGCAACGAGTACAACCGCTTCAGCAAGTACATGCCTGATATCAAGACCGGTGTGTTTTACGGCGGCACTCCTATCCAGAAGGACGTCGAGACGATCAAGAACAAGGACACCTGCCCGCACATCATTGTGGGAACCCCTGGACGTCTGAACGCTTTGGTTCGTGATAAGGTCCTCCGACTCGGCAGCGTTCGCATTTTCGTTCTCGACGAGTGCGATAAGATGCTTGATCAAATTGGTATGTTTTTTGCCCCGATTCATCACCCCGTCTCCCTTGCGAAGAGATGTACCGAGACTAATGTTCCGGTAGATATGCGCAGGGACGTCCAGGAGATCTTCCGGGCCACTCCTACGCAGAAGCAGGTCATGATGTTCTCTGCTACGCTCTCCGACGAAATCAAGCCCATCTGCAAGAAGTTCATGCAAAACCCGACGGAACACTATGTCGACGAGGATACTAAGCTCACTCTGCACGGTCTTCAGCAGTACTATATCAAGCTGGAGGAACGCGAGAAGAACAGGAAGCTCAACGAGCTTCTCGATGACCTTCAGTTCAACCAGGTCATCATTTTCGTGAAGAGTACTCTTCGTGCTACTGAGCTTGACAAGTTGCTGCGGGAGTGCAACTTCCCTTCGATTGCGGTTCACTCGGGCGTGTCGCAGGAGGAGCGTATCCGTCGGTACAAGGAGTTCAAAGACTTCAACAAGAGGATCTGCGTTGCGACGGATGTCTTTGGTCGAGGTATCGACATTGAGCGCATTAACTTGGCTATCAACTATGATTTGCCGGCTGATGCCGACTCGTACCTTCACCGTGTCGGCCGTGCTGGCCGTTTCGGCACCAAAGGTCTTGCCATCTCGTTTGTTAGCACCGACCAAGACAGGGAAGTCCTGACGGCTATTGAGAAGCGGTTCGAGGTTGCTCTTCCGTAGGTTCCCCGTTTTTTTTCTTCTTTTCTTTCTGGACCCTTTTCAATGTGTGTTCTCTCCTATATCAAACCTATACTGACATTTGTTTCCAGCGAATTTCCCAAGGACGGCGTCGACCCCGCTACCTACATGGCTACGTAAACCCAGTTGGTCTGGTCCTTTTGCTTCCTTTGGTACTTCGGATTGTTACTCTTTATGTTATATTTTGACGGGAGCTTTTTCTTCGGGTCGAGGTACTTTTGTAGAGCTTGACCATCGTCAACTGGTAAGGAGAAGAGGCTTGTCACCAAAAGAAGCCGCGATCTTCGTCCTTCGGCGTAAGGAAAAAGGTTGATCGAGTCTGTTCCGGACGTCTGATTGTATGTACCGAATAGTTAACGTGGGAAATACGAGACTCTTGTCCACATGCAAGGAATCCCCCGGATAGGTTTAATAATAAGTGGTTATATCAAATTTGTTTTTGACCTGTTCGGCCAGTAAGGCGGCACCACTCCGTAGTCTTGCTGACGGCGAACATCGCCTTCGTCGATATATAAAGGGACCGTAAATCACCGTAAAACCCTCCTCCATGGATTACACAGGACCATGGACCAAAGGCGTGCTGTGTACCTATTGAATTACAAGACGGCCTCTGCAGAAAAGCTTACATAATCTCTGCAGATGTATCATATTGCGGACACCACCAACGTGGACCTGAGTCATGGAAACTTCTCCGGCCTCCGACCGCAGTAGTTTTTGCCAGCCTTTTCCAGACTCGCACCACACGCTCCAATTCCAAGCGCATTATAACCTCCTGTCAGGAAGATGACAACGGAGACTGATTAACGTACACAAGACGTCGGACAGGAGAGGCGGACGATCGCGAACTCCCCAGCTTGCAACAAGAGTCACATATGGCTCTTATTCCGGACATTTCCCTCCCCAGCGGTGCTGATTTTCTTCAGAAGACAGCCATGCTCAACAATCGGCACCATGGCCGTACTCTTTGATGGTTCAAGTGGCACACATCATGAACCTCCGGCGCCTCAGCTAGCCGCGGCTCAATCATCTTGCGCTTTCAGCACTAATCCAAGTTTATGAATTCCACCAGACGACTCCGTGGAGAGGCAGGCGACATCGTTCTAGAAGACGCAGGTGAAGGCCGGCTGGACGGTTCAGGGTCGACCCTGTCGACATCCTCGTCATCGATTCTAATGGCGCAGTGGACTGTCCTTCCGTCGATATCCATCTCATTGTCACTATTATCATCGATGCGGATGGCGCGATGTGCTGTTCTCGCATCGCCTCTGTTTATCGAGCCTTGCATGACGGTCCCGTCCACTGTCAGCACCATGGACCTCTCGCCGATGACGGGCCGCGGCCTTGAACTGCCCACGAACCCGTCCGCTCGATGCAGGTGTTTCTGTATGTGCTCGTAAAAGACCTGGACGACACAAGGGGGGAAAGCGTTGCCGATCTGCTTGCGTACGGAATACTCAGAAAAGCGGTGCCACACCGGGAAGCCCTGTAGGCAGGCAAACTCGCGGTTGGTGTAGTTGCGTGTCCCACTATAATGCCTGTTCTGGCCGCCGCTCGTGGTCATGCAGCGCCGCAGGATGCCGTCGGGGTCGCTCACGATGGCATCGGCCGCACCCGCTGTGATTACGGGTCTGTGGTGGGGGTCTGTTCTCTCGATATGGTTGTTTATCTTTCTCAGGGCCTGTCGTATCGACGTATACTTACGCAAGCCATCCCTCCCTGTCTCCGAGTGCGTATGGGGGGGCCAGTCGGGCAACTTCTCCCCTGGACCGGCCCCGAGCATGATCAAACGCTTACGCCTCTGCGGCAGCCCATAATTCGCCATGCTTATCACTTTCCAGGCAACGGAATACCCCGAGTCCGTGAACCCCGCGACAAGGCCGTTGAAGAAGAGCTCGAATTTCTTTTGCAGAATTCCGAAGGTCTGTTCCAGGGTAAAAATACGGGGTCGAAATTTCTCAATCAACTGTCGACATGAGAAAAGAGCCGCAACGTTGGCGTCGTCATTAACGCCGTCAACGGTGTGGGCGGGGGACCATACTTGACAGGGGGGAGAAAGGTGTAAGACGTCGGCGCGGAGCTCTTGGTGACGGGTCGTGAAGAGGAATTCGTGCACCGTCATCGGGAACAACTTGGCGCGTGGGAAGTTGAGCCTGTAGCTCTCGCACGCATGCCGTGCCATATCAATGCCTCCCTTGATCTTGAAGCCGGCGCGTTCGGCGCCACGAGAGGCGCCGCCAGCACCACAGAACGCGTCGAACATCTCATACTGCTGTCCTTCGCCGCGAACTGGCATTCGCCTGTGAGATGGTACAAGACGCGGCGGGTTGTGTGCACCTCCACGAATTGTAGAGCCTCGCCAGTTCTGGCTCAGGGTTTCTTCGTTAACTCGAAACTCGGCCTCTGGTACCTCGCCAGAAGCGATCCGCGCTATCGCCCATTCGCAAGCCTTCAGAGCAGCATGGGTGCGTGCGTCATGAAAGTACGCGAAGACTTTCCAACGACAGACGAGAGGTCCCTCCTGTTCCGCCGTCTGCTCGTCTGGGGACATGTTGGGGTCGTATCGATGGGCGGGGAAGGGAGCGTTGGTAATGTGAAGGCGACGGGGCACCCCTAGCTCCAGAGCCGGAATCTCAACCAGCCCCTGCTGCTCAACTGGCCGGAGATCGTCGTACTGAACTTCGTAGATCGCAAAGACCTCGTTCCGCTTGCGCGGAAGCCGTCCTCCCAGGGACTTATTTCGGGCGTAGGGAATGCCACGGACGAACTCGTGGCCTGCGAAGCCTCGCTGGATGATTTCAGTGACGCGAAGGAACTCTACCTTGAAATATCTATTCTGCGGACTGCACACTTGGTAGCAGAAGTTTACCTTTATTGTCCTGCCACCTGATAAGACGAGCTCCCGGAGAGATCTTTCGAGAGGTATCGGGATGGGAGCCGGAAAGTGCTGTCGAGGTTGAGCCCGGTAGACGATAGGATCATCATCCGCGGTGAGATCGATAACCTCGCCCAGCTCCCCCAGGATATCTTCTTCGTGCTGGACCTCGTCTAGGGACTGAGTCTCATCTAGGTATGGAACTTCATTCAGATATCGGAGCTCATCCTGCCACTGAATCTCACCGACGGCTTGTTCACCGCGGCGACTTTCCCTGGCCGTACGCCGGCGTGGCTGGTAGTTCCGCACGGCTCTGCTAAGATTGGCAATTGCTCGGTCCTGAGGAGTAACATTGGCGTCATCGTCTTCAACGACGATGGCGTTCCAGGTATCACCTCCAGCCCGATATGTGGGACGCATCTTGTCGAGATTGTAGGAGGTTTCTAACAAGGCGACACGACCATAAGTCAGCGTGATATGTTACAATACGAGGGAAAGACGGGAAGTCCTGTATGCACAAGATCGCAAACCCCACCACATGGACTAAGCTTGTTTACCTGGCGACAGGATTGAGAGCTGGAGAAGCTCGGGCAGCTAATCCAAGAGGGCTTGGCGAGAAGGTTGAAGATCGGGTCTTTAGCCTTGCCGTCTCCAAACAGATATTATTCTGATGGTCAAGGGGTAGTGACCAGGTTTGATCACGGGGCCGACAAACGTCTGACTGGCTAGCGGGTGCTCCTAAGGAAAGAACGATGGATCGCGGTCAGACAACAAGCAGTATATCTAAGTTGACCGATTATCTTGTTGCCTAGGCTCGGGATACACTGCGGCAGGGATAGGTTCGTCCCGAATACATGAGGATGAAGTGTGATATGGCGAGCTAGGACTTGACAGACCTATTTCAAGAGCCTAAGGTCACCGAAAGAACCCAGGTTGCGATTCGGTTCGTCAGGATATGAGAAGTGGTGATGAGAACCTCGACCGATCAAGAGAGAAGGAAACTGGCAAGGGGACCTCCCACTTCCAGAACGGAGTGTAATACGAGCAATGAGTACGAAGATGTCATGTACGTAGAGTGATTGCCCAAAGTGCCAGTGGGCCAACTCCAAGCCTCACGCAGATGTCTTCTGGATCAAGGGGTACGTGCCAGAAGGCAACGAAGTCGTGCCAAGAGCAGCGACTCTCAGGCAGGTGCAGAAGAATACAAACATATTTCTTCATATCTTGTAGAATGTCCAATAAAGCGAACACTCTCCTATCTTATGAGCTCACAGGTCTCTTCCCTTAAGATGGATTCGGGATAACCGGAAAAACGGTATTGATGGCCAAAGTTGATAAAGGAAATAGGAAGCGGAGGCCCTTAAGGTAGTGCTTCGCCGTATCCTGTGTTACTGATTATTCACATAGAGGGTTAAAGCCTTTATTCTAGGAGTTCTATCTGGTATGCTTCTTAGGCTGGTAGCCAGGGAAAGGACAAAGATCAACGGCGCAAAGGATAATGATTGTCCATGGATTATTAAACACTAACGGGGTTGATACGTATAGTCCGTTATACAGCTTGTTATTAGAATCGATAATACACCAAGGTAATGACATGTTCATATAAAGCAGCAGAGATCTGCTAACGACCAAGGACACTTCACCCTATCTTTGGTGTCTAGTAGAGGAAGTTATTTAGATTGCTTGTGTATATTCTATGAGTTGCTGTATTAATATAAAACGCCGCACAATAAGAAGCATTCTTTTAGTCCTAATACGAAGAGAATATGAGAAATAAACGCAGGTCAAAGATTACACTTGTTTGCTCCTGGACAGTTGACCCTTTTACCTTGTGCTAAATAAGTCCCACTTACATGGACGTTTATTGCTTGCCAGCCCTACAGAGTAAAATACAGTACCAGTTCGTACTCCGTACAGCTTGTACAGATACGGCTGGTGAGGAAAAGAACCCAGGACAAAGTGGAGATGACAGGCGGTAATTAGTATTACGGAGTAGACACAGCAACAGCCGTTCCTCGAAATCAGGGGCAAGTTAAAATGGGGACCCTTAAAATGTTGGTCTCGCCAAGGTCCAAGTGATTATATAATCAATCCTTTACAGGAAGGAACGAAAATTCTTCTAATCCCAACAAAGTCTAGTGTGGTAATCCAGGTCCTCTAGCTCCCTCTGGACCAACAGAAGAGCCCGCCGCAAATCAACGGACCGGAGCGCTGCAGTAAAAGTTGGGGCCTCATAGATAGCTCAGCAAAAAAAGCTGTCCACTTAGGTGACCAATCTCCAAAATTCCCTCGACAGCTTCTCATCGTGCCGCAATTTCTCTTCCACAACGCTCACCTCTTGTCGACGGCCGGTGTCCATCTCATTCGGGATTGCCAATCCCATCTTTAATCTTCTTTTTTTTTCACGTTGGCCTAGTTTTTCTACCTTTCTTTCTCTGTCTTGACACCAAATTCCTCTTCCCAACAAAAGAAAAAAGAAAAAAGAAAACAGGACCACAGCCTCCATCCTTCCATCAGCCATGTCCCGACTCCTCCGTCCCGCAGCTCGCCTGGCAGCATCTTCGAGGGCTGCTGCCCTGAGACCTTCCGCTGCCTCCCATCTTACTCCCCTGTCGAAATTTGCCGCCCGGCCAGTCGCTTCCGCCATCCAGTCGAGGACGTATTCGGACGCGAAGGGCACCAAAGAATACACCGTTCGAGACGCTCTGAACGAGGCTTTGGCGGAGGAGCTCGAAGCGAATGATAAGGTGTTTCTTCTTGGAGAGGAGGTCGCCCAGTACAATGGCGCGTACAAGGTTACCAAGGGACTGCTCGATCGCTTTGGCGAGAGGAGGATCATCGACACTCCGATCACGGAGCAGGGTTTCTGCGGTCTGGCCATCGGTGCTGCGCTCAGCGGCCTTCACCCTGTGGTGAGTCTTTTACCTTCTTAAGGCGCAGCCGCCAGTCAATTGCTCTTTTTAATGGCGGACCGTGGCCACTCGAGGGCTCGAGGGAGTCTGCTTCTTCGAATCCCTGCATCATCCATGCTCTCTGGGCAAAGTCCATTTTCGCCGCTAACTCCAAGCTTCATCCAGTGCGAGTTCATGACCTGGAACTTTGCCATGCAGGCCATCGATCAGATCGTCAACTCTGCGGCCAAGACCCTCTACATGTCTGGCGGTATCCAGCCCTGCAACATCACCTTCCGCGGCCCCAACGGTTTCGCCGCCGGTGTCGCCGCCCAGCACTCCCAAGACTACTCGGCGTGGTACGGCAGCATTCCCGGTCTCAAGGTCGTCTCGCCCTGGAGCGCCGAGGATGCCAAGGGTCTTCTCAAGGCCGCCATCCGCGATCCCAACCCGGTCGTCGTCCTGGAGAACGAGCTCATGTACGGCCAGTCTTTCCCCATGTCCGAGGCTGCCCAGAAGGATGACTTCGTCCTTCCTTTCGGCAAGGCCAAGATTGAGCGCGTCGGCAAGGACATCACCATCGTGTCGCTGTCTCGCTGCGTGGGCCAGTCCCTGGTGGCCGCCGAGAACCTGAAGAAGAACTACGGCATTGAGGCCGAAGTCATCAACCTTCGATCCGTCAAGCCTCTCGACGTCGAGACCATCGTCCAGTCGGTCAAGAAGACCCACCACCTGGTGTGCGTCGAGTCCGGCTTCCCGGCCTTCGGCGTTGGTGCCGAGATTCTTGCCCTGACCATGGAATACGCTTTCGACTACCTCGATTCCCCCGCCCAGCGCATCACTGGTGCTGAGGTGCCTACTCCCTACGCCCAGAAGCTCGAGGAGATGAGCTTCCCTTCGGAGCCTCTGATCGAGAGCTATATTGCCAAGATGCTCCGCGTCTAAGCGTGGGTCAGAAATCATTTTTGGGGCGGAAAGGGGAGACGTGTGGTTGGAGACTTGCGACTGGGAGTGCACAATGGGGATGTTCGATACTGTTACTGGGCCGTAAGCGCCTTGTCTGAGCAGGACGGAATTGTATTTTGTATGCTACGTCGCCATATACACACTCATGCCGTTGGCTTCATGTCTGGGTGTTCTTGATTTCTTCGAGTTGGGCGTAGTTGAAAGTCAGCTTTACGGGGACGGGACAGAACCGCCACTGATGGGGCCGTCTTTTGGACTTTATATTTTAGAACATCTTTACCTGCAACAACAAAGTACGCGCCGTTTTGTTCTTCGACATCCGTCGTCAGTATCTTCGCCAGTCGCCTGTCACCTCTACAAAGAAAAGCCGGGATGAAGATGTGTTATGAACGAAATATGACCTCGACAATGCTTGCATAGATAGGTAGGCAACATGTCAAAAACGCAGAGACTTTTAAGGCTCAACAATCAGACATAATAAGCCGGGAATCCCTCCTTCCAGGAGCGTAGACAGGCGATGGTGCGGGATTTTGTCGTTGGATTGCTCCGAGGCAGGTAAGACGTCTGCTTTGCGGACGTTTGTGCGTAGCGGCATGACTTCGATATCCATGGTTCTGGACCTAGGATAGAATGCTTGGTCTCAAGCCATAAGCTGTATAAGTTGGGAAATTTAAAAAAACGATGTTGACGAAATGGCCGAGGGGTTATGGCGTTTGGCTTAAGTTGTACTTATTCCAAATCCCGCAAGGGGTCGTGGGTTCGAATCCCACTTTCGTCACGAATTAACTGTCTAACCCCCCTCTTTTTTTGTCGTATGTCTTTTTTTTTGTTCCAATCGCCTTCAAGCACGTTAAAAGACGTTTATTCTTTATCTCTCGGATCAGAAGTTGCGGCCCCGATATTGGGTTGGTAATAATAAGGGGTGGAGGCGATGAAGATACTTTGAACAGGCGCTATCGGTACCTTGTAGGTACGTTTATCTTAGCGGGGTAACTTGTGGCGTCCAGCCGAGAGCTGCGTCGAGTAACAGTAGGGGCCCGTCTACACCTGTAGGGCGGTGGCTTCTCTTACCTTACCTAATGACGAAAGACATTTAGGTTACTCACACCAAGCTCGCTCAGAGGCAACAGGACCTACAGATTTGCCCCTAGGTACCTTAAACAAACGAATCTTGCCTTTGGCATGATAACCATAAACCACAAAAATATTTGTGATCCCGACCAACTTCCTCGCTGTGAGCGCACGGAGACTAGAATCCTCGGAGCATCATGGCGGCCGAGCTGGTCAAAGCCATAGAGGGGCTCCATCTTCAAGAGAACGGAGTCAACATCGACGACATTCTTTTCGAGCAGCGCCCACACAAACGAGCTCGCCGAAGTGCGGAGGGGCTCAAGAATGATCTTGAAAAGGACTTTCTTTCGCCGTCCACATCATTCTCAACCGACTGGCTCAACGGGCTACAGCAGTCAGTTACTACTTATCCTTGCCCCCATTCGCCCCGTTTTCGTTGCTAATGCTGTCTATGATCAGGCGCTGGGATTGTCCGACCGACTACACCGAGCTGTTCAAGATTGCCCCCCCTCAGACGCGAACTGTCACTCGATTCGAGCGTCATGGCCTCGAAGGCAGGGTCACAGGCTACAAGAATGTTACTGTGCCGGCCAACAGCGCGACAGCCAAGAATTCGACCTCATTCTCGCGGAAGCCTGCTAGTAGATCTGAATTTGTTCGAGGTGCCGCTGGCTTCTTCCCATTTGCTCCCGGCGGCTTAGAAGGCATCGAGTCCACCGCTGCACTTGAGGACCAGCTTCGCCGCAGTGCTGGAGGTGCGGGTGATTTTAATTCTGCAGGCAAGCTGGAGCGAGTCATCAAGCTTGGAAACGATGGCGGCCTTCTTGAGGTCGCACCTGGATTGAGCAGAGGCATCGACTTCACCGTCAAGAAAACGGACCAAGAAGCCCAGGTCGTTGAGCAGGAGCTTGACCGGGAACCCGAACAAGCACCGACCACAATCGACGCTGTGCCAGACGGGCAAGTCAATGGGGACACCGGCGGAACGTCTCCCGAGGAAGAAGACGGCGAGGACGTCGACATTGACACCATTCTGCCGGTTGAGTTTCCCGCCTTGGAGCCTCACGGCACGCTTGCGTCGTCGAGCGCGCGTAAGGCTAGGCGCGAATGGGCGCACATGGTGGACATCAACAGAGATATTCCAAACTTTAGGGAGCTTGTTCCAGACATGGCGCGGGAATGGCCTTTCGAGCTCGACACCTTCCAGAAGGAGGCTATTTACCACCTTGAGAACGGCGACTCGGTCTTCGTCGCAGCCCACACCTCTGCTGGAAAGACGGTTGTGGCGGAATACGCCATCGCGCTGGCTTCAAGGCATATGACGAAGGCCATTTATACTTCCCCCATCAAGGCTCTGAGCAACCAGAAGTTCCGTGATTTCCGACAGATCTTCGACGAGGTTGGCATTCTCACCGGCGACGTTCAAATCAATCCCGAGGCGAGCTGTCTCATCATGACCACGGAAATCCTGAGGAGTATGCTCTACAGAGGCGCTGACCTCATCCGAGACGTCGAATTCGTCATCTTTGACGAGGTCCATTATGTCAACGATTTCGAGCGTGGCGTCGTTTGGGAAGAGGTCATCATCATGCTTCCCGAGCACGTTTCCCTGATTTTGTTGTCTGCTACTGTCCCCAACACACACGAGTTCGCCTCTTGGGTCGGTAGGACGAAGCAAAAAGATATTTATGTCATCTCTACGCCCAAACGGCCGGTGCCGTTGGAACATTTCCTCTGGGCTGGCAAGGACATCCATAAAATAGTCAGCGCGGACAAGAAATTCATCGAGAAAGGTTGGAAGGACGCCCATCTGGCCTTGCAAGGAAAAGAAAAGCCCAAGCAGATTGAGAACAATGCTGCAGCTGGCCGGGGCGGCGGAGGTGGGCAGCGCGGTGGGCCGAGAGGTGGTCAAAGAGGTGGCCCCCAACGCGGGGGTGCGAGGGGAGGCGGCGGCGGCGGCAACCAGCAACGGGGACGAGGCGTGCAACGTGCCAGCCACGCTCCGGGGCATACGGGGCGTACTGGACGTCCCGGTGGCTTCTCATCCGCCGCTCAGGACAAAACTCTGTGGGTCCATCTGGTCCAGTATCTGAAGAAGAACACTTTGCTACCGGCCTGTATCTTCGTTTTCTCCAAAAAAAGGTGCGAGGAGAATGCCGACGCGCTCAGCAACCAGGACTTTTGCACAGCCTCGGAGAAAAGCGCCATCCACATGACCATCGAGAAGTCGGTCGCGCGACTCAAGCCGGAAGACCGGGTGCTGCCCCAAATTATCAGGCTTCGGGAGCTGCTGTCCAGAGGGATCGCCGTACATCATGGCGGTCTGCTGCCCATCGTCAAGGAGATGGTCGAGATTCTCTTCGCCCAGACGCTGGTTAAGGTGCTCTTCGCCACCGAAACCTTTGCCATGGGTCTCAACTTGCCTACCAGGACCGTGGTTTTCTCGGGCTACCGGAAACACGATGGCCACTCATTCCGCAGTCTGCTTCCTGGAGAATATACACAAATGGCCGGCCGCGCGGGGAGACGAGGCTTGGACACGGTGGGCTCGGTGATCATTGTCCCCCCGGGCGGCGGGGACGAGGTCCCGCCCGCCAGCGAACTGCAAAAGATGATCCTAGGCCAGCCGTCGAAACTCAGATCACAGTTCCGGCTGACATACAACATGATTCTCAACCTACTGCGGGTGGAGGCTCTCAAGATCGAAGAAATGATTAAGCGCAGCTTCTCTGAGCACGCCACCCAGCAACTCCTCCCCGAACACGAAAAGGCCGTGAAGCTGTCTGAAGCTGACTTGGCCAAGGTCAAACGCGACGCCTGCGACATTTGCGATGCGGCGATGGATGAATGTCATCAGGCGTCAGAGGACTTCAGGCAACTGACAACCAATCTCTACACAGCGTTGTTGGGCTTGCCCCTCGGCCGTAAGATGTTCAGCCAGGGACGTTTGATTGTGTTCAACAAGGACGGAATAAGGACAGCCGGCATCCTCTTATCAGATGGGGCCAGCTTAAAGGCGTCACCAAGCGGTCCGACTCTCCACGTCTGTGAGATCAAGACAATGCGCGAGACGCGAGACTCGACCGACCTGCTAGCCTTTATCCCCGGCTTCCGAAAGCATTTCACGGCGCTCCCACAAAACAAGAAACATATCGACTTCAAGAACATACACATTCCCGTAGGCGATGTGGAGTGTCTCACTAATTACACTACCAAAGGGATCATTCCCGAAGTCTTCCGTGGCAAAGAGGACCGCCGAAACGCTCAAACACGAGCGCATGGGCTGTGTAGGAGCTGGGATAGCCTCTGGGACGAAATAGACTTGTCGAAGATCAAGAGCCTCGCACTGCAGGAGATCATTCAGAAGCGCAACGTCGCGAGTCGGGCGGCGGGCAGCTCGCCCGCGCTGAACTGCCCACACTTCGTGAAGCATGTAAGTCGCTGCCCTACATTGGACATTTCTGGGTTAATGAATCCGCATCCTTTCGAGCTGTTTTGCTGACGTCCGCTCCTTTACCAGTTCGCCATGTGCCACGACCAATGGCTCATCAAGGAGCATATTTCCCAACTGCAGCAGACCCTGGCCAGCCAGAACCTGCAATTGCTACCCGACTATGAGCAACGGATCCAGGTATTGAAGGAGCTGCAGTTCATCGATGAGAGTTCACGGATTCAGCTCAAGGGGAAAGTGGCATGCGAGATCCACTCGGGAGACGAGCTTGTCCTGACGGAGCTCATTCTGGACAATGTGCTGGCGGATTACGAACCAGCCGAGATCGCAGCGCTCTTGTCGGCCTTCGTGTTCCAGGAGAAGACACTGAGCGAACCGGCGCTGACGGCCAACCTAGAGCGGGGGAAAAAGACCATCATAGCTATCAGCGAGAAGGTCAACGACGTCCAGACGGTGCATCAGGTGATCCTGTCATCGGACGACTCCAACGACTTCACGTCACGGCCCCGCTTCGGGCTCATGGAGGTGGTCTACGAGTGGGCTCGCGGCATGAGCTTCAAGAACATCACTGATCTGACCGACGTTCTCGAGGGGACTATCGTTCGCACCATCACGCGGCTAGACGAGACGTGCCGTGAGGTCAAGAACGCGGCCCGCATCATCGGCGACCCGGAGCTGTACCAAAAAATGCAGGCCGCACAGGAGATGATCAAGCGGGATATTACCGCCGTGGCCAGTCTCTACATGTAGACGTATGTTTTTCGGCCACATTAGACGTTATAGACATAGGTAGGATCTAGGTATAACAGGTAAAGGATCCTCGGAAAAACTCCGTTGCTGATACTCTCCTGATCTTCCGGCATGGCATGACGGCAAAACCAAAGTTTTTATAAATAAAGTGGTTAAAGAATCTCCCATCGCCAACCTATATGATATGATAAGATTTATTTGGTGTATTCAGACCATCATCGAATGCAACCTATCCACCCGAGAAGTCCTAAAAAGAGAGAAGAAGACGGGGAACAAAAGAACGCCATATCAAACCAACCCGATGTGAAATCGAAAATCGTCATCATCCCAAAAGCATTGTCATTAAGGTCACGCGAGGCAAAAGCCAGCTTGCCGCATACGCAAATGTGTCTCCCTTCAAGCCCTCAAGGCGCGAAGCCTCTGCTGAAGGGCGTCTTCCTCCTCGGCCGTAGGCTCGGTGGTAGCTGAAGCGGGCTCGGCCTTGGCAGGGGTGGCGCTATTGAGCTGCTGGCTGAGCTGCACGCCGGCATCGTCGGCCAGCTTTCCGAGGAGCTCGTGCACCGCGTCTTCAGAAACCTGGGCGCTGGTGGACTGAGAAATGGCGTCCTGGTAGATTCCGTTGGACATTGCATATTCTTCGTTTTGCTGCTTGAATTGATCGAGGGTGACGAGGGTCTGTTGGCGACAAAAATTCGAATGTTAGCCATGCCATCCCGTAGACAGACCTCCGTGCCAGGGGCGCGCGCAAGAAGGAAAGAAAAGAAAAGAAAGGAAGACGAAAATTTGTTTCTACGTGAGAACAGCATAGACATTACCTTCTCCGGGTTCATATTCCTCTGTGCCATGGCCATGGTGCGGGAAGACTGGCCCATCATGTGGGTCATGCGGTTCATGGAATTGTTTGCTTGGATCTGGGCAGCCGAGAGCTCGGCCATGTCGGCCATCTGATCCATCTGTTGAGCGAGGGCTTGCTTGGAGAGGAGCATCTTGGCTTTCTGGTAGGCTTTCGTAGTGTCGCCGGCCTTGAGCAACTGAAATGGGAGAGACGCGAGTGTCAGTCCTGTATTATAAACCGGCGGTTCGTTCACCCTGGTGGACATACGTCTTGGATTTGCTTCTTCAAGATGGGATCCTGTTTGGCGGCCTTTTGGGCTTCTCTTCTCGCCTGCTTTGCTTGGAACTAAGATAAGGAGGGCCATTGTCAGCCACGTCGTCATTCGGCTCGGATTCTAAACGTGAGCGGTGGACTGGGCCATGGGTTGCGGATCAGATATCGGGCAGGACATACCCTGGCCTGGAACTCGACCTGCATATCACGAGCGAGTTGACGGTTCGCCATGTTGAGGGAGATGATGTTCGCGACGAAGACGAAGTAGGGATGCAGATAGATAGAGGCGGGGCAATCCGACGGGGGATGCAAAAAGTGCTCGCGCAATTCTCGTCGTCGGCTCGGAGTCGATCGCTGGACTAGAGGTAACAGAGATTGAACGATGATTAGTCGAGCTTGAAGTTCGTAGTGCTTGTGGTGGAAAGAAGCGAGGTTTAGAGATAGTTAGGTAGATGTCAGCGAAGGGTTGGTAGCCTTGACATTCGCCTCGTGAGGCTTTAGACTTCCATCCATGATGATTCCAGTCTTCTGGTTGGTCAGGATTTCCAGGTCATGAGGTTCACAGCTGGTGACAGGTGGTGTCGGTCCGCTCTCAGCTTGAAGGCAGCGGGGCAATTCAAAGGCGTCCGGGCCGGGGTATGACGTAAACATCCCATGGGACTCCCTGCCACACGTGCACCACGTATGAAGGTAGGTAAATTATATGGGCAGCAGAATCACAAGGGTACCTTGGTATTATCGTGTGCAGTCATCTGTAACAGTAAATACTATCCGCGCCTTGGATTAAAAGACAGATGCCCTTTTATGACAGATGTCGGAGTGCAAGAAGTTGCCTTGTCCATGATCTCGTGCCTCCATGACCACATCGAGCAGGTTTTCTGACTAATCTTAACACCAGCCGCCCAGAAACATGGTAGGTATAGGTATTACATGGTACCTAGTGTGATGTGGGTTCACAGTTTTGTCGGCAAGGATCCGTGGGAGACACCGAGCTTCTGGAGAAGCCGGGTTCCAAGGGCCAAGACCCACGAAAGGTCGAGCAGTCGTGAAGTCGTAGCCGTATCAGATTCCGTTCCACCCTCCGTCCTACAGAGAGCTTTGATCGCCCAGACAAGGCTACTGTGTGTCAAGTCAAGCCGTAGAAGAGCCGACTGAAGCAATGGTACTCCGGAACGTGAGCTGTCTGGGGCAACTATAGAATGTTCAATAAGCCGTCCACCGTCGGCATGTTAGCCCCCTGGCCATAATTGATTCACCGTGTCACACCGACATATCGTTTCACACGGTGGACGAGGGTTCTTGTCACTTCAGTGACTTCCGGCAGAGCCACATGTCTGCTGCAGCACTAACTACTAGACACACCCTTTATCGCGCGTATCTCGAGCTAAGCGACATCGCCTTTGTCGTGCACCGAGGCCAGCCATAACGGACACGAATAATAGACCGCGACGAGGTGTCCAAGCGCTCGCCACTAGGGCAGGTAAGGACTTATTTATTTATTTTACTTTTTTTTTCGAAATAATAATAATAATAATCGTTTCGGTCGAGTATATTTAGATATGGGACCCAAGGGCTTAGCTTATCACACCGAATGCTCTTACGTCCGATGTGAACTCGGGCAGTGCGTGCGTGTATGTGGTGGCAAAGAGCCTTTATTTAGTGTACACGAGTACTCTGCAGGGAGACCAAAGCTGTCACGGACATAGGTACGATGTTACTATTAAATACACTACTCTCCTCCGTATTGCTGGCAAGATGAGAAGCATTGCAACCGAAAATCACGACGACTGGGTACTTTGTGATATTACTCCGTACCTCTTTCACGAAGTACGATCATCAAAGCAAGGAGGACGCTGACGTTGGCTGACACCAAATTTGGGTTCATGAAGTCAGCAAGGGTAAAGGGAGCAATATGACCATCATACTCCGACCTGACTTCGCGACACAGGTCCATGGTGTAATTATTTCGTACGCAGTAATATGCGTAACTCCCAGACACAACGGATCTTATCCACTCCCCAGCCCGAGAACTGAGGTTAACAAAGTTCTCGAGACGGAGATGCCCCATAAGCAGAGGCGATATGGTAAGGGACTTAATAGGGAGACCTCGCGTTTCAATATCGAGACCTCATACGTGATATCTTAGTAGGGCCATGGCTCCACCGCCAAGATACATATATACCACACCTATTTTGTATGTGCACATTATGTAGAAAATCGCAGGTGATATCGTAAACCTTAACGTATTACTTCCTACACCGTAACTCTGAATCCAACCGCCCAAAACACCACAATAGTAGATAGAGGCGGCGTAGGCAGCGATATTAGATAGTTGGAGTCGAGGGCCAATATTTGAGTGAGTGTTAAGATTTGAGGATAGAGATTGAGTGATGAGATTAAGTTGTTTATAATGTCGCCTGCGATTTTCTATATAATATATATATATAGAATAGGCGTGGTACCTATGTAGTTTGGCGGTGGAGTCGTGGCCCCACTGAAATATCATATATGAGGTCTTGATATTAAACGTGAGGTCTCCCTATTAAGTCCCTATAGTAATTGACGTGGATTAGGGCATATTAGGGCAAATAATAAAGTCTTGTAGACGTCTGCTTATTAACCGCATGGTAATGACCTGCACTCACTTACATTTCTATGGGGGATTTACTTTTTTCGTTCTCGGAAGTCCCGGTAAAGATTAATACGGGAGAAAGAAGGCCAAGAGGTCCGTCTTGACGCTTTCCCCTTCTCCTTCCTTCGAAGAACCATCACGTGGACTATGAAAGTGCGGCAATACCCATACACTCCGCAAAATCTCCCCTTCTAAAAGATTCTACCCCAGATTCGAATCTGGAGCGGGAAATTGACAGCATTTGCCAAGGGCGGGGAGACGGAGGCACGGAGAGAGCGTGAGGTGAAATTGGCCTATCCCGGATACCCGAAACGGAACTCGTGCCGAGTGCTCCGTGCAAAGGTACTCGTGCCGTAGCGTGCACGGGACATAAACGCGGGGCCCAGCCTGGAGGCATACCTCCGCCAGCCGTACGTTGTACCATGCAAGAGGTAGCCCGCTGGTGGTCAGCCATGTGAAGACACGATAATCGTAGAGCCTGTGCTATGAGAGTAAGCCAATGTCCCACGACCAAGACAGATCTCGTATTTCGCCGACATTACCTAGGTCATTTGCCATGTAACAAACAATGTATGAATGGCTCTTCATTTGAGAGGCTATCCATCCGTACCTATACTCGGGCACGACAAAACAGGAGCCCCAGTCACGTCAATCTCGATCGGTAAGCATTCCGTATCGGCACAACAGCCCATGCATCATTCCATTCCATTGTGGTTGTGGAGGTATGGGTATGGGCACGGTAAGGTAGTTGTCGATTCTGTTATCGTCGGGTTGTTCGGTCCTGCAAGCTCCGTCAGCCTCGGAGAGGCTAGGAGGTACCTATCATTACTTCGTACTACCTACCTTGGTAATCTTAATCACTCCCCGTTCGTACTCTGCACAACCCGGAGCTAGGTGGTGGCTGCGATCAAGACCTAGGGGCGCCTGAATGGCCGGGCCGCCTGAAAGGGGGCTTGCTCCTGGACTCCGTACTTCGTTCGTACTTTGTAAGTTCCAAGTTGATCCTCTCGGCGTTTCTGATTCATGGGGCTGTTCCGCTATCCGACCAAGACACGGTGCATCATTGGCTATGCTGATTGGGCTATTGGGGAACGCATCAGAATCCCCTTGCAGCCGATACAGCGGGCTTTGTCGCCCCCTTTCCCGCCCTGAGCCTACCTGGGTAGGTACGTTTCCCTCATAATGCAGTGATAATGATAAAGTATTCCCTAATGCAGAAGGAAGGTCGCCCCAATCCTATCCCCACCTTCTGGAATCTTATTCATAATACTGACCCCACTTTTCTGGTCCAGCCACCCTGTAAGGGAAGAGATAGGAAAGAACAGGAAGGGAATCGCTCCGCGACTCCCTTTCCTGGCGCAGCTCGGACCCATCTACCCTTATGGAAGGTTTCTGCCTCAGGCACGAACCCCCTTGAACGGAAACGTGTCCTCGATGATAAAGAGCCCCATGCCCCTTCCTAACAGGCACCAGTCTGAGTCTGGATCACACCAACAATCCAAACAGAACACCGTGTCCTCTGACCCCCCAAGCTTACTCGTCGTCACCTTTCATTAGCATTTGTCGATTGACCTGCCTGGCTGACTCATTGGAGTCTCCTTGACATGATGTCGTCCTTCTAGGCAGCCAGATTAGGCCGCTCTCTTATTTCAATCATTGACCAACGACTTGCCCAAGGTCATTCATCCTCATCGAGGAGAGATAGAGAAAATCAACGACACAATAGTAACACGCAGCTCACCATGGCTACCTGGGACACTCCCATGATCAAGTTCGAGGGCTCGCCTACCGAGTCGCTCCTCTCCGCACCCCCCGACATGTATACCTCTCTCTTCTCGCCGGGTACGCCGGGTACGCCGGGCACGCTAGATCCCTCCGAGATCCTATCACCACGTGCAACCCCGGAAGCCTCTCATGCCGCAACCCAGGCCGGCATGACGACCCCCGGCCCTACAACTACTTCCGCCGCCACTCCGGCAGCCTCCTCACCGGGCGCCTCCACACCGGGTGCCGACTCCACGTCCGAGAAGAAGTCCACAAAGAAGCGCAAGTCGTGGGGCCAGATTCTTCCCGAACCCAAGACCAATCTCCCCCCAAGGTATGTCGATGTGTTGAATCTCCCTCCCCGACCTGAAGAACTCATCGCGCCTAACACCACTTGCTAGGAAACGGGCCAAGACGGAGGATGAAAAGGAACAGCGGCGTGTTGAACGTGTTCTCCGTAACCGCCGCGCTGCCCAGTCATCAAGGGAACGCAAGAGGCTCGAAGTCGAGGCTCTCGAGAAGAAAAATAAGGAGCTCGAGGCGGCCCTGAACCACGCCCAGCAGGCCAATGCCAGGTTGATGGAGGAGCTCGCCAAGATGCAACGCGACTCGGGTGTCATGCCCCGGTCATCCGCCCCCCTTGATTTTTCCGCCTCGAACAATTCGATGACTCTCTTGCCCGAGCTCTTCGGCTCGCCAGACGGTCGGCGGCCTTCTGCCGACTCGGCGATCTCCCTAGTAGATGATCTCCTCAAGATTACCCAATCTAACGCCACCGTCAACCCCGCTTCCCTATCACCCGCCCTCTCGCCCGCCCCACAGGCGGACGAGATCGAAATCCACGAGGATGCCGATGCGATTAAGACGGAGCCTATCGACGTCTCTTCCGACCTGACACAACGTCCTGCAGCGATGTTGTGCGACCTGCAGTGTCATCAGTCGGAGGAGCGTCCGGAGACTCGGCCAATTTCGCAGACGACCACTTGGGCTCTGTATCTGCACCTTCATCTGCTGATGATCACCTCGTCAGCAATCATCTCGGCCTGTCAGAGACCTTTGATGCAGATCGCTTTGTCCTTGAAAGCGGGCTTCTCTCTTCCCCCGAATCAATCGATTATGACGACGATTATCTGGCTGGTGACTCGTCCCTCTTCTCGGTCGACCCGTTCGACATCAACGACTTCCTCCACGACGAGGTCAACGCGGCAGCTCTCACCACAAACGCGGCAGCAGAGAAGCGCCCGGCGGACCCGATCATGGGCCACCACGCCCCTTACCCTGAGACTCAAGTCTCTTCAGAAAATTCTAACCTGCAGCCCCACTCTGGCGCGTCCCCTTATGGATGCGACGATGGAGGCATTGCGGTTGGTGTCTGAGGGCTTCGAGGATCGGGTTGGGGGTATGGGGGCCGCTTGGCCGGTGACGCGAGGCGATTCTCAGCCAACGCTGACGTGGCTCGACGGCACCCCGTTCCCCTCTAGAGAGGTTCTCTTGACGTTGCTCTGGACTCTTCGAGTCGAGGAGCGCAAGATGATGCGGCAAGGGATTTTACCCGACCCCCATCCCGAGACGAAAGCCCATACACCAACCGGATCAGTCGTACTACTGACTAGTACCAAAGCGCCTACGAAACGCAAGAAGAACGTTTCGGCGGCTTAGGGAGGAGAGAGATGCTTACGACGCTCATGTTAAAATTCGGGTTTGATGACCACAGGTGGTCGGGATGATGCGAGGCAAAATTGGGTTATGACCATTTGGTATCGACAGGCGCAAAGAGGGTTATTCGTCCATCAACTGTCCAGCTAGGCGTGTTCTGGCATGTAACATTATGAAATGGTCCGAATCAAATCAGTTCGGTCTGACTCTGTGCCTACAAAATTCACGTATCACTACAGCGATACGTTTTCTTTTGCGAATGTCCTCAACTCGTGATCACTGAATGCAGATAGGCGAGACATGGAGCAAGAAGACGGGATCGTCAGAGAATACCACGCTTCTGGTTTGGGATTCGTATCGAGTCTTCGAAATGGTATTCGTAATGAAGCTTACTTGTTCGCATACGATGGGAGTGGTGGCATGCGGGATATTCGCCTGAGTACGGCATCCTAGGCTAAGGTAGATAGATACCTAAGGTAGATGGCAGTGGGCCAGATAGCGCCGCGTGGTTAGATAGGTAGGTAGTACAAAACAAAGTTATCTTCCAGTGAATCCACCGAGAAGATAAGCATGACTTTCAAGTTGCTCCACGCAGCAGGGTCTCGACCGCGAAAAGGTGACTTTCTACCTCTAGTGTATCCGTTTCTAATTAACAAACTCCAAAAGCCTATCTCATATCATCATGTCATGGTGATTTGAAGGTTTTCCGTTTTGGTCCCACACCTCCTCGATGGAGAGAGTGTTCACCACAGCCCCTCCATCTCCGCCATGGCCGCTTCTTCGTCGTCATCGGGCCCTCGGTCTGGTTCGGGGTGCAGAGAACCAGTATCTGCAAAGTCCGTGGTCCCTGCCTGTGGCCGTGTCTCTGTTTGTCGCCGCGTCCCAGCATCAGCTTCCGCCATGAGAGCCTCTAGGTCGTCTTCATCGTCCTCCTCGTCGTCCACCAGCCGTCGTGGGGCGGGCTTGTTCTTTCGCGGGGTGGCGGCGTAAAGATCTTCCTCGTCGTCAGGTATGCCATCGTCATTATCATCTCTTGGTTGTGCAGCTTGTGGTCTTTTCGTTCGCTCGTTTTCGGCGGCAGGTCGTAGGTTCTGGTGATTCGGTCGTGGCTCAGATCGCACCGCTGGTACTGCTGGCTCTGCTGCTTCCGCGTTCGCCAGGGGGTTGTCGTCCTGATCGGCTTCGTCGGACGCGCGGGGCTTGCACTCGTCTATCCACTCGGCGCGTTTGCTGACCAGGACGCGCTTGTGGCCCGCCTTCTCCACCATGGCGAGGGCGTCGAGGAACTTGGCCTTGGGGAAGAGGTCGTCTAGCCAGAACTGGTAGAATGTGAGGAGGCGGGCGGCGTCGGAGAACTGCAGGATGAAAACTAGAGCGTGAGAAACTGTGTGATGATGACGATCAAGATGATGATGGTAAAATGATACGACAACAGCCGGGCGTGGGACATAATGCAAAACCGAGTGGCGTCGTACCTCGTGGCCTTTGCCCTTGAACTTCAGCCCAGCGGCACGCTTGCGGAGCTTGGGAATCCCGTCGTCCGAGAGGAGGCGGGTCTCGTCGAGTTTCACGCGAGGGACTCTGGCACGCTTTGTTACGTCGACTTCTTCATCGATGCCGAGGCCATCGCTCTTGCGCTTCTTGGATTCGGTGTCGTTTTGGCGTAGTGGACTGGGGGAGCGGAAGGGGTCATCATCCAGGTTGACATGGTAATTGTCAAGATCATCAAGACTTGGTCTTGTTGCAGAGTTTGCTGTCATATTGTCATGCGTCGTTTATGTCGCAGTGAAAACGAATTGTCGACTCTTACTACTACTTTATCCGTATAAAGACAGAGAGGGGGTTAATTGACTGTAACGATTATCTTGGTGTTGGTCCGCGTATCTCTTGGTCGCGTCTTAATTGATCTGGGGTACGCGTATGGAAAGTACGGTACGTACCTCTACCGGCTAAGAGATGGTCTGCATCGAGGGATTGCCCTAAGGTACCTTACCGTACATAGGTACCTAGAAAGATAAGGTACAAAGACAAAGTACTTGCCAATGAATTCTCTGCCTCAGGCCGCAATCGCACCTTTGACGACCTGCCTCGGGAATTGCATCTCACGACATCAAGATTCCGGTCTCTGGTCGTCATTAAGGTATCTATACGGCGAAGTGTCGACCGCAACCATGTCGAGCACGCAGAATCCCACCTTTATTCCCTCCAAGCCTATCCAGAGCGACTATCCGGTATGTACACGCCCGCCAATGGCTCCATTTCGAGATTCTTCCGACTGACCCCCCCTTTCTCTTCAGCTCATCGACAATGACCCGTAAGAATGCTATCCGCGTCCAACGCCGACCCAGAAGCAGAAGACGAAAGAGTTGCACCACTAATTGTACTACTGGCACTTAAGGCACTTTAAGCGTGTCGTTCGATATGCTCGGCCATCGGACTATGCCCACGGCGCTGTCGCCGCTGCCTTCGGACCCGCCGCCCTCCTGACCCTCGAGCGATTCGCCCCTTCACATGTAGGCAAGGGCGGTTTCCCCCCGGCCATGCGTCTCGTTACTGCTATCGGCCTTACCGGCGGTTTCCTCTACTTCTACCAGCGCTCAGCTCGTACGTTCACCGACACCCTATCCGACAGAATTCTTTTCCTCGCCCATATCGCCGGCGGGGTGTCCGGGATTGCAGGGCTGGGGATAATTATAATTCTTTATTGTCCCCTAGTTCTTCCCCAAAACCACAGAATGCAGGCTGACAGAGGTATTTATTATAGTACGGTTTTACGGAGCCACCGAGAACGCCCGCGAGGTCGAGATGGATATGCGCGAGATGGTTGACAAGGTCAAGGCCGGCGAGCCGCTATACGGGGAGAGCTCCCTGACGCCGCACATGCAGGGTGTTGCCGCTCGGCAGTCACGCTACTCGGCTCTCTTCATGGGCGTCGTCCCGTGGTTCAACTTTGTCAACCACAACCAGCATGGTGTCGATACGGCCAAGTACTACCGGCAGGCGGAGAGGGAACTCGAGGCCGAGAGGCAAGCGAAGAACGCATAGAGTGAGGTTGGGGGTTGGGGGTTGGGGGTTGGGGGTTGGGGGTTTGTTGGGGGGATGAAGAGGGGGTTCGTGAGTATGTAGGGGCTGTATGTGTAAAAGCTTTTGTCAAGGATCGGATGATGGAAGGCTGCGAGCCAGGCCGAAAGGCTATGATCTCTTCATGGGGAACGGGGACTGGCCCCGTTTGTATACAATCTGGCAGGAGAGTGGAGGGCCAGGAAAGGAAGAAATAGACGCCGGCTCATCAACCAAACTGGTTTTTTTTTTTTTTTTGTCCACAGAATTTATCCCCGGATGGATGGCGATATAAATCCTTCTATTTGGACCTGAGATCTACCTAGACTTGCATAAATCGGCTTGCGCATGGCTGTCATATGTTGGTAGTCGGAGCGTTCAGTGAATCCTTTGGATTACATGTGGTCGAAATATGAAACCGAAACAACACTCTCTCAATCCTGCTGGTCCCGAGGTGTACACAAATGCAACGTAGAAATTTCAGAGATTTTCAAATCGTGTCTGGTATTGCCGTTCCGTCTGCCAGGAGGTCCGCTTACGACAAGGGATTTGGATGCCTCAAAAGGTACCGTACCGTACAGTTTACTCGTGCGGAAAGCAACAAACGCAATGGTCCATAAATCGCCTCCAAGAATTCACATTCAGAGAAACTCATATCAGGGTGGGGGGGTATATTAACAGCGTGTCTTCTCTCGACGCCCTGGCACATCTATATGGTGGTAAACGCATCACTCATTCAAAAGAGAAACCATGGAGGGTAGGAGGCCTTCCAAGCCGAAGACGGATACGCAAGGTCAAATAGCAACAACAATAACAACCCCCCTAAAACAAGGGAGCACAAATAACGGGAACAACCCGAGCCGGGAGGACAGGCCTTACGACCCATGCCCATGACCCTTACGACCCATGACCATGCCTAACCATGGTCATCCCTCAGTTGGATTTCGTACGATGAGGCGAGGTTGCCGTCTCACCAAGGTCCTTCTCCCGAGAAGGGTCGGGAGATTCGTTCAGGTCGGAGCTTGCGGTACGATCATACTTGACATGACCGTCGGCGGGCTCCTGGGCGACAGTCTCCTGGACAACATCCTCGCGCTCCTGCTCGTAAGGGCGCCAAAAGTCCTTCTTGCCCCGGGCGAGGCGGGTGACCCAGCCGGGCAGCAGACCGCCGGGGACGCGCCATGTCCAGGGATCCTTGTCGGCGTGGTTGTAGGGAACGACGCGGCCGCGGCTGAGCTTGGAGATGAGGAAGACGAGGGTGTTGATGAGGATGTAGCTGCAGATGCCGGCGATCAGGCCGTCGGCGATGGAGTAGGTGAAGGGCATGACGGCGATGGTCAGGAAGGCCGGGATGGCGTCGCCCAGGTAGCCCCAGTTGATCTCGGTGACGGCCCTCATCATCATGGAGCCGACGATGACGAGGACGGAGCCGGTGGCCCAGGGAGGGATGGAGGCGAAGATGGGGGCGAAGAAGATGGAGATGAAGAAGCAGATGCCGGTCACCATGGCGGTGATGCCCGTCTTTCCGCCCTCCGAGATGCCGGCGCCGGATTCCACAAAGGCGGTGACGGGCGAGGTGCCGAAGAGGGAGCTGATGGAGACGCCGATGGCATCGACCATGTAGGCGACGGCGGAGCCCTCGAAGTCCTGGGTGCGTTCGTCGATGAGGCTGGCGAAGCGAGCCATGGAGTACAGAGTGCCGGTGCAGTCGAGAATGTCGACGTAGAGGAAGGTGATGAGAGCGAGGGCGAACTGAGAGCCGTATTCGGAGACGTCCCATTGCTGCACGACGAGGGTGCGGCTGATGGGGTGGAAGGCGACGACCTGTCTGAAGAACTCGAAGTTGCTGTCGCCCTGCGGAGTGTAGGGGAAGTTGGTGACGGGAGTGCCACGAGGCCAGGAGATGATGCTGACGAGGATGATGCCGATGAGGATGGCGGCCTTGACGCGGTACAGCATGAGCATGACGGTGAGGATGCCGCCGCAGAAGATGCCAACCCACATGGTGGGACTGCGCATCCTCTGGGCGCCCGGACAGGTGCCATCAGGGAGGATAAATTCAGGAGCACATCCGGCGAGGGTGACGGGGGTGCCGGTGCCGCTGCTGATGAGGCCGATGCCCTGGCTGTAGGTCAGACCGATGATGGTGAGGAAGAGGCCGATACCGACGCCGGTGGCGACCTTGATAGGGCGGGGGATGGCACGAGCAAGCCACTGTCGCATGCCCAAGAGGGTCAAGGCGAGGAATATGAAGCCCTCGATAAAGATGGCGGTCATGGCGACTTCGTAGGGGACACGACCGGAACCGTGAGGCCCAACAACCTAAGACGGGGGAGAGGAGATGGGTAAGCCAGGGGTCAAGACAAGACCGGCGAGGGTGACCATTAAAAGGAAACTCACATCATAAGCAAGATATGCGTTCAGACCCATGCCACAACTCGCCGCAACAGGCCTGCGAGAGAGAGAGAGAGAGTAAGTCAGAAGGGGGAGTCTTCCCAGCATTCCAGCAGCAAGCAGGATGAATGATTCTGGAGGCGGAGAGTGAACAAAACACACATATTGGCGGCGAGACCGAGAAAGAAGGAAGTCAGGGCCGAGATGGCAGCCGTAGCGGTGACGAGATCGCGCCTGACCTCGTTCTTACACACGAGGTAGTCGTCGTTGACCTGGCAGTAGGGATCGTCGCTGTTGGGCCCATTGCTACAGACACAAGGGCCGCCGGACTCGGCGATGATGGAAGCGTTGACGGAGATGATGTAGGCCATGGCGAAGAAGGTGATGATGCCGGCGCGGATCTCGGTCAGGAAGTACGAGCCCTTGCGCTCTCTCGGCTGTGGTGGAGGCAACTCGTTAGCCAACTCGTTAGCACCAGGAGAAGGGGGGGGGGGGGGGGGCGCTAAAGTTCACAGTGTCGTCGCGCCACTGCTTTGCAGACGGGCTGAAGGGGAGAAGAGAGACTGAGGGGAACTGACATGACCGGAACCCTCGAGCTTGAACCATCTTCCGAGGAAGGTGGTCGCCACCTTCCTGTTGATCTTCTCAGCCCAACCCATGGTGAATGAACGAAGAAGAGGTTGGCCTGATGCTGCGATGCTGCGCCAGGTAATGATGCGCCAGGAAGTTGTCGCGAAGACGGGGAGGGAAGATGTGAACAAGTTCCAATTCCAATCCCTTTTTTTTTTTTTTTCCTCCGTTCGGCTTTTTCTTTCCACCCCCGGCTGTGAGTGAGGGAGGTGTTAGGTGTTAGCGGGGTGAACCGGGGCGGCGTGGCGGCGGGGCGTTGGTCGTGTGCGCGTTGTATCCGGGGTCGGTCGGGAAAAGGACGCTAACTAACACGCGGACTTCGGGTTTGAGATGGCCTTCTAATCTGAAGGAGACAACCCAACGGTGAGAGAGAGAGAGAAAAAAAGGAGAGAAAAAAAAGAGCCAATGTATAGCCGGTCAATCTAGGAGTAGAAAGATCGAAGACAAGACCAGTATTCTATACCTTAAAGTCTTAAAGTGAAGGTGCTCGAAGCCTGGCCTGAATTTCACTACATTACGGGACGAAGACGCAAGTCGAAGAAATCGTCCACTTTTTATGGAGTCCATCAACACAAGCAATACCTTTTATCGCTGAGTGTGATGTCCTTGAACCATTATTGGCCCAAATCACTTATCGATCCTGGGCCCGGCCGGGACTAAGGTAGACGCTTAGGGGCAAGGGGAATGGGTCGGTGGAGTCCGCCGAAACCTGGTCCGGAGGATAAGAATGCTGTAAGAGCGTAACCAGAGTTTTGGCGTGGAGAAGACTTATGGACCTTTAATCGCCTTGGGGTCAGGTACTCCATGTCCCTTTACAGAAAGACGGGATGAGGATATTTCGCATTTCAGTCCACCTATCTGAGTGGCAACTCTTCCAACTTTTTTTGTCTTTTTTCTTCTTTTTTCTTCTTCTTGTTTTTGTATCATTTTTCTGTTAATTGCTGCGGGTTAACCTAATTTTTCTCTTCTTAATTCTTATACGATCAGGTGTGTGATGGTTGATACGGAAGACTTTCGGCCTATTATTACCACCTGGAGCTGCCTCGCTTCGGTTATGCAGGACATCCCAATACCCCGGCCCGGCCCCTTTTGCGCAACCAATCCTGCAGGGTAATAATTCAAGGCGACCCTTGTTCAACAGCTGTACTACAGGCAGTTCGAGATCTGCAATAGCGAATTGTGTGCTTCGTAAGTGCACATGGCAATCTCCGTCTTCCGCACGGCGGAACTCAGCGACGGTCTGCTCTAGCTCCTTCCTATACGCCGCGCCTGCACCCTTATCACCAACCCCCCCCAAGACGAGACGGGTTGACATGCTGACATGCTGACATGGGGAGCAAGCTGTCTGTTGGACTCGAAGAAGTCCGTGAAATAATTACGTTCTAGTCCCCGATTGATAGGCCGGCTAGAGCAAGAAGTGCTTCACGGCATGACATGTTTGTAATCCGCCCAATCGGCAAGGCAATTTCTTTTTTCCCCACCTCCCAAGATAGTTGATAATGACAAGATAAAGAGCGAGATGATAGCGCGTCCTGGACGAGCTGCACATGAATTCGATGGCGGTGAAAGGACGTGAACGGCGATAAATATGAGAATATTCTGACACCTTCGAAGGGAAAAATGAAGAAGGAAAAAAGGAGAGAGGTGGCATCCTAGGAGTGTAAAACGTATAGGAAGATAACGGCTTGCGAAGAAAAGTCGCAGCCAGACTCATAACGGCGGCGGCCAATAATATAGCGATCGTTGTTGATCCGTGACGATACTCGGTCTTCGGTCGAAAACTCCAGCTGATAAAGTACCCCGCCGGTACTCGCATGCCTTTAACACACGTGTAGATGAGAGAGTGAGTAACTAGGTATATACCTAGGCGAAATCGCTAGGCCACCGCTAAACCCAGTTCGGGTTAGGGCCAATGTTGTGTAGGATGGTGGCGGGTCCCGTGGCCCTCGAGTGGCTTGTGCTGATGCGGGATGATAAGGGGAAGGTGCTACCGAGTTTGAGACGAAAGCCACGAAGTACGAAGTACGAAGTACTACGCGAGGGAAGTGGTCCCAGAGGCCTCGAAAGAGACGGCTCTCGAAATTCCCAACCAACCCTCGAAGCTGGTTCAGGGAGAGGTGAAAAACCGCACATGATCAAATCGTTGATGTCTCACCATGAATACCTTACCTCAAGGTACCTTAGGACAGCCGTCCTCCAACGTCAGACACATGATCGACCCGACAACACAGGCGCGAGAACATGGGTCTGTTCTTTCCGTTCATCAAGTGGCTGGCTTTTCCAACCGTGCCTCATACAGTCATAGTCATACTAAACATATCAAGAGGTTCGTTCAGCTGCTAGCGGCGGCGTGGCAACGATGCAGTCTCTTGTTGTAAACTTCCCCGGGCTTCAGGCTTTGTCTTGCTAGTAACGGGGAACATTACCACATTACCATAGGACACAGGTGTCCGATCAGACGATCGGTAGTAAGGTAGTTAGGTATTCTCTTGTGACGATACCCCATGCTACCTACGATCATGCTGTATCTCAGGTTTCAACGCATGGTCTGGGCACGAAAAAGATATCCCCAGATTGGTACTTCATGAGAGCTTCTTCTTTCCCTCTTTTCGTTTGTTATGGTTTGTGATATTCTGCTTCTCATAGTTATGGTCTCCTCGGGTCCAAGAGCATTCCTGGCAGCAGCCCTCCGCAGTTGTTCGCACTCTGATTTACAACCATGGCACCGCATCATCAACGCTCAGAGTCGGAGGACTCCTACGAGCCCCGACCCAGTCGTCAGGATGCAGACGGTGACTATGGCTATGACAGAAAGAAAAGAAGTCGACGTGGTATCGATGGGAAATCGGACGAACTAACTCGGCGTCATCGGAGAGGACGCGACCCCGGAGGCGGCCGCAAGCAGATTCGCGGTCGGACCCGGACCCGGACCCGGAACAGGAGTCGGGGTGGCGACGAGTGGGATAGGGACCGCGAACATGCTCCACGAGCAAGCTACACCCGCAAGCCTCGGTACTCCTCCGGCCCTTCCTGCTGCGGCATGCGGCGTAGCCGTCCAAGGAACGGGGGCAACAACGACGACGAGACCAGCGAGGATGATGACGAGTTCCGCCCTCGCCGCCGTCATCCAACCAGAGTCAAATCTCGACCGACAACTTCCGAGCCCAGACCACGAGCCCGTCCCCGATGTCGCGCCCCGAGCAGCGGCTACAACAGTCCCTGTTGGTGCCACAACTGCCAGCACTGCATATGTCGTCACTGCAACCACCGGGCTTATAATTGCCAGCCTTGCAATCGCCAGCCCTATAACCCCCAGCCATATCATCAACCATATAATCAACCATATAATCCCCAGCCTGGCAACTGCCAGCCCTACCCTCCCCCTGGGCCACCTCACCAGGCTCCCCCTGTCCACGGACACCACCCTCCCCCTCCAGTCCACTACCCTCGCCCCGACCCGACCACAAAGGGCCCCTCCGCCAACGGTGCCAACGCCAACACCAACACCAACACCAAACCCAACCCGAACATCGGGAATCAACGCCCCCAACCCCGGTCGAACACCAAACCCAACGCCAAGCCCAACGCCAAAACCGAGACCAGGGCCAAGCCCAAAACTACAGCCAAGGCCCAAAAAGCAGCGCAATACGCCGCCCTCGGCACCGCCGTCCGCGTAGCCCTCCAGTCTGGCGCCCAAGCCGCCTACAAGTTGCGCAACCACCCGTCCCCCTGGCTCGGCGAGAAGGGCCTCCGTGTTGTCGCCGCCGCCGTGGTCCCCGGCATCGTCGACGGCTACCTTGCCAGCCGCAAGGCCTCTTCCCGCTCGTCCTCGGCTGCTAAATAGGGCGGCGGGAAGGGTTATAAGGGGAGAAGATACTGCCTAGTTGGACAGACCGAAGCGATAGGTGGCCTTTGTCTCTTCTCCCTATCATGTATTTTCCGTTTCCTCTTTCCCCCGTCTGCGCGGCCAAAACATCCTTGGTCATTTGTATATTGGTAGTTCGTCTGTAAGAGATATATATATATATATATATAATACGAGCGACATGCTAATGCTCACCATTTCCACTAACACCGTCGACATTTGGACGCACATGAACAGCTTCGGTTTACCTTGATATAAGATATCCAGTTCACAACGTTACAAACTTCGACACTTATATCGGCAATATACATTTTTGAGGGGATTCATTACCCTGCTCATGAGGCTATCTTCTACATATATCCATGCTATAGCGTTCCCGCCAATTCTGCGTCTGAACAGCTCCCTGATCCGATGCCCGCCATGGGGAAGAACATGAATGCGGGCAATTCTATGCAGGACATGACTCCAAAAATCAACCGATCTAAGGTATTAACATGAGACGACCCGTCTCCAACCATCCATGACCAAACCGTGGCCACGTGGCCTAAGCCCTATAGAGGGCGTGTGCTTCGTCCACATAACCGTCTCTGACAATGGTTGGTAGCAACAGGTGACAGGCCTGCCGTAATAAAGAACCATACCCTCGTAACCCCAGGCCAAAGTGCGGATCCACCATAAATGATACGCCGCGGCCATGAGGGGCAACTTGCTTTATCTATGACGTCTCGTTGGTCGTCTCCTAGCAACAGACACACCTGACGATCCGGTTTCACACGGCCAAATCTGTTTCTTCCAATCCACGTTTACCTACCCCACTGGCTAAGTTCGGAGACTGCATTGGGATGTTCGCATTCGTAATGTTTTTCATCCTCGTCGCCAGACCGTCGGTGCCGTTTGGTCCCTCGTTTGACGTGTTGGCTTTCGTAGCTGCGCCATTTTCGGCCGGATCCACACCAGTAAGGCCTGCTTCCAAAGCCGCTAGGCGGGCTGCGCGGCCTTCCTTCTTTCGCGGCTGGGGAGCTACGGTGCGCAAAGTAGGTCAGTTAGTGCTCTACATAGTCTTGCACGAGGAAGGGGTGAAATACCTCGACCATTCTCCTGCACATAGAACCGCCGTAGCAGGCCAACGGCCTCTTCACGACCCCATCCACCTTCGATGTCGAAACCGTGCTCGACATTGCCACCATCGCCATCAGGGTTCGACTGCGGGATGTGATACTGGCCAGCCATCGGCTTGGGCTGCACCAGGGACCCTTGCGAATGCGCCGAGGCAGGCCGTGAGCCCGGAATAGCATTCGGAATGGAATTTAGGACCTGCACCCCATTCGCCCCGATGCCATCGCTGGCGTTCGAAGTTCCCGGCGAGGTTCCTTTTTTCGCGGCCTGGACTTTGTCCTGAGGCCGAACCGAGTTCTTATGGATGCTGAAGACGCCGCCAGTGCCACCAAACTTGTCATTGACGGCGCCAAAGTAGACCTTGCGGATGCCGAGTTGGCGTAAAAGACTGGCGCACATGACGCAGGGTTCGACAGTAACATAGAGAACCGACTCGCGGATGATGGAACGCGGCACACGTGGGTCTGGATGTAGCTTCTGCCCGTAGGGATAGAGGTGGCCGTTACGGACGTACTCCGAGTCGTTGACGCTGTGATCCGGACCAAGCTCGGCGTTCTTCTCACGCTCCCGTTCGGCGGCAGCGGCAGACGATAGCTGGGTCGGAATGTGCCGCGGCTCGGCAACGGGGTCATCGGCGGTTACACCGTTCGGCCGGTAGGACAAGAGGGCAGAAATGGCCATGAACTCGGCATGGCGCGTGCCGTTGCGGGTGACGTTGGTGGCATTCATGCCCTTGGCGATGACTTTACCATTATGAACGAGAACACAACCCACGGGCGTCTCATTTGTGCGGAGAGCTAGGCGAGCCTAGGGGGGAGAAGAGGGCACTCAGTTTGTGTCATCACATAAAGCGGATTAAGGATCGGGAACAAGAGCTTTCAGAAAAGAGGCAAAATAAGGGGAAGAGAGAAGGGGAGGGGGGTAAAAGACAGAAAAAAAAAGGAAATGAACGATGATGCATACCATATCCAAGGCTTGTTCCATAAACAACAGATGTGTTGGTTTCTCGACGGAGCTAATGCAATCCCTGGGAGCCAGGGGTGGTATACTTGCGGCAACTGGCTTCAGGGGAGGAGGACTGACAGCGTCCCCCGGCGATAGTGCAAGTCGGGCCAGAGACTCATTGAGGTCAGAAGCCGGCGGTTGGTTTTCCTTACCGGCGATCCTGGCTAATGACGGAACGGCAGGGATAGGAACACCCGGAGGGGCCATAGTGTTGTGGCCGGTGTCAGTCTTGGGTTTCGAGGTTTCTGAAGCTGTCGTGATAATGCTTCCCTCGGGTTGCGCGGAGGAGGTTGAGCGAGAGGATGAAGAGGACCGGGGGATGAGACGGCGAAAGAGACCGCCAAGGAATCTCCCAGTCGAGGAGCGCCGGTGGCCTATGCTGGAGTTTGCGGGAGAAGTCGAGGGAGAAGGTGCTGGCGCTGGTGAGCCCGCCCCTGAGAAAGGAAGTCTCGCCATTATGGTGGCCCAGCAATGCCGGTGGAAGGAGCAACGGTGGTAGCCTGCCTGCGCTTTCCTTTTTTTTCCCCACCTTCCTCTTTGTTGCTGCCGTCGTGTTTCCCTGTCTTCCCCTAGGTACTTTACCTTGCCTTCTAGGTTGACTCCGGGTAGTGTAGTGCCTTCAGCTACCTACCTACCTTAGGTAAGGTAGAATACTGCCTCTTCGAATGCAGGTTCGTAACAGGAGGAGCACCTTCCAGAAGACAAGTGACAAGGCTCCTTTCTCAGACTCTTCCAACCGACACCCCTTTCTTCACACTTCCCCCACTGAAACCAGGAAAGGGATGGAAATGTTCGAGATGCGGCGGTTGTGTCCGTGACTGCGACCGTGAATACGTCCGTCTTCGTCTCCGTCGCCCACCTTCCGTCTGGTCTGATCAGTCACTACAATTCCCGACCAGTTTCCCAATACACCATGATGGGGCGAAGCAGCCGTAATACACTCAAATCGCCGTGTATTATTATCGGCTATCCGTCCTATCGATGCCCGTCGTCGCTCGCGATATTGACTGAACTTCTTCTATCCGTCTGCCCGAAGCAAAATGAGTCGTACTTTCTGGATGCGTGGTCGCTGCAGCTTCTGCCTTCCAAAAATAATTCGACGTCTTTCGAACCCAAAAAAAAAAAAAAAAAAAAAAAAAAAAGGATTTCCGTCAAAGAGATCCACGACACATGTCTTTAGTCTCTGGCTCTCATGGATGAGTTAATACCGTCCTGTGGAGTCGTATACTGGCCGAGGATATTTGCTTCGAGGTGCGGATACACGTAACAAAGGGATAAGAGATGGAAGCGGAAAGGGTAATTGAATCACCCGTTAACGATCGGGGGAGGATTTTTTTTTGCCGTTGATAAATACTCGGTATTATTTCAACCTGAGATTGATGCAAGAGATGACCGAAGAAAAATTCAAGACTTCTTGGACGATGTTCGATCCTCCGGGTAGACTTAAACTCCATCTGGACCAAATGTACCCACTATATCTCTACATGAAGGGACAGACACGAGGAACGCCACCTGCCTTAACCACGTCTAATCCAAAAGCAGTTTGAGTCAACCCGGAGGACTAAACAAGGGTGGGACGGAAGACCGGTACTTGGGGCAGTGGACACCAAAAACTCAAAGCCACGTGATATTCTACCCCTTTCCTGGACACGGACCACAGAACCAAGCCGGCAGCAAACTATTTGAAATCAGGAGATGACAATACGCAGAGAATCCCGTACGCGAAAGCGAATTTTCAACAATCGTCACGAATTATATATTAAAGAACAAGGAAAGCAGTATTGGCCGGGTCAGAAACTTAAAATTCAACTACAGGACACGTCTGGAGCATCTACCGCAAGCCACCAGCGCTATGAAGCTCTCGTCTCATCCTTACAAAACCATGGTGCTCCCTCCCATTGCCTCAGACAAGACGCCGAAGAAGAATGTTAAGATCTCACTGACCGACTCGAACGTCCTGTACGTGCCGGACGAGTAATCTAAGAACAGAGGGGGTATATATCGACAACCAAAGATTCCCTGACAAACACCAAATGCGCTTAGCATGATGCTTGCTTTGTGACATGACAAGACATACCGACAGCAACACTCAAAATTCCGAGCTGCTGCAACGGCAAAGCCCGCTAACCCCCAAGAGGGGGAGACGAGGGAGAGGAAAAGAAAAAACCGTCCAACAATGACTGCTCAGCTAGATGTTTCACTGAGTGAGCGCCTGCAACCTATGGGTCGCCAGGCGCCCAGCAACAGCTGTAGAATGGGCATTCTGTATCTGGCGACATAGGCCACGTATCCTCGACGTCCAGTCTCCGCGGAGGTGGGAGACAGTCGAGGCCGGTTTGTCGGGTTGCGTGTGGTTTTTGGTTGCGTGGGTCCTCTGCTCGTAGGGACCCGGCCAGACGGCACTGGGACCGAAAACGGACCCGAGAGCCATGAGGCCGAGTGCAAAGTGTGCGATCATGCACACCATAGATTGGAGGCCCTGTGGCGCTGCCCATGCTACCACGCCCAGTGCGACCACCGCGAGGGTCGCGTTTTGAGTGGTCGAGGTCTCATGTTGCGAATTGAAGCCCGAGGGTTCGGAGGGGATATCCTCGCCAGAGATTCGGCCGGTATTGGAGCTTGTGGTAACGGCCTGGACAGGGACCTCAGTCAATGTGTATCCTGGCGACGCGTTCTCCGGTAAGATTCCACGGATGCTGAGTCGGGAATCCCTTGCTTGTTGACCCACGGCGTAGGCGTCGGAAAGACCGTGCCGTTGTTGCTGTGACCTAGCATCCGTGACGCGTAGGACTGTCCTTTCTTCCCACGAGGAACCAGGTAGTGCGGCGTCGGCGGGTCCAGACAAGTTCGTCCTGGTGCTATTGGCATGTACGGATTTCGTCTGCGCCGGTGTTGACCCACCGTCCACACCCAGGGCCTCTACCTGGGCGATGGACTGCAGGCGACTATTAGACTGCATGGAAAGTTCCCCGTTGTTGGGCCTTGGAACAGGACGAGAACGAATATTCTGATCCGCAGTTACCGTGTGAGAAGCATCAGCATCACCTCGTTTGTCCTGACATCCTGTTAGCCCGGTCCAACGTGCACCAGTCTCCGCAATACGTACCGAGTGTTCGGACGCGCAAGTCGGCGATACATGTCGAACGGTTACGTCTCGTTTGTCCTGACGTTTGGTTAGCCAAATGCAGATTCTGAAACCTGAAAAAGAACATACAACAAGATGTGTGGCATTCTGCGTTGTAGAAGCCGCGTAAGACGACTGGCCATGAAGATCAACTTCTGACGCCACAGCCGTGCCTTGTGTGGTCGAATTTCTTGCAAATTGGAAGACAGCATTGCGCCTGCCCGCTGCAGGGCCCGTCTGTGAGGATCCGGCTTCATCCCATTCTGGATCCGGCATGGTTAACTGCTTGTGTTGGACGGATGCTGGCTGGGATCCAGGCTCGGGGCAGAAAGCACTGGAAATTGAGCGTCCTTGGTCTCGCTTCGACACGACTGGACGCCGAGATACTGCCCAATCCACGTTGCACTCCTCCAGGAGGCTTGGATCAAGGGTGTCAAAGCTCGAAGTCCCGAAGTGCCCAGATAGATTGGCACCGATGTCCACGCGAGGCATGGAGTCTTCATCGACAAAACTATTGGCAGGAGAGAAGAGGTTGAAGTCGACATAATTGGATCCGGAAGCTCCGCTCAGATAAGGCAGATTCGGTGCCGGCAGATCAGGTGCATGAGCGTTTGAACCGTTGCGGGGCGAAGACTGCGCCTCCGTCGATGGAACGTGCTGGCAAGGAGGTTGAGTGGCAGTACAGGGCTGAGTGGGCGAGGTGGACATGTTGGAGTCGGGTGATGTGTAATCCGTCGAATCAAAGAACATATTCCAGTCGGAAACGTCCCCAGAATAAGGCTCCTCCTCCTCGTATTGAACGAAAGCTTCCCAAGGGTCTTGGTGGTTGGCCGCTGATTCGGAAGCCTCGACACCAGCCAAAAGCACGCCGAAGTCGGATAATGATGCCGCCAATGCCGTGTATTCTGGCGGTGGTGGTGGGGCTGCGGGTGTTGGACAGGCCGGCTTCTTGCTCTTCCGACTCGAGGCGGCTGGCCTCGCCGGCCTGGTTCGGGAATGAGATTGTGACTGGGATGGGGGCTGTGTGCTGGCCTGAGGCCCTGATGTGCGCTTCTTATGGCTCGGATCGCAGCGGACCTTCTTCCTTCGACAGGCATCGCAGGCCTTGATGATGCGCATGAGGTGTGCATGGTCACGCTGCTCCTTCGTCTTGCAGCCACGCGATGCCGAGTTGGTGACGTCTCGGCCATCCTTTGTCATAATCTTCATGCCCGGGATGTGGGAGAAGTCGTCATTGTGAACAGAGGCGCGAGACGAAGCCTTTTTGGGGACCGCGTTGCGAGCCTTGGGTACAGCGAGATCCTGGGCGGACGACGACGGGGTTGACGCAGCAACAGAGACCGGCGTGGGGGACGGCGACTGCCAGCTCCAGTTCGATGTAACAGGGGAGACAAAACTGGAGTTGTATCCCGAGCCATGCATGGGGCTCAAGCCTTCTGATGAGGGAGCCTTTCTCGTCGGCGCGACATCAACTGAGTAGTATTTCACGGTGGCACCCGTAATCTGGGCGTACTCGAAGAAGTCCAGAGAGATGAGGGCCCTCTTCTCCTGAATTGTGGCCGGACCGGGTACATAGGCGTGGACCAAGTTGTCGAGTTCCTGAGTGCCCAAAGCAGGAGAAAATTCCAGAGGGGCTCCTAGAGCCGGCTGCCAAACGAAGAATGTCTTCATCGTGTCAAGGGACTCCGTTGCCGACATTGATCCAATCCAGATGGGAGTTGACACACTGGGCAGAGGAGACCTGATAGTGCATAGATGAGCATGGAGGGCTTGTCGCTGGCATTGTTATCCATTTAGACCTACCTTGGTTATATTTCGAGGCTAATGAGCAGATAGTTGGCGGGATATTAGATGCTAAAATGGTTCGTGGTGAATTGGTTCACGGGTTCTCGGGTTCTCGAGATATTCGCTGACAGGGCAGGGCGATGCTGCAAGTTGCTGGTGGTGAGACGTCCAGCTTTCAACTTGGATGCCGCTGACGGATGCCTGTCGACCGTTTGTCTATGGAAAGTTGAAATCTTGCTTCCACTGCCAAAGACGAAATAAAATGAGAAAGAAGAGAAGGAAAGAAAGCGACTCGGCTTACAGGATGTCAGGCAGCTAGTACCTTATTTACCTCTTGAAGTGTTACTACGCTCGAATGTACGAATACTTCGTGTTAGGGGGCGGCGCAGTGGCTTCCAGGTCAGAATGAGATTCATCGGCGAGCTCGAAAGGGTATAGTGTAGGAGGACGATGAGACCGGGGTCCAACCAATACCAAGTGCAGAAAGGAGGAATGCGGGGACAGACCTGAGTCACCATTGGTCTGCCTACCCCACTACACCCGCAGTTGGCACGAGCTTTTCGGCGAGAGAACGACCATTTGATTGGTCAATGGCAGCTGAGATGCATATCACGTGATCCTGTGAGTCAGCCTCAACCTCCTCGACGTTGGTGATGATAAAGTTGGGCGAGTACGAAGTATGAATTGATCCTGGCTGATCAAGTCCAAGCATTGTTATAGGAGTCATCGATCCATCCATGCCTGTGACCAGCCAACTCCAGTTCATCCTCGCTATCGGCGCTGTAGCGCGAGTAAGCACCCACACCGCTCCCGGCTACTCCAGCTTGGCATGTCCAGATGATGGAGGCGTGTGACCTACGATAAGATAGGTAACCGTGCATCTGAACTCCATCTAAGCCTTGAGAATAGGGATAAAGAGGAGACGAATGGGAATTATTGACGGTTAGACGTATCGTCAAATTGCTTCTCAGACTCGATTCGAATTGTGTCGCATGCTCCTCCACGAAGCACTACCAGAGGATTGGGCAACTGACTTGGTAGACAGCTGTTGTTTAGATGCCAGGCATACACTTGAAATAACACCTTCAACGCCCATCAGAGACGTATGCTTATGACGAGGGCCGCTCTATGCCCAACAAGTCATAAGCTGTCTTGCTCCACGGGCCCCCATTTGCCCGTGTAAAGAGAGGGAGCTTATCCTTCAATGGAGGCGGTCCCTCTTTTCCAGACCGGTTCGGCTCCGCAGTTGCCAAAGCAGGACCAATTATCGGCCGAGCGATCTGTCCCGCCACATCTGATTGAATCGCCGCTTTCCGATGTTGCCTAGCCGGTTCGGCTCGTCTCCTTGGCTCATGTGTATCAGCCTCAGGTCTGGTGGTGTCTTGGCCGCTTCCAGGGAGAGACCCATCTACTTCCGAGCCCGTAGGTCTGTTTCGAATACCCCGAGCCCCCACGCCCTCCTCCTGCAGCCGTGCACCTGTTGACCCCTGTTGCGTGTTTATGTCACTTCCTGACTTCCATGCCAAGGCGTCGATCCGACGGTTCTGACGATCAGGTGAACACTTCTGCTTGGTGATTGTGGTTGATAAGGCGACCTCGACATCGCCGCAACGAGTAGAAGATTTCTGCGTGTCTGCCTCCTGTTTGGCTTCTACAACGGCCTCCCTCCCACTCTCTCTTGGGAGGTATAATCCACTGGGTCCGACCTCCTTGGCCTCTTTGGACCTAGCTTGCGCTAAGGATCTGTCTGTTGCAGACAGCCCTGCCTTCTCTGACCCCTCTGCTTTTCCCACTTCAGTCCGTTTCATGTCCTGGGGCCGCTTTTGGGGGGGCTGGCTTTGGTGCGAATTTCCGCCTGATTGTGCCATGCCTTCTCCGGGTTCGTCAAAACCATGACTCTCGTGGTTGTGACCGGGCGTCTTGAGCAAATCCGCGGCAGGAACCGGGCCGGCGGTCCTAGGGCTTCCCAGTGTGCACCCGACATCCGAATTACCGCTGCGGAATCCGATGATCTCCTTGCTCTTGACACTTCTCCGTATAGAAGCAAGGCGCGGCCCTTTGATCTGCAACTTCTCTTCAAGCTCTATTGGGTTTCGTTTGCTCCGCGACGTAAGAGGACCCGGCTCGTCTTGGAAAGGGAAGTCTTCAAAATCCGATGTCTCTGTGTTGTGATCCGTGTCGACAGAATCTGTTCCACTTTGTCTGAATCGGGACTTCTTGCTGGGAAGCGGACCCGTCGGGCGGTCGTTCGATCTGCTTATATCGAGACGCGTTTCCAAAGGCTTTCCCAGACCAGAGTCTAGTTCGCTGTTGCATGGTAACTCCGTATCTGGTAGCCCAGGGAAATCGCGGCCCGTAGGTTTACTGCCAGGTTCCCGCAAAAACGAGCACCGGAGCGGAGTACTCGTATCCCCTTGGTCAGGTACATCTTCAACGCAAGCACTACCGCGCTCTCCTTGTGAGCAAACCGATCCGCCGGCATTGTCTTTCCTTCTCTTTGTCGAGTTATTTTTTTCGGATACTATAAGGAGGCCTCTCTTCTTGTTCCGTCTCGTTGTCGAGATCAGGCTCGTTGTGTTTTCAGTTGGATGGATAGAGATATGCCTAGAAGCACAAGGGACATCCCTGGTCGCTTTGTCCGTACGTTGGCAGTTTTCCAGAGATTTCCGGGCTTCTGCATCGTTGTAGGGCGCTTCGAGATCAATGCACACGCATGTCGCATTTGGGTCCTGCTGGGCCGCCGGGCGACTAGTCGCATCGAATTTGCCCCATTGTCTGCCTTTGGAGCTCGCAAGAGGGGCTCCCTTCGCGGGATGCATTGTAGTTTTAATCATAGAAAGTAGTGACTTGTCTGTAAAATCACTGGTTTCTCGTCCTGGATTTCTCTGTCCCGGTTTTGTCGCGGACTTCCGGGCAGAACCACTCTCTACTGGCGGGGAAGCAGACAGGCGAACGAGAGTGGGAGAGGCGGAAGCATTCGAATGGGTAGAAACGGGAGTTTCTGTATCCGGCTGCCCAGTAGTAACAGGACGATTGATAGAATGCGGCAATGGCAATTGAGGCTGTCTATTATTTGGGTTTCGGGGATTGGTAGATGTTGTCCCAGCAGTATTACGGCGTTCTGTAGGAGTTTGAGAGACTGTGCTTTGCACTGATTGGGCACTTGAAGTCCACGGCGCGAGAGAGAGCGCGGCACCGAAGAGACTCTGGGCATAGCCACTCTTGCTCGGAGCGGTTACATTGGGCTTTCTCCTCTTTTTTGGCGGAGATTCATCATCTCGTTCTCGTTGTGGGTCTCGCATTCGACGTTGCTCGTAGGGCGAGACAGAGGGAATGACTGCACGGCCAATAGGGGCTGGACGAGGTGTCACGACCTGACGGGGCAATGTCGACTGTATGGATATGGCTCCTGAAGGCTGGTGAAGTAGAGCTGACCGGAGAGTCACGTCGGCCGGGGAGGAGGCATTGTCACTGGTCCGTGGTTGCCGATGTTGCCGTTGCTCCTTCTGGCGATTTTTCTTTTCGAAAAGCTCGGTCAAATCTTGGTCCTTGCTCCCGCGGCATTCGGAGACTTGAACAATGACGCACCCCTGTTCCAACTGAAACTCTTCACCTTCTTCAAAGTCGTAGTCCTCGCGCCAATGAGTATCGCCGATGAAGTTGCCGCGGTCGTCGTAGACCATTACACGTTTGTTGAAAGTGTGAAACGTGAGACGACCATCTTGCCATCGCTTTTGCTTGCGTTTAAGGTCGTGCGTGAAGAGGCAACCAAAATCGAGAACAGGGGCGACAGTCGGTATTGCCGATCTCGGTTTGTCTGAGCCCTGTTGGGACCGATGCGTCGAAACTGTGGCGGCCATTGTCGGAACAGCAACATGACGGTGCTGTACACCGAGTCGTCAGCGGAGAGCTCCAGTTGGAAAGAAAGGATATTACCTATGACGAGCGAGAACCCGCGTACATGAGGTAGGTGTGTGTGCAGATCTAGACGAAATGAGTGACACCGAGGGCAAATTGGTGTCTGGTGGTGTGCTCGAGGTCAGATGGTGGGGTGGGGTTTGGGTGACGCGCCGTGATACCTCGTGCCGAGTTCGCGTAACGCCAAGCCACGTGACCAGGAGCGCGTGAGGCCGGATAGGAGCCTTTTTGCCCTTTTGCCCCGCACCCATTACCAATATATTGCAAAGGTCCAGGGCCTCGGCACTTTTGTGGAACTCCTGCTAATGTTGCCCAGCTCCTCATGTTCCACAAAAGGTCCGAAGCAGTTTACTTTGACTCCATCCCGACAGAGTTGCTGGTTTCAGCTCCCTGCAGCTTGCAAGTAATTACGCGCTGCCGAGCACGCATGCACCCTTTCGCAGTATAAATACACTTCGGAATGCAAACCCGCAGCAGTAAGATTTATAAGAGGCTGGTATATAATACGATCGGCCAGCGGTGTTATTTTTTGAGGCTTTCCTAGCCCTGGTAACTCGGGCTCTTGCTATTTGTTGTCACCGGCAAGAGCTGGGAGGCACCCTTGATTGGGCTGGGTCGGCTGGGAGCAAGACAAGAGTGCTCCAAATATGGAACGCTGTTGTTCTTACCAAGAACACGTAGTTTTGTTCGCTGAGCAAGCGTCAGCAGATTACCTCTATGTTGAAGTCAACTTCCAGCCACCACTCTCCGTCATGACATGGTGGATAGTGCAATTTCATCGATCAGTTCGCGTTCCGGCCGGCGAACGAGTCGCCAATCGAGGGATATATCCGGCTGTCACCAAACACTTCCATAAGAGTGAAACCCCACCGCGCCCGGATTCCAACAAAGTAGAATCGTCCTTACTGATAAAAAATCATTTAACCTGGGTTGATGTTTGGTTCACTTACTCGACACTTGCTCCTTGTTACGTTTCTCAGTTATATTCATGCTGACTCTGGTATGAATTATATTGGCAGGGATCTCGCGGGACTTCCCAACTGAACCATGAGATCGTACTGTCCTCCATCTAGCATGCTCAAGTGCGAGCTTCCATCAAGAGGGAAAGGTAAGTGGCGTCGGTTTCTCCGATACTTGCCCCCGGGTCCGTTCTCCTTGGGTACCAGTACAATTCCCCAACCCATCGCCCCAAGATCTTTTACTTCTAATACCCAAGTTCCACGCCAGTTTTCCTCCCCGTCAATAGTTTGTTCTAATCTCCAGGGAAATTCACCATCGCTTCTAGACTCCCACCCTTGTCTGGAAGCATTTGTTGTTGTTGTTGTTGCTGTTGATTATTGAGGTTTGCCTTGGCCTGTTGTGCCTTTTGACTTCAGAAGTATCTTCGTGGGCCTTCTTCTTGCGGCCAGTGAGTCGACTGCAGGCAGCGACCAATGCCTTATGGCTTTGTTGATTCTGCCCATGACTCTTCCCGGTGTGGACCGTGTGGTGTTGGCGTCTGGATGGTAGTAACAGAGCAGATTTTCTGGCTTCTTAAGTTCTTAATGGTACTCCGTCGAAATAAGGGGACTTCTAAACAACAACTGTTAGGTGCTGTCGGGTCAGTGACGAGATTGAGCTTCTCTACCGTGTGGTGATATGAGTCTAGGATTTCATATCAGCCAGCATGTTTAAGAGAAAGTAGATATGCCTATCTAATTGTACGAGCCATGGGAAGTGTGGGTGATAAATGGTAATTCCTAACTTTCAATGCACGGAAAGTTTATAGATGTCCATAACTGTCGTAAGGAAGCCCCCAAGAAGGGAGCCTGGGAGGGGTTTGGTGATTTATACACCAACAGTGAACCTCATACCACCTAGAGGCAACCTACAGACCCCAAGCATTATTAATGGACTTTAGTTCGTACGGTGACTTGGGCGGCAGTGGCTGGCTATAGTGATTTTATTGCGTAAGGTATATAATACGTATAATATATATGTTGCGGTGCACGAATAATATGTTGTTTTGGGATATTGGAGCTTAAGGTATATAGGAGGACGCTTTAAGGCCCGCAGAAAGTGTACTTACAGATAATGCTTCGTCCTCTCTTGCGGACTCGGATACGGACTGAGCGATTGGCGTAGGTACCGAAACTGAAGGGTTGGCGATGAGCTTACCTTAGTGAGCCTGGTACTTCTTCGGGGTACAGTCAAAGGCCAGCCCTTAGGACGATGGGCGACCCGAACCATATATTGCAATGCAGCTGATTCCCCGTCTGCCGCGACCTTTAACCTTGAAAAGCTAACTGTCGAGCGACTCCGTTCGCTCCAGGTACAGGTCTAGGTATCGCGTCGGGCTTTCGAGCTAACTTCTTCCCGCGCATTTACGCCGAGGGAGGTGCTTCATAAGCCGTGGCCTCAACCCTGAACAAAGACTACCATCGAGTCGATGGGATACATGAAGTCACGAACCCCAGCGACCTCAATTAATAAGCGATATTAGTCGTAAACCCAGGAGCTTTCCAGTGCCAGAACGCCGCGCGGTGATATCGGGGCTCCTGTCCAGGGGATAACGCAAGAATTTCTTCCTAACTTCTCGCCATGTTGTAAACAATTCCCACAAGACTATTGAATCATTCGAAACCGACCACGACGGAAATATCGGCTTTTGTCTACCCCGCCCACTCCGATTATGACCCACGCCTTTACCGGCTAGAGCTGGGGTGCCTCCGGTACCTGATCTGTGGCCGGTAGTGTAGTTTAAAGCCCGTTCCGCGAAAAGGGTTATTATGTTAAGCAGCATGTGCGGCGTAGAACAGAGCTCTGCTTAAAGTGTGAAGAACTGCCGTAGATCTGCTGGAATTGCTTGGCGGAGAGCATGGCAGGTGGTGGGATCTGCGGGGGTGGGGCCTGATGGGGTAGGGTGGAGGAACTGGTCCACGCTTATAACTAGTAGGTGGTGACGCGGCTTTTCTAAAGTAGTATAGCTCGGACGGCAGAGAAAACGTGGCGGACGCTAGGATGCTACCTACCGTTGTACACGTACCTACCGGGGCATCGCATGGGATATTTGTTCCGAAAGAGGACCTATGGTAAGATCGCTGATTGGTTATTTCGTTGCCTTTGAACGACGCTATTTTAAAACCATCGTTTCCTCCCCGGTATCTATTACGGGTAGGGTATCCATTTTAACGAGACGACGAGTTTAACACGCAGATTCCGCTTTAGTAACGGAACCGATATACCCGCTAGGCCCGTCCACCGAAGAGAATGCCATACGGTAATTATATTGCCCGATACGTCGCAGAATATCGCTGAGTTCCTGGAATCCACTTCTAAAGGATTACGTACACGGTACCACGGTACGTATAATCGCCTACCCGTTATACTCCCTCTACGTGTACTAGAAAAATGTTCACGACGACACTGAGCAAGTAGGACTTTCCAGGAGTTAAAGAATTATGTATGCAGATCTGTATGATATCGCGCTATCATCCAGACAGGCGTACCTACCTGGAAGGGAGCGGTCTTGGGTTAGAGCCTAAGGTAGGAAGAGTCAGACTGTAAGTTGCCTTGCTTATGTACAACGTAGAGCTGGGCAGGGCCGCAGGGGGAAATAGCTGATCATTATGTCCACACTCTGGACAGTGATCGGCGCTCCGTCGTAGAGCCACATCCGTAAGAATGCCGTCTCTTAGACGAGGGGATCTATCGTGAGGAGATGGCCGTGGCAAACCATATGTCGATCACTTGTCGCTCAACCAGTGACAAACTACGTGCTCCGCATTGAGTCTTGGTGCTTCTAGGATCTTGATTCAGACTTGAGGACTCGGTCTAACTATCTCTGCAAATCTTGTCCATACTTCGCTTGGGAGAGCGTCACATTGGCTACTTCGCCTGGGAAAAGTCACATCGGCTACTTCGCTTGCAGGAGAGCCACCTTGGCTACTTCGTTTGGAAGAGAGGGATCTTGTATACTTTTCTTGGATAGAGGCATCCTGTATGCTTCTCTTGGATAGAGGCATCCTGTATACTGCTCTTGGATAGAGACATCCTGTATACTGCTCTTCGTAGCTTTAGCGGTAAACCTCCTCGAGACAAACGCTCAACGTCTTGGCCATTCTGGGGATCTGAAAAGGTATAAGAAGGGCGCTTCCCTCCCTTCAAGGCTCAAGCTGGATGATTCCCATCCACAATCACCACAATCACCACAATCATACATCTCGGACAACAAACTCACATAAACCAACAAGTCACCCCTTTAAATCATTCATAATGAAGTTCACTCTCGTTGTCGCCCTCCTCGTCTCCGCCGTTGCGGCCATGCCCGCTGCGGCTGACAACGCCAACGCCGAAGTCGAGGTAGCCGGCGACAGCCTCCAGGCCATGAACTGCGGCTCCGGCCTCTGCCGTGGCATCCAGGACAGCAGTCTCTGCAACAACCGGGTAAGCGGCCAAAGACAGACGAAGAGAGTCATTGCGTCTTCCAGGACATGAATGCTAATCCGTAAAATTACAGTGCCAGAACTGCAGCGGCCCTAGCGGCCCGTACTCTCGTGGAGAGTGCGGCGGCTTCCTCTGGCAGTAAGTAACACACATCATTTGACAGTCATCTACAATACCTATGGCTAACACCACGTTCTACCAGGACTTGCCGCTGCTTCTACTAAACATCTTTTCACGTCTCGTGTGTCGTGTGTCGTGGAATGAATGGCAGGAAGCAACCTGGTGGGGGCTGCCCAATACTTTGGGGAAAATGGTGACATGTCAAGGGGATAAGATAGGACTTGCTCCTTAGAGTCAACAATATAAGGAACATGCCACCGAACTTTGAGTCTCTGTCTATGGAAGAGTGTTGCATGCAGTGATCGCCTTTCTTCCGTCTCACTTGGTAGATCATCTTGTTGTACATTGTAGATCATCTCGGACCAGGGTTGCTCAATCGGTCACTAACCATGTGCCGACTGCCGAGTATCGCGTCAACGCGTGGCGCGCCAAGGGATAGACATCAGCTTTGCCGATATTGGAAGCTGCCCTGCCGACGGCAGTGCAGAGCGGGGTCTTAAAAAACTGGGTATCAGACACAGGTTTGTAAGACAATTTGGGCTACATATCAAATGCATACCTAATCGTGTTGGGGACCCAATGATACCTTTCGGCATAGCAATACTAATTACATACCACCCAGAATAAACCCAGGCGACCTACAAAGCTCATTTCCAAGTCCCTCGCTACATAACAACAAGAACCGTATTGACATGGGCCCCGACAGACGCTTCAACACGACCACCGTGTTACGGTGTTTTCTCACACACTCCAGTCTCCAGACAAAGTCCTTGACTCCTTAACGATATAGGCATTTTTATTTTTCCGGAGGATCCTTCTCGTGGCGGGAGGAAGCAGGATAGTCTAGGAAAGCCAAGTGATTTTCTTAAAGCACTACTCGCCTTTAGTGATATATTCACGTTCGGACACAAGTCGCGGTCTAAGGGGCAATGCGTGTCGTTGTAGCGGGCTGACCCGATTGGGTTAGATCGGCGGCTCTCGCATCGGCCCGCTTATGCAAAAATTGGTATGGGTACCAGTCCAGGGCGGATGTACGTATTGGGTAACACTGTGTGAGATCTGTGGGATCGGCGACATGGTACCTCAGGTAAGGAAGCCTCAACTGGTGCCGCACACATGGATTCCAACCCGTAGGCCCTCATAACGCCCCTCGCTTAGCGGGCAACTTGGGAGTACCTATACGATGTAGCCCCTAAGCCTGTCTGTGATTGCAGTATCAGTGTACACGTACATATATACATAAAGGCCGAGGCTGGGCTAAGGATTTCTGTGGGGCGGAGTGGCGTGGTATGGGGCGGAGAGTTTGGGTAGATAATAATTTAGTATACCGTAAAGACTCAATGACTTCGGGAATAGCACTAAGGACTTAGCACCCACTAACCCTACCTTATTTTAAAACAACTAATAAAATAAGGGAATTTTATAAGGTAGTTAACTAAGTAGAAAATCCTTATCGTAATTAAGGCTATAGGAGGTAAAGGGGTATCGAGATACGTAATTTACACGTGTACGATCGACTTAACCTATATGGGGAAGTGGGTAATTTTCATATAAGCAGCCTAGTACCATTCCCGAAGTTGTTGAGTCTTTACGGTATTTTACAAGTCGTGTCCTTTGGCGCTTTTATGAATATTAGTCGGCTTCGCCCAGATTCTTCTAGTTCCCTTAGGCATTCTATAAAAGGGTCGGAGCAGTTAACCTCTAAGTTATACCGAACCTTCCAAACGTGAGGCCTACGGACGGGGGTAGCCTATTAGTAAGCCTCGGATTTATAGATAACGGACAACTGTAGCTTATATCGACTATGCTAGTCTTCTACCATCGGCATTATATACAGAAATTCATTCAGAGGTAAGCAGAACCTACTAACTAGCATAAGGTAGTACACGCATACCCGAACATCAAACGCAAATTACAGGGGGTGGGGCAGGGGTAGGCTATCGGAGTGGAGATTAAGAAGTTCGGGGACCCAGGTGGTGGCTTACGACGTAATAATACACTAAAAGGTACCTAAGTGTAGAAGGGACTGTTGATGAGGTCATGTGACCTATGCTGGGGTTAGGCTGCTTACCTATCACAATCTTCCACTGTAGCATTTGTTACTTTCCCCTTCATCACCAACCTTCTAACCGACCATACAACGTAGAATCGTTCTTTCACAGGAAGGACGACTGCACCAAGCTTTGGGGTTTAGGCTTCTAAGGTAGGCCATATTTTTCAGTCAACTTGATTCTTACATCACATGGCAGAGATGTATTCCGTGTGTGTTGGACATGCTGAACAGGCTAGTTCTGCGTAGTACGTCAGAGTTCGGACAGAAAAGCCTTTGCTTTAACCAGAGCATGTATCTAGGTAGTCGGAAGAAGCCAGCCAGGCTCTTTCTTACGTAGGTACCTTACGAAGTACAGCCTCTAACCGGTGATCCGTTTGCTGTCCTAGAAAGAACCGTCCATGGCCGGGTAGGTACAAATGTCGCCGACCTGAACCTACCTTTGCACTGCCAACCTTAAATGGAGGTATTATGGGAGCGTCAGCTGGTGACTCCTCACACAAGTAACAACAGATCGGATGCGTCATATCAATCCAGCGGAACCCGACGTACCTACAGGTAAGGTAGGTAGGTACCTTAGGTACCTGACCCTCGGGAAACGAGGTACCTCAAGGAACACAAAGCACTTTCGGGTGTTTCAGCCTTCCCAGGATCGCCTTGGTGCCATCTCTTGAGTTCTACGGAATACGGTGTACGTTGTAGTGACAATGCCCCCCCCGGACATTCAGTAATTAATTACTTCACGTGCAGCTACGGTATTATTGAGCTGCCAATATACCTTGGCAGAGATCCTAACTCGAGCGCTTGACCAACCAACCTGCACCAGAGTCTGATCGATCTCTTCCCAGCTTCCTTCGTTGCTCATCTACAATCAAAGTCAACTAAGACAAACAACCACCTATCTGTCTCCCAGGTGCCACGAATAGTTTCGACGTCCATGTATCTCTTTTCCTTCCTTCTTGACCCCCTGCCTTGAAACCGTTTTGAGAGCATCGGGCCGACTTGACCTCGCTTACCCTGCCTACCTGTACACACCGCCCAGTTCTTTGGGTTGGCTGTCGACCTCGACCGAGTCTCACCTACCTACCCTCTGCGGCTCTGCCCCGCCATGGACCGTATGCAACGCAGCTTCACCAAGCTGATGAACAAAGCTCCAGGCGACAATGCCAAAGTCGCCCTGATTCTCAAGGAGTACGATGATGCCATTCAATTCCTTGGCAAGGTAAAACGACGAACCGAATTTATTTTCTACCATATCTTGACACATGCCACCCTCTCGCATTTTACCATGTAGCCAATCCGCTAATCTCGTCCATACAGATTATTGACGGTAGCAAGGCCCTACGCGATGCATGGCTTTCCGTCGCCAATTGCCAGTATGTACTTGTCAAGGAGTACGCTGAACTCTACGATCCTCCCGTGGGGGAGTTGGAACGGCCCACCAGACCTACTCCCGTGCTTCAAGTCAAGCGCACCTTTGGTCTCCGGGAGGCCTACAACGAGCTCAAGTCCGACCTTCTACAGGAGGTGGCGGGGATTGACGTACAAGTCATACGCCCTGCCACCGACGCCCTCGAGTTCATTCAGCCCATGCGGAAGACCATCAAGAAGCGTGAGAACAAGCGACTGGACTACGAGAAGGCCCAGGACAAGGTCAAAAAACTTCAGAAGAAGACAAGCAGGACTACTAAGGAAGACGCCGCACTTTCCAAGGCGGAGAGTGAGATGAATGTCGTGTCAGAGGTACGAAGAAGACGAGACAATCAGTTATATACTGTCCAATGCCCATGCAAAGGGTCTCGTTGCTAACTCGATCATACCATGCAACGCAGGAGTTTCAAATCGCCGACGACCATCTTCGGCGAACGCTTCCCCCACTCATTTGCTCCGTTTCTGACTTGGTTCCTTACTTGCTGGCTTCTCTCGCAACCATCGAGAACCGACTCTTGGGTCTCTACTACACCGTTCTCCACGGCTATTGCCAGGATCATGAATTTCCCTCACCGCCTCCGCCCATGGACCAAGTTATATCGCAATGGGCATCTCGGTTCAAGCCCGTCCAGTCGGAGACAGAGTCCATGTCAATCCTAGCGCGTGGTAAAGCCGTGCGCATGCCGATGGCAGCGAACTACGACTCGCAAAGCGGTAATCCCGCGCCCCGGAACAGCCAGACTCGCAACACGTCGGGCTTCCTGCCTGGCTTGACGGAGAACAATGGGACCGAACCTACCAGAAGAACAACGCGAATTCCATCCACCAGCTCCGCAGCTCTGTCGAATAAGTCAGATGCCTCGCCGCAGTCCAGCCGGCAGTCAAGCCAGTCCGCCCTGTCGCGCTCCAAAGTCGGCCTGCCGACCGATTTCACAACTGCGACTTCACTCGGCCAATCCCCGGGCAGCGGGCCCCTCGCTCCCGGCTATACGCCCTCCCGAGAGCGGTCTGACTATTTCGAGCATCAGTCGCAGCTTGTGATCAGCACTGTCGCGTCGCCGCAGGGCCGTAGCGCCTCCGGGGGCATCATGAAAAAGAAACCGCCCCCACCGCCCCCTACGAAGCGTGCACAACAGGCGCCAGTCGAATACGTTATCGCCGAACACAACTTTACGAGCGACCAGGATGGCGACCTGAGTTTCAGAGAAGGTGACAGGATCAAGATTGTCAAGAAGACCCAAAAGCTTCAGGACTGGTGGGTGGGCGAGTTGGGTGGCGTACAGGGCAATTTCCCTGCCAATTATTGCAGGCCCACGTAAATGGGTACAGACCTAGCAATAAGTCGATAACAGATTATTCTTCCTCCAATACCGATAGTCTAATATACTTATGTGAGGCTGCCATGCTCCAAAGGCCACGCTATGGCTTCATCAAGGTCACACGACAGGAGACATTCCTCTCACAATAGCTTTTAAAGAACAGACTTAAGGCATAAAGCTTAAGGAGTCGATGGAGAACCTATTCTACTCGAGAGACATAGTATAGGCTCTCTATTTCTATAAGTCTGAAAATACAAATCAAGGAAAGCCACCCCTAAGCACAATGCCATGCTTTGTAGTGTCTGATCGAACTCGCAATGTAAGGGGTATGCATTGGGGCCGCAGGCCTTCTGTCTATGGCTGGCCATAGAGGAAAATGGAGGGGTATCATGAAAGAAAACAAAAATGTGCGAAGACTGCAACTGCAGCAAAAGTTCGTCCCGGACTCCTTTCCTGGTTACGCCAAATATCTCCAGCTGCACAGCCTTTCGCAGCTTCACGTATGTAATCATGTGAATGCAGGTCCTGCTGCCTCCACCTAGGAAGGCGAAGCGCTCTCTCTTCTGATGCAGGTCTCATCAGCCCGCACCATCATTGTGACCTGTTCCCCTTCTCCCAATGGCGAGCATGCTTGTCTGCCACGCCCCATGTATCCTCCTTCCTCTCCCTCTTCGAGGTCCATAGGCGTTACAGGACCGGGGCTGCCGAGAGGCAATAGCCTCGGCGCCGTTGGTTTGTGGGTGTTCGATCCCCGCAGGGTCTTCAGAGGCGCGCTGTTGAGCGCGACCGAGGATACGGAATCTTGGCTGGATATGGAGACGCCGTTGAGTACTTCGCTGGCTGCGAGTCTAGCCTGAGCGACCATGTCCCGCTGATACTGTTGGAACATGCGCTTCACCTCAGAATCGTGGCGTGGCGGAACAGTGGATCGCGCGGGGACTTGAGGATCGGATTGCATCGAGGCTAGGCCGTTTAGGGCAGCTGAGCGTGGTATCGGTTGCTCTTGTCCCTGATGTTGAGGCGAGCGGTTCCACGTCTCGTAATTTGAAGGATAGTATTTGCCCATGGGCAGCAGAGTATCCGGTGCACCGCTGGGTAAGTAGGATGCGACCGGCGTATGAGAGGGGTGATTGCCCAGGTCTACCGCGGATCGCACAAATTCTGGCATAGTCGCGAGGGGAGCGGACGACCCGTGTTGGTGAAATGTCGAGGGTAATTCGAGGGAAAGATGGAATTCGTGACGAGATTTTCTGTTTTCAGAACAGAACGGATGAGGTCGATGTACCCGGGAGTTCGGGTCTTCATGTAGCGGGAAATAACCACTACGTCACAGGCCGGAGTTAGCGCTAATAAACGGGTAGCTCGAGACGGAACCAACGCGGCTTCCTTACCCAGGCACGTCACCACGGGCCGATAAAGGTTCGGGAGGGGTACCGCCCGGAGCCGAATGGAGTTTTCGGATTTGGGGGACTTCGATAGCCATAGGACGACTGCGAGTAGTTGTCGCAGGCGCCGAGGAGCTGTCGTCATTCGGCTTGAAGGTTGGTGCAGAGTAAACAGAACCGACTATAAAGTCAGTCAGATCAACCAGATTGGGACGATGAGTAAGAATGTTGTATTAATTAATGCATTGATCTCGAAGCACGAAAAATCAAGAAATAAGGGGTCAAGAAAACAGGGAGGTAATTAGAGCGCATAATCAACGCGAATGCGACACGGGCTGAGCGGGGTGGGGCTAGGGACCCCGGAGACATTTTCCAGGGCCCGATTTGGCGGCTGACTGACGGCATGGCTGCACAATTGCGTTGTGCCTGCAAGTATTCATTCCTTGAGAACATAAATGCAGAAAGCGGCCGAACTCGCATCGTCATCGTGGGACGACCAGCCGGCGCTAGAAACGGGCTCCCCGCTCCGGTTCCGTGGGGCGAGAGACGGATGCCGAGGGTAGTCAAGGTCAGGTACTGTTACACTAACTCGTACCTTACCTCCCCAGCCAGTGAAATACAGCCTGTGAATTTTTCGTGCCACTGAATAGTTACTGGGGCTCTTGGAGGATGTTTTGGTGTTGCTTCTTGTCTTCACGGAATCCGCCCTGACGTGGCATAACGCATGCCTCAAAAAAAGATAAAGAAAAAATAAAACTCACCTCGTGGGTTGGAATGTGTTTCATGTGTTTCACCTAGCGGTGTCGAGGGTGACGCTATGGCATCATCAGGCTGGCTCTTTTCACAGGCGTGACTGCCGAGTCCGGACATGATGGAATGGTCGTCACATCGCGAGTGGGTGGACGTAGCAGACATATCGGACGAGTTGGACAGACTTCTGCCAGGCGTGCCAGGCCGCCTGGTGCGTGCCAGGTAGACCGGCGATTTCAGGGATCGACTCAAGATGGACATTGCTTCCTTCTGCTCCAAGACAGAGCCTCTTGCTTCATGCCCGGGAACGTCTTGGTCTTTCTGCATCTGCTACCAAATTCGTCGTCTGCCTTGGTATACGGTGGCAACCCGACACCATACCACGTCTATAAATGCTGGCAAGTGAAAGTGCCGCCACGTTTCGTTCGAGCTTCCGAATTGAAGCGGCTCTTCAAGCACTATTCTCTATTGCAATCGTATGGGAGCCGCTGTCCTAGCAAGGACCTGTCGTAGTGCTGAAGGCGAATCTCGGATGGATCGTGTAAGAAGAGGTGTCGCAGCAGTAGGGACGGTAGCGTATTTGCGTGGTGAGGCCGCCTATGCGGTTCTGGATAGGCTAACAGAATCAACCTCAGTGTTCTTGTTGGACCGAGGGAATGTTGATGATGACATCACAGATTCCAGCTTGTCCGCTTGTGCAGAAAGGTCGTTTGCCGAGCGGAGGTTGTCAGGACGGGGTAAGCACAAAGACTATAGTACCCACCTCTAAATGGGGGTAGTGGGCAGTTATGATAAGGGAGTGGTTGTTGGAAAAAGGAGGGAAAAAGACAGGAGGGGAGAAGGAAAGAGAGGAAGGGGGCTTGTCAAGTCGGGCATACGAAATCGCCGCACCAGGGCTTGTCAACATGGTCCCTTGACCACTACGGAGTACGTTGTACAGTGTACGTGTAGAGTGGGTAGGGAAAAGTCTGTTATGTATATTCGTAGGTATAAGTTGGTCCTTCTCGTTCTCCTCCTGTGAAAACGCTCCTGCCAATTTGATCTAGGGCTAGGGGATCCGGTGTTTAGTGTTTTGTTTGCCGGTTTGTCCGCTGGGAAGTTGGATACCTTAATAAGCCACGGTTCCGCTTTGTCTGGGGTGGCTGTAGGCTACCTCGACAGGTACCTGAAGTAGGACGCATGGCATGTATTACCTAGCTCGTCTGTCTCCGTAACTGCAAAGTATTTCGTACAGAACTTGATATTAAATGTTGCGCTTACCCCGCAGTACAGGTACCTGCCTACCTTAGGTACCTTGCTACCAGGTAATAAATGCTGCATTTTCCAGATGGTATCTCCCCCGAGCTCAAGGAAAAGTCGACCCGTTACACTACTTGGGTTATAAGCGCTTCTTACATGGAAAATTCCTGCGACCTGCATGACGTGTCTAGCGATCGGAAGGGAAAAAGGAGAGAAGAAGAAGAAAAAGAGTTGCCAAGGGAAGAAATCATGTGTCGGTTCTGAACGTGATAAATGCCTTGGAGGCTGCTCTTTCCGCTGGTTAAGCAGATCATGGGGGATCATCATGGGACCATGGGTGCAGCCGATTCGTCGTCGGTTTTACTTGATCATTCACTCCTCCTCTCCAAAGCCAATACGACTATAAACAACATTGATGGTTTTAAATCAGTACGCACGAACTTCATGGGAAGGGCGCGCCCGTATGGTCCGAGAGGACCGGATCTGGTTCCGGCTCGAGTCTATAGATAGACGAGTAGGCGCTTGGGTGTAATCGAAATTTAGACCTCTAGGTTCGCCTTGGGATCCAGACGAATCATGTACTTACCTTATTGTGTTGTTATTATCCGCATCTTTTAAATTGGAGTACAATCCGTACCTGTATAAACCATAAGTACGACGAAGGCATGGTTGCATATGATCTGCTGCGGCCATGCGGCACCAGGATTGCAGTGGCGCACTTCTTCACCAGTTTTGTTGGTGGTCGATCTGCTAAAAATGCATGCATGCAGCCACAAAACCATCCATCAGTCCGAGGGGAACGGAGATGGTAGTCTACTCCGCAGGTAGAGACTGTACGCAGTCTTCCTGCACACCTACGTGCGGTATGGAAGTTATCGGTAGGTCTATGGGAACGAACCTGGCTTCTCGCATGACATTCCAGCAATGATATCCCGGGGAGCCCGTACAACGACTCTCCGTGTGAGCTAAAACCGTATCAGAAATACTTGATATTTCGTAAGATTCCCTCACTTCTCATATCAGCAATTGATGCTGGCTGCTGCTCGCTGATTCGCTCAATGCTACGGAAGAGGCGGTGGAGGTGAATGCATGACCCCAGGCGACTGACTTCCTTGGCAGTCGCTACCGTACCTATGTACGTGTACAGGTCATCAGGGGTACGGAGTATTACGGATACACGCAGAAACGAGGTTACTTACGGGGCCGGACAAGTCGCCGTCGACACAGTCAATCTTCGGCCAATCAGCTTCATTGGTTTATGCCGCTAGTGTCCTCGCGGGCTAATCATCAACTCGGTGCCTTCCCAGGAACGCAACTTATTTCATCTCATAATTACGGGATACACCACGGACTGCATTACAATCAATCGGACACGTTGCCTTGGTTCTTTTACCTGGTTGCCTCGTACGATATTTCCTGGACCCTGGACACTAATTACTGGAATACGGCACGTCATCCGACGTGCCAAGGCTGTTCTGGATAGTGTTCGCTCAAATGTCTCAAGAGTACTCATATCTCAACGAGCAGCTCTCACAGAGGAGCCAATTAGAGATCCTATCTCTGCGGGCTGGAGGGGATGATGAGACCCTCGACGTCATCGGTTTATGTCCGGCCTCCGCACTAGACAGCCTGAAGTTTCCTTTCCTTTTTCCTTTTTATTTTTATTTTTATTTCGCCTACGTGTACATAACATAGAGCTTTCAAAGTTCGAATCGGACAGCACCTCGGAGGAGCAATAACTTAGTACCGAGTCAGTACCTAGGTAGTTCATCTTGATACCGGTTAGCCCGAACTGGGTTATGGTTGTATCTAGTCAGTACCTACCTACCTTAGGCCAAGCTTTCTTAATCTTACGCTTATCTATTCGCCCACCTCATTGTCTCAGATATCGGTTTGATTATCACCGGCGATCAAGTCTTACTTTACCGCAAGCGTCTTCCAACGGACGAATCCTAGCGTTGCTTCGCAGGGGAAGTAGCCATCACTTCGATCTTCTTCGGGACTGACGAGCGAATATAATATTATCAGCTTTTTGACTTGCACTTCTGTCTATCCGAGCTATTATTAGAAACGAGTAATCGAAGAAAGTTGGTAGTCCGCCTACATACCTACCTACACCTGCCCACATACTTCTTCGTACGCAACAATCCAAGTCTTTTAATATCAATTCCATTTTCTATCTCAATTATCAAAAGGTTATGAGCCCGGGTGAAATCGAAGAACTTTTTATTTCGCGGATTCGGCAGAGCTAATCCGGGCTTATAACCTCTTGATAATTGAGATAGAAAATGGAATTGATATTAAAGTACAAGTCATATACAACGAAGGAATCCATATTTTAAAGGTTAGCGCGTATACAACGCACTGACTGGCTCAAGATAACAGGGAGCCCATGTGCGTAGACGTACTTCTAGACCCATAGAAGCTATATGTGTATGTAAGAACCTATACCTAGACAGAAACTCCGTTTCTCGACACTATCACTATTATCAATAATCTATCTTCGCCGTTCCTCTTAATAACCTACCTAATATAAGCGAGTAGGAATTACAGGAAAAAGCGATAGCTTTAGTTACGATATATATAATTAACATTAACTCCCTTAATCGTCAGTAATCGTTATATAGCCTTTGTACCTGTTTATATACAATAGGTGGAAAGGCACGGATGGACAGGACTAATAATAATCTAATAAGCGATTAGATATGGGCGAATTCACACGCTAACCTCTAAAACCCTGCGGGAGGTGTACATAATAAGGGAGCTAACACCAAGAACAAGACACTGTTGCTGACTTCGCTAAAACCGCCTCGCTCAAATTGTACCCTCGCCAAGTACTTCGTACTATTCTTAGGTACAACAACCTTTAGTTGGAACACCATGCGTCGACCATAAACCTAGCCCGTCGTCATTCCACGAGTAGACCACTGGCCCACGCCTCCGATAAGCCAGAAAATGTAGTTGGCCAGAATGACCCAGGCGGCATAATGGATGCGCTGGGCGCGGTTGCGCCTTAGAATCAGGTAAAGACCTAAGAGCAAAGCCCAGCCGATGAGGAGGAGCATGTCGACGAAGATAGTGTATTTGGGCCGGGGGCCACGAAGAATATAGACCTCGGCCGTGACAGCAGAAGCGGTGCCGAGGACAATGGCGCCGATCTGTAAACATGACTTCGTGGTTAGCAGTGCATATATCTCCCGTCAGTGGCCTGTAGTTCGCGGAACCGACGTACAAATATGATGGGGTGGACATTTGTGTCCTTGCCAGCCCGGAAGTGGTTACCAACCAGGATACAAACTGCTATCCCAAGGGCAAACTGGACAATGTGGACAACCATTAAGGCCTTGAAGGCCAAATGGACGTTGAAGGGCGAATGGACGTCCATGGTGGGTAAGGAGTCTAGTCTGTTGTTCTTTGTAGGTGAGTTGTCAATACTGTGAGCATCCGGGATGAGAGGGTAGTCATTGTCGCTGTGACAGAGATAAAAGGAAGAGTATTAGGGAGAGGAGGAGTAGAATGAATTCCAATGGATATATGCAGCACTGCGAGAGGCTTAAAATCTTTTCTTGGGGCGGGTTTGAATGCAGCCATGGCTGAAGGAGGCCCTGGGAGGCTGCACGGGATCTCGGAGACGAAACATGACTGGAAAAGAAGAGGCCCTTTTCTGGTTGTTTAAGCATCCTCTTGATTCTTGACTTCTGCGTGTTTTCTCAGCATAAGTATAACCGCTGAGGCGTGGCGCCCTAGCCTTGAACGCAGCCCTCCGTATGCCTTGGGGAGGCATCGCTGTAGGAGACAGGAAAGGGCAAAGGGCCTGCCACTGTAGGCGGGCGTCGATAGGGCGCCGTTAGCCATTGTGTCTGCCTCTGCCGCCTCGGGGGTTCTGGGAATGGTCAGACTTCAACAGAGAAGTGTATTTTCTAAAGCCTACGTTACTGGAGCCATTAACAATTATTCCATGGCGTTGGGGCCGCGCAAGAGATGCGTTGAAGGGGAAATGGAAAGGCTAGGGAGCCCCCCCACAAAGGCTCTTGTATCTGACACACTCCTATCATCTCCGAGAAACAACACCTGACCTTTCAGAGTCTCTTTCGAGGTTGTTCTTCTTATAGCCATTCTGTCCATCTGGTGTTCCTTTCAGTTGTTCTGTATGCCGAGCTGTTCTCACTCAAACCTTGCGAGCTAAGCCTCAACGCTTTCGGCGGAATATGACCCTTAGGACATTGTCGGAGCCATCAACTTTCGAGGGCGTACTTTCAAGGGCACACCAGCTCCTCAAACCAACCACGACCGCGGTTAAATCCAGATGAACATGTAAAGAATGGCATTGCCGGTATTAGCCCCTTCCACCTAAAATTGGGTAGGGATGGAGTACGAACAGCTGCTCATAAATGTGCCGCGAACCCTGTGATCGGGGTATTTGGTCCGATACTAGTGGCCAGAGGATCGTATGGTTCCCCGAGAAAAACGAAAGCTTGTTGGCGATCCGTTCCAGCGCAGAGATATTCAGTCGATGATTCACATTCTGGCAGAACACGGTGCCTTACTCATGTCCGATGATGATCGGTTCTGATAGGCTAGGCAAGTTGCGAGAGGGTTGCGGCTGCGCTCTCAGATTCTCAGCCTGAACCCGACTGACTTTTTGAGGATTGGTATCGCGGAACTACTACGCCATGCGAGGTCGATAAGATCCGCTATAAACGGTCTGCTGAGGGCAAGGTTCTTCTGGCGGTGGCAAGAGCTGCGCGCAAAAATGGATCCTCAACAGACGCTTATAAGCCCCTACGTCCTCCAGGAGTTGAACCTTGTTCTCGAGGAATTTGCGTCCAGGGGCCCGATGATGCATTGTACAATCAAAGCGAGCCACAGGAAGAAAAGAAGAAAAGAAGAAGAGGAGAAGAGGAGAAGTGGAGAAGAGGGAGAGCAAGGAGAGAGAAGAGAGGCGAGGCAGTAAAAATAAATTCTCTTATTGCTACAGTGATAGCATGGCCCACAAGGGAGCTGCCGTGTGTGTACGACTTTGATAAACTCGACGCAATAAATGGCTCGTCCACCGTAATAGTACAGCAAAGTAAGCAACCCAGACGCTAATAATACACCTGGTATATACAATGGCTGGAGGCTCAGGTTCCCAGCAACTGAGCTACACCGCCAATATAGTGACTGCTCATAGGCAGCCAGAAGTTTGTGAGAGATATCCCGGACACGTACACGTGTTCATGGCACTGATGTCGGGATCTTGATTTGACCTTTCCTCCGATCGTTGAACGGCACACCATACCGCCAGCCCACGGCCTTACGGCCGCGTCCGTTCTTGCCCACGACTTCCATATTAATATCTTTGAAGCGGTACTCAAAGCGGTCCGTGTCGACGCGAGTGGTGCGCTCCTCCTCCTGGGCCGCTCGTCGTTCGAGCTTCTCGACCAAGGCGTCCTCCTCGGCCTTGGTTTCGGCCTGGAACTTGCCCTGGTTTTCCTCGTCTGGCACGCCAGCGAGCTTCCGCTTCTGCAGTTCGATAAGCTCCGGGTGTGGCGACCGGGCGTCGGCCGAGAGAAGATTGCGATGAAATGCCTTGGCGGCATCCTCGCGGGTGAACTGGCGCGACTCCGAGACGGGCACAAAGAGCTGCTGAGTGGTGAGCTTGTGGACGTGGATCTCATTGACAGGCTCGTGTATGGACTGCTGGCCCGGCGTATATGATGTTTTGGGCAACAGGCAGAGGATCGCGTTTGCATACGGCTTCGCCAGCTTTTTCCCCTGAAAGTGGAAATGATTATCCGTCAGTAAATAGCCCCGAGAAAGTGGTTTGCTAGTATCGACGACGGGGAAGGAGAAGAGGGACAGCGTATCAGAGAGGCTCGCAGTGCCAAAATTGTAACCATGTGTGTGTCTTCAAGACTAATCGATTGTTTGAAATGGTATTCATCATTTCACGCTGGGCGTAGGGCGCCGGGAAGGGGAAAAGGGGGAGGAAAGCAAAGATTCTTCGTACCTCGGACTCCCATTGTTTTTCAAGGGCCTTCATCCGCACCACTGCGGCCACTCTCCTGATATCTACTGAGAGGTCTGCTGACACAGCCTTGAGTGACACCTTATCTTCCTTCACTCGCCTGTATATCTCTTCTCTCATGCTTTCGTCTAGCACAGGCTCACTCCTAAATAGCGGGTTCAGAGGAAAAGGCTGATTTGGCAGATGTCCGAGATACCTCGGAAAGCCATGTTGTGAGTCCTCGAAATTCTGCCCTTTCATATCTAGCCATCTGTACATATCGGACCGCAGCTTAGTGGTCTTCTGACATTGGGCCGTTGTGGAAAAGGAACAGGCAACCTGAATGTGCCCGTTTCGTGCTGCGGGCGCCGCATGGGCACTACATCGCTTCAGGCCCGTGCCTAGAGCCGAAGAGGCTGAGCGGGAGGACATGTGCAACGGTCGCTGTGTGTGAATAAGCGAGACCGTTTTTTATGGATGGTGCATGGCGAGGAGTGAGGATGTATGACGGGAAGAGAATTTTGGATGGACGCCAGGAAGATGGGCATTGGGGGAAGGGAAGAGATTTTTCTCCTGGATTCGGATCGGGAATAAATCCGTTCCCTTGTTATTGCTTTGACTTAGTGTGGCCCGTGCTGTAGTCCGTGCTCCGCTGCGTGAGTGTGACTAAAGGTACGTACCTATTCAACTGCGAATGGGGTAATTATGACTTTGTACCTAGGTACTCCAGAAGATCTCGACGATGCCGAGGAATGCGGACAACTCTGCTCCGTTCGTTAGCTTCGACATAAATCTTCATGGGACTTCTCTGCAAAGCCCGCCTGGACGCTCTGCCCGAGAGAGCGGTCAGCAATCAACCTGTATTTAGGTTCGTCCATACTCTGACGAAGACGTGACCATCACTTGTTCCTCCTGTATGCACTTCTCCTTCGCTCTCATGATAAATCCATTGATATTAGAAAGCGTCAAGAAAACATCTGCTACGTGTTACCCGAACCTTATTCCAACCTATCTCTGTTGAAGGTAGTACGCTACTAGGAGAGGACCCGATCACGTCGACATGAATCCTCAGCTCCAGTGTATGGTCCCAGATCAACCAAACAGAAGTGGTCCTGGGAGGTGAAGAGAGATTTGAAGGCGACGGCTTGAAGCCTAGCTGAAACGACTTCGAGGGCTTCCTGGAGAAACAGGTGTGAGGGGCTAGGATTGTTAAGCCGGTATAGAATATGATGGTTGTTGTGACTTTTATTATTCCACGATTACCACCGGCGGCTTAGATCAACTATCGAAAGGACACTATGTTTCCTCTTGGTTCCCTCCTCAACGTAAATAGGTTGATTAAGATTCTCGTAATCCTCGCAGAGCAAACAATTCCATGATACTGCCGCTGTTCGTTTGCCATACATTACCTGCTCAGAGAAATCGACTCGTAGATCCCCTAATGATTCGTACAAAAAAAAATCCCCCCGAAAGCAAAGCTAACTCGTGTTTTTCTTTCCCCGAAGGATGTCTTTAGTGGGAATCGACAAGTCCACAGGAGTTTCCGTCGTCGGCGACGAGATAAACCGGGAAGTCTTTGCGTAAAAGAAGATTTTCCGTGGACATCTGAATTGCCCAATTCCCGAACTGTTCCATCATGCATGTGCTGTTGCCATGGATAATCGATTCTTCTTCGCTTTGGCTTTCGCGGCCGACGTCTTCTTCACTTCGGTGTCATCTCCCTCCTGCGAGAAATCCTTCCACTTCCTCCATCCGTCAAAGTCGATGAGGGCCTGCATACAACCCCACTCCATGACTTTCCTCTCGAGCCAGACAAAGTTTACGGGCTGTATTGCGGGTTAGCCAGACTGATCCGAGGGACGTGTGGGAAGAAAAAAGAAAAGAAAACGCACCTTGGTCAAGAAATCATTACAACCGGCAGCCAGGGCCTCGTGCCTGTCGCTCTGGAGAGAACTGGCCGTGAGGGCGACAATGATGACCGGGCTCTTGAACATTTCCACGTTCTCCAAGCGGTCCTTCTCCTCGAGCTCGCCCTTGACGGTTTCGACTTCACTCGACGCCGACGAGAAGACGCCAATGGAATTGACGCGCTCCAGTCGGCGGATTTCCCTGGTCGCGTCGAGTCCATTCATGACAGGCAGCTGGATGTCCATCAAGACGAGATGGAAGCCTCCGTTCTTCCACTTGTTCACCGCATCCCGGCCATCGATGGCGGTCTTCCAGCGAACCTTTAACCGCTTGACGAAGGCTTCCAGAAGTTTCAGGTTGATGGGGTTGTCTTCCACGATCAAGACGTTGATGGGAGGGACGCCGCCGTTCAGCATGCCGGGCGGGAGCACGGGGTGGTCCATTTTCTTGACCTTCTTGGGCCGCGCGCTGGCCGGGCGGGGCGACGAGAGTCTCGGCGGAGGTGTGGCGGCTCGTTGAATTTGCTGGGTCTCGGGCGCGGGTGGCGTGGGAATGGCGGGGGCGGCGGGTTGCATTGTCGTCTCCCCGGATGCAGTAGAGTGTGCCCGGGAGGGGGGAGCCCTCGGATGAAAAGAGGCATGTGGAGTGTGCCCGGCAGCAGCCGCGATGGGTTGTACCGGTCCGTTGACGTTGGTGGTCGGGGATGCGGTGTGCGTCTTGCCGGGACGCGGTCGTTCGGGACGGTCCCTGTAGGTGCGAGACCAGGTGCCGCCGCCGGGAGAGGGAACGGGAGGGATCTGGCCGGTGCCCAAAACAACCATGGAGTGAGGTACGTGTGCCGGTGGTTGAGAATGGGAATTGACCGGCGCGACAACGGGGACAGCAAGGTTGGGAGACGGCATGGAGCCGAACGGGGGGAAGTAGCCTTCCGCGCCTTCTGGTGGCCTTCCGTCCTCGGTCGCGAAATAGACGGCCGCGGCGTGGGGTGGATCGGATCGTGGTGATGGCCGGGGGGTGCGGCGAGTAGGTACGTCGATGACCAAGGCCTCGTCGACAGTTTGGCCGCCGGGGAAGTAGGCGTCAAGGGTGCGGCCCATGGGCTCTTCGGGCCCTAGGGTCCTCTCTTGCCGGTGCTCTCGTGGGCAGATGCGAAGTGTCAAATCCGGAGCATCCAGATATCTGCCAAGCGAATTGGGGTATTTTTTCAGAATCATATCGCGAACATCGTCGACGAGGTCGTCCTCGTTGACGGTGATGAGGGTAGCCGAGGCGCCCGGCCGCTTGACCCAGACCTTCCGCGATACCATGTTGGGGTTTATTGCCCGTAAGGTCGAGGGGCTGGCAACGTCGGCCTCGTGGGCCTCTGGGGGAGAAGCGTCGAGCAGAGTCTTGATGAGGGTAGTTTGTCGGTGCGGCAAGAGGCTCTGTCGGCGTGGCGGAGCGGGTGGCCTGGAGAAGGCGGCGGAGGATGATGAGGTAGGGGGTGTCAGAGGGACGTCGGCGGAAGGAAATGGGGGTTCTTCGATGCTAGCGGATGGCAGAGAATGGAATTCGTCGATGCTTGGCAGAGGAAAGGGAGCGTTCGCGGTGGGAGTAGCGGTAGCGGTAGCGGTAGCGGTAACTGTAGCGGAGGGGCGCAGATCTTTTCCAGGAACACCACTAGCCGTTGACGTGGGTCGCTGCCAAAGCTCGCCGTTCGTGTCTCGGCTTGGCCCTACCAGCGGGGAGGAGCCATCGTTACTGGCTTTCGTAGTCGTAGTCGAGGTGCTGCCGCTGCTAGTGCTGTCTCTTGTCGTGCTTGCGCGAATATCAATATTTGTAAGATGCTGCTCCTCCGAGTGGTAGTGGTAATGGTCTTCAATATTTTGTTGATGTTCTTCTAGTTGATGTTGTGATGGCTGACGTGTATTTGGGGTGTCAGTGGGTTTCGCATCACCAGCCTCAGAAGAAACGCTCCTGGTCTCGTCTGCGTCAGGCTGAGAATGGCGGCGGATGTCGCTCTGGGCAGAAGTGATGGAGCTGGCTGTTGAGTTCCTCCTAGAGAACTTGGCGACCAGGCGAGCTTTCAGCTGACTACCACCCATCGGGTCGGGGAACAGGAGCCAAGCCCGGCCACAGCCAGCGATTTCAGAAGGTCGAGGGACCCAGTTCTTCGTTCTCTTGCCTGTTCGACTCGACCTACAAGCAAGAAGATTATCTCTCCCTTTCCCTCTCGTTTGTCTTTCCTCCTTCTTTTCCTGTCCCGTTTTGAGACACTTTCGAAAGAGAGAAGGGAGAGTTTCGCCCTTTCTTTTTTTGCTTTGCTTTTGTCCCTTTTTTCTCTCGACAATCCCGCTCTCACGGGGTTGTCTCTTGTTTGGGTAGGTGGGTACGTCTACGTGTACGTGGAACAGTTGGGGTAAATGGAAGAAGGGTTGAGCGTACCGGTACAGAGTTCGGTGTACGGATAATAATAAAGGAAAAGCAGCTCGTTTCAACGACGTATCTATTATTGCTGATAAGGATTCAAGTCTAGGTAATGGGCCTGGCCACCGGCTGAATGGTGAGGGGAGTTTGATCACTGGGCTTTTTTCTACTTTTTTTTTCTCTTCCTAATTGATATCAATGACTCTGCAGTTTGAGCCGGGAACACTCGCCCGATGCTACATAGATATCTGTGGTTTTGGAATTCTAAATTACTAGTGTCCTAATAAGGTGCCTACTCTTGATTAGGTCCAACAAACACACACAACGAATAACTACGTAAGGACAATACAACCCTGTGTCGTGCCCTATTACGATCGATAACCGACGTTGTCCTGTCCTCCCCTACCTATCCCAGAGCTCACCAGCCTTAAAGCAGGATAAGCTGGCTGCTATCTAAGGTATATCCTCGACTTCAAACAAGTATTCCACATTTTCTCTCGAGTTGTTCTCCGAGTTATCCATCTAGTGTATCATTATGTTAGGGAAAGAATGGAATACCTACTCCGTAAACATCAACAATCCTAAATATCATGTAGTCGTCGACAATTAGGGATCACAATCCGGGACCTAATTGTACCGGTTGTAGGGGAAGCGATAAGCTGCTGTACTTTACCTAAGGTACCTAAGGCACCTACCTAGGTAGGGATGCTGATACGGAGGAATGTGGGCCTCGAGTGATGAGGCCACCTCACCTCACCAGGTACAAGCCTTGTGCTGGATTGGCTGGACGGACCCATTGAGTTCGAGCATGTGGTCCCTTTTGTTGACAGCCCCTTTATTACAACGTACAGCCCCAGGAATTTGACCAAAAGAAAGGGAGAAAACCCCCCCCCCTTAAGTACCAACAAGTATTCGCACTGCACACTCCATACCTACAGGTACGCCGACAAATGGCAACGGCACCCTCCAAGACGCCCTAGACTTCTAGGAGCTTCCTCCTGCATTTCTTCCACTTATTATCATCTCCGTCTGACCTCCCTTTTTCCCTCCTCAATAGATTTTCTTTCTATTGATGGCCATTGTCGGGACTACGGTTGTCTGCACTGTGATTCCATGACAGCCACTTAATCATTTCGCCTCTTCACTTCATCACACTCTTTTTCCTCCCATTGTTCTTTGGTTTCTTTTTTTTTTCCATTGACCCGAGCATTTGGACGTATCTGAGGTGGTATGATATAGGTGTCCCATTGACTCGTGAATCGTCCAGGAGACCGAGCTGTGCCACCGAGCTGTGCACACGGGACTTGGCCTCGGGGAAATCCTTGAACCTTACGAACTGTAAGGTATCTAGATAGTTCTGCCCGTGTCCTCGACCTCCCATCACCTTTTTCGAGCTTCCCTGACGAGTGGCCTCTTCTCTTCTCACAAGCGCCTTCGCCGCCGCCGCCTGGCAAGGCAAACCATTCGACAATCATGGCCCAGCCGAGTGCCTCCACGAACTTGGTCGAAAAACCCCTGGCCAATTCTTCCAAGGTCAAGACCCCCGCCAAAACTTCACAGATCGTCGCGAAGAAACTCAAGAAGACCAGCTACAAATCCGACGGCGTTCAAGACCACGATGTCTTCCTTCTCCCCATCTCCGACTACCAGATTATGCTGGTCCTTACCGTGCTTGCCGTCATTGTGCGCCTCTTCCGCATCTATCAGCCCTCGAGCGTAGTCTTCGACGAAGTCCAGTACGTTTTCCTTTTTCTTCTTTTTCTCCTTGTTCTTCTTCTTTTTCTTGATCATCATCATTTATCATCCCCCACTCCCCCCCCTTGGGCTGGGACCTCGCATAAGGCAATACGCTAATCATGACGTCTTTCTCCTGGCAGTTTCGGTGGCTTCGCTTCGAAATACATAAAGGGAAAGTTCTTCATGGACGTCCACCCTCCCCTGGCCAAGATGCTGATCGCCTTGACCGGATGGCTTGCCGGCTTTGACGGCAACTTCGACTTCAAGGAGATCGGCAAGGATTATATCGAGCCTGGCGTCCCATATGTTGCCATGCGCATGTTCCCTGCTGTCTGTGGCATTTTGCTAGCTCCCATGATGTTCCTGACCCTGAAGGCAACCGGATGCCGCACTACAACTGCCGCTCTGGGCTCGGCTCTCATCATATTTGGTATGCATTTCGCATTTGCTTTCCCTCACCGCGTTTACTCTAAATTGCTGAACGCTAATCCGGCCATAGAGAACGGCCTCCTGACCCAGGCCCGCCTGATCCTGCTCGACTCGCCGCTTATGGCCACTGTTGCCTTCACCGCTCTCGCCTTCAACTCCTTCGCAAACCAACACGAACAAGGTCCGGAGAAGGCCTTCCAACTGAGCTGGTGGTTCTGGCTGGCTATGACTGGCCTGGGCATGGGCGCGACCGTCAGCATCAAATGGGTCGGTCTTTTCACTGTCGCTTGGGTTGGCAGCTTGACGCTGGTGCAGCTTTGGGTTCTGCTTGGCGACACCAAGACCGTGACTCTGGTATGTACAACTTCCCCCCTTTCCCCCCCAACAGTTCATCCACTGTGGTTGTGCACCTGTTTCTCCTGGCTGACTTTGACTCTCCCGCCGCACAGCGCGTCTGGGCAAAGCATTTCATGGCCCGCGTTTTCTGCCTCATCGTCATTCCTGCCACTTTCTATCTGGCCATGTTCGCCATTCACTTCGTCTGCCTGGTGAACCCCGGCGACGGCGACGGTTTCATGAGCTCCGAGTTTCAGTCCACCCTCAACAACAAGGGAATGAAAGATGTCGCCGCCGACGTTGTCATGGGCAGTCGCGTCTCCATCAGACATGTCAATACCCAGGGCGGTTATCTGCACTCTCACCCCCTGATGTACCCCACCGGCAGCAAACAACAACAGATCACCCTCTATCCTCACAAGGACGAGAACAACATATGGTTCATCCAGAATCAAACCCAACCTCTCGACGTCGACGGCCAGCCAGTCAACGGGACCCATGCCTGGGACAGCCTGCCCGAACCCGCCTACGTCAAGGACGGGAGCGTCATCCGTCTGTACCATAAGCAGACCCATCGCCGCGTCCATTCTCACGACGTTCGTCCTCCCGTCACCGAGGCGGATTGGCAAAATGAAGTATCGGCCTACGGCTTCGAGGGCTTCGAGGGCGACGCCAACGATTTCTTCCGTGTCGAGATCGTCAAGCAGAAGTCGCTGACCCCCGTTGCCAAAGAGCGCGTCCGGACCATCGAGACCAAGTTCCGCCTCGTACATCTCATGACTGGATGCGCCCTGTTCTCTCACAAGGTCAAGCTCCCCGAGTGGGCTTCCGAGCAGCAGGAGGTGACCTGTGCCCGCGGTGGCACCCTGCCCAACAGCCTCTGGTATGTGGAGTACAATGAGCATCCTCTGCTCGGCGAGAACGCAGAGAAGGTCAACTACCGCCGCCCCGGCTTCTTCGCCAAGTTCCTCGAGCTGCACAAGGTCATGTGGAAGACGAATGCTGGTCTGACCGATTCGCACGCCTGGGACTCGCGTCCCGAGTCCTGGCCCATTCTCCGACGTGGCATCAACTTCTGGGGCAAGCAGCACCGCCAGATTTACCTGCTCGGCAATCCCGTTGTCTGGTGGAGCTCGACGGCAGCCGTCGCCGTCTACGTCCTCTTCAAGGCTATCGCGATCCTCCGCTGGCAACGCAATTGCGGTGACTACGCCAACAGCACCTTCAAGCGCTTCGATTACGAGGTGGGATCGTCCGTTCTGGGCTGGGCCTTCCACTACTTCCCGTTCTACTTGATGGCCCGGCAGCTCTTCCTACACCACTACTTCCCGGCTCTCTACTTCGCCGTCATCGCCTTTTGCCAAATCTTTGACTTTGTCACCGCGCGATTCTCTCTTTTCGGTGGCCGGAACAATCCCATCTTCAACCGAGCATCTGCCGTTGCCTTCTTGGCTCTTACTGTCGTGGTTTTTGTCCTCTTCGCACCCTTGGCATACGGCAATGTCTGGACCAAGGCCGAATGCAAGCGCCTGAAGCTCTTCAGCACATGGGACTTTGACTGCAATACTTTCCACACTGATGTAAGTAACACTGAGCTTGTGAGCTTGTACTATATGCGGATGCTAATGTGATGGTGTCTTTTGATGAACAGTATTCGCAGTATTTGCAGACTTCGAACTCAACTACCGCCGCGGAGAAGACGCAAGCCAAGTCGACCGAGTCTAAGACGAATACACCCAAGGCACCGAAAGTACCTAAAGCTCCCAAAGCTCCCGAACCACCCAAAGCACCCGAACCCCCCAAGGCGCCCAAGGTGCCAGTCAACAACCAGGAGGCCCAGGTACCCCTCGCCAATGGCAATGAGGAAGAGGCTATCTCAGGCGCCCCTGAGGCACCAAGCCAGCGCATCGTCGGGCGGGAAGAAAGGATTGAGTACCGGGATCAAAACGGCAACCTGCTCGACCCCGAGCAGGTGAAGGCCCTGGAGGGCAAGGTGGAGTTCAAGACGAAGTATGAGACGCGGACTCGTGTTGTGGATGAATATGGAAATTCCGTTCCATTACCTCCCGATGAGCAGCAGGAGGACCAGGGCGTCGCACCCCCGCACCCGGACGTTCAGGGCGTCGACCAGGAGACCAAAAAGAACGTGCCGGCCGATGACTCGCCGATCCCTGAAGCCGTGGAGAGTGTCAAGGGCGAACGCGAGGCAGAGCAACAGAAACCCAAACCCGCCAGCGATGGGAATGATGCTACCGCTCAGGAAGAGTGAGTGACGGAACGGCTTGTCCTGTCATCACCATTCTTTTCCCCTTCCCCCCTTCTCTCCCTTTCTGGGTCTCTTCTCATCCAACCTCCCTGGCCATTATGACATCTGTGCTTTCCATCTTCGGTCTACGGAGGGATATCCTCAGTTTTCGAGGACAATATGGCATCTCTACGCAGTGCCCTGTTGTATCGATGGAAGCACAGGGTCTTTGATGAAGCGAGCCATGTACAGTAGGCAGTAGTAGTTATACGACCTGACACCAGTCAGGCCACGCAAATCTCCCTTGGAGTCTTAGAGACATGGAAATAAAATAATGAAGCTCAAAACATTGTAAGCCTGCGCCTCGTTAAGACTTGCCATGACTGATGTCCAGTCATTAGGCAGGTTTCTAGGGTCGTACGTAACATGGTTTCGAATGTCCTTTTGGTCTTGTTTGTTTCTTTCGAAAAGAAATATAGCTTTGGTATTATTGAGTATTTACTTGCCCACCGATTCTGCACACCACCTAGCCGCCACCTTGGAGAAACACCCAAGGACATTACGGATGATACTGGTCAGTTACCCCGAACAGCAAGTTAGAAAGGATCCGCACCGTTTTCAAGGCTTAGGTGTCACGTGTTCGCAGCAAGATCCAGCCCTAAAACCACGTTGGATTTCAGTTTTGAGTGTGATGCATGGATCATGTCCGTCTTCACATTAAATAAGGGGGGGAGGGGAATAGAGGGGACGGGATGATGCTTGTCACTAAATACAAACGAAAAGGAATCCCAACCCCGATATATGTTCCGTATGCCATCCAAACCAAGCCCGTACATGAATAATCAAAAGGCAACCACCTAAACTCCTAAAGTGCCTCCTCTTAGCCCGTATAGCTTTCGCCCTTGTCCGACATGCTTTGAAAGAGCAAGGGAAAACAAGAGGGAATGAAGAAAAACAACGCCAAACCCAAGCAACAGAAAAAAAAAAAAAGAAAAAAAAAAGCAATGCTGCCACTTATGCTACTAACCCGCAGCGAATATTTTGATGGAAACCCGAAGAGCCTTGTCGATGAGGCAAGAGCAAAATATTGCAGTATGTACCATGGGGTAAGTATGGTGCGTGAAACAAGAATGTATAGGCAAGAAGGCTGTGGCGGCATTTCCTCCATTGCGCGTGTATGTGCAGCGTTTCAATATGATATGTGCGGACTAAATGGGATGGGTGTTTATCCCTCCACCTTCGATATCGTGATGGACAGCCTCTTCGATTCGGTCTCCGTAGGCTCGACAGTATCGTCAGTCACAGTCTCACGGGACTGAGGGGAAGCATGAATAATACGGGGCGACGATGCTGTGGGAGCGCCCCCTTCGTCTGTGGAATCGGCGGCGGCGTCGCTCTGTTTTCCGATTTGGCCTTCTGTCGCCACAGCTGTGTCGTCTGCGGCGGCTGGAGGGGACTGGGGGCACGGCTCTGGCGGGACGTCCTGGCTCGGTCGAGGACTGCACTCGTGGTCCAGCAGCAGTGGGTGGCCGGCGGGAATAACGCCGCCTCCGAGACGAGACCAGAACATTTGTTCCCGAAGCCGGATGCTCTCTTCCCAGGCGGCCTTCTCGGCGTCTTCCTTATCAGTGCGCCAGTGGCCGTCCTTGAGGATGCGCAGGAAAGAGAGGAAGTCGCAGGTGGACCTGACCCGACCCAGGCAGTATTTGCAGAGAGGATAACGTTGCGCAGAGTCCGACTCGGTTGTACGAAAGCGGTAGGCCCGTAGATAACGCTCGTCCTTCCGATTATCGCCGCAGAGAGAGCACGGGTAATACTGCGGCTTGATGAAGGCAGAATAAGGCGAGTTGGAGGGAATGGGCTCCACCACGATAGTCCCCTCTATCATGGCGTTCAGAACGCTACGGCGCGCGAGCCACGACAAGCCAGGAGCCAGGTCCAGACGCAAGGTCGGTTCCACGTCTTCGGCCAGGACGCGTTTGTAAAACTTGGTCTCTCTCAAGGAAGGGAGAGGGGTGACGGGCTCGGCGGAGCCGGCGGCCGTGAAAGAGACCGGAGTATTCGGAGTCTGCGGTGATGACGAATTCGCCGCGGCCGGCGGGGCGGCAGCGTTCGGCAAGGACGAGGTTGAGCCGGTGGAGACATGCCTGCTTGACGTGCTACCGCCAAGGCCAAGCCCGAGCTTTTGCACGCCAGCAGCGAGAGAGCCAGAAGAGATGCGATTGGTACTATATCTTCGCGAGAGGCGCGCTAGCATAGTGAAGTCTTCGTACGAAGCCAGGTCCGTCCTTACGACAGGTTGGATCAAGTAGGTCAGGCTCGTGGAAGCGGTGGGAGAGACGGGCTCGGGAAGAGGGGTGGCGAAGGTGGTGGTGGTGATGTTGGTGGTTTCGGGAGAAGACGCATCGTCGTTTCTCAGCTCGAATCTGCTCAGGCCGGGGGAGGAAGGGACGGTGGCGGAAACGGCAACAGCAGCTTGTTCGTCTCTCTCGGTGGCCATCTGTTCCATGACGTCCTTCAGCTGGGCCAGCTGGTCTTGCTGGGACTGGAGTAAGGCCTCAGTGTCGGCGAGCTGGGCCTTTAGCTGGTCGTTCTTCTTTTGCAGGAGTTCCTGGTCCCTGCGGGCCTCCTCTTTGGCAGAAATGACCATCTTATTGGCCTCTTCGAACAAGGCTGTGGTGAGATTCTCGAGCTCGAGCTCGATCCTCTTCTTCTCCTTTTCCACGTCTTCTCTCTGGAGTTTTTCGGCAGCGACGCGGTCGTTCAGTTTCTTCTTATCTTCCTCAACGGTCCTCTTCCGCACCCAGACGTCGCCGGAGAGCATTTCGCGTTGTGTGGCGTTCCTCTCTTCCAGCGTCCTGATTTGTTGGCGAGCCCTTTCCAATTCGGATCGTGTGGCGGCGAGAGTATCGTCGAGAGTTGCTTGGTAGTTGATGGCGCTAATGAGCTTGTTGCTTAGGGTGGCCACTTCGGCGTTCAGGTCAGGATGGTGAGAGAAGGCATGGCCACCGACTACTGGGCTCATGTTTCGACTTCGCGGGTCGGGCAATGTGCTCAGCTCGGAATCGTCGGTATCGGGCATGGGGGAGCGAGGCAGCGAGCGCGGGGATGTGGCAGTTGCGGCCATGGCGGGCAACTCGGATGTGGAAGGAGACCTTGTATGCTGTGATCTCGGGGGCATCGGAGTCGGAGATTTCGGTACCGAGGAGCGTGATCTGTAGTGACCGAAAGGTCTGCCGTTTCCTGAAGCTGAAGACTGGGAATTGGAGTGCTGTGCCCAGCCGGCAACAGCGATAAAGCTGTGCCAGATACCATTAGCTGCGGTCATGGCGCGTCGTGCGTAGGGAGAGATGAAGGAGAGAAGACGCGAGAAGGAATGGCAGTTGGTGATGGAGGCATCGGTGGGAAAGAAAGATGTAAAGACTATGGGACGGGGGAGTGACAGGTGAACGGATGGACGGCGTGGTTGTATAAAAAAAAAATAAAAAAAAAAAAAAAGGTAGGAGAAAAGCTCGGAGTCAGGTGAACGTACGAATCCATTGCTTCTGCGGCACCGCAGTACCTTGACTAATTAAGGTAGTCCGTAGCTGTATTCCGTAGACGCAAGTGACGAAGTCCTGGGCCAGCTGGAATGCGTTCCTGGACGCGGTGGAGGCGGAGTGAGACCAAAGAAGATGTTGAGGTGGGACTCGGCAATGAGCTGCAATTGGCGTTGAACCCAACCCAGCCAACAATGCAGCGGGACCGATAAAGGAAGCGGACGGAGGAGGTAACTTGGGTGAGACAGGGCGCGTTGGTGGTGGTGAGGGAGAAAAGGAAGCGGAGGACGGAGGGCGGAGGTACGGGAGCGGTTCACTGGCCACGGCAGGCGTCTGAGAAACAACAATGCAACTGCGACGACAGCAGCAAGCAGGTCGCGAGGCGAAGAAAATTCCAGGCGGTACGACGTATTGGGGCGTTGTCGTGTTGCCCAACCACGACGGCAGGAAAGGGGCGAGAATTGGTTGATGATGGGCGCGCGAGCTGGTGCGGCGCGGCTGCAGTGAAATGTTTTGGGCCAACGAGAGCGGAAAGCTCAGCAAATAGCGAGTCGGAGGTTACCCCACATGCCCAAGGGGTAAGGTACCTTAGATTAGAGGTAACTAACTGTACCTTATGTACGTTGTATGTACCTAGATGGGTGAACGGCTATCGGGGGGAAGTTGAGTCAACGTTGAAAAGGGGAAGGAAGGATATATGTGCTGTGGTCTCTTGGGAGAGAAGCTTGACCCAGGTTCGTGAGTGCACCAAGTACCTAGGTGGACGGTGGACGGTGGACGGTACAAGAGACGAAAGGCGAAAAAGGCGCAAGGCAAGAGAGGAAGATTGAAGACGATGGGTGTGGAGCGCGACTACCTTGCTGAATGCGGTCGGAAAATGAAAATACGGAGCGACCCGAGACTAGAGAGGACAGGAAGGTGGGTTTCAAAAGAAGCAATAGCACAGCACGTATGTTGTTCGGTGGCACTGGAAATTTAGTCTGGAGCTCACTCAATTGGGGGCTATGTGGTGAAGGAAGGAAAAGCCAAGTACGGGTTGAATACCTCATGGGTACATTAATTACTCCGTAAGGTATTCGCTACCCGCTCCCCCAAGAAATGGGTACTTTACCATTAACCTTTCACTAGTGTCCAGCGCCCTGTGCGTATTTCGATCCTAGCCCACGTGTAGATCCTCCCACTGACCACCGCGAGCACTTTGCTTTTCACGTCGTACGACAAGCTCACGACTAATGATGACGACATGTGTATTCCGTACCTAGTGACCTTCTTCATACGGCAGCTGTTTCCCACCTTTCCCACCTTAATTACACCATACACCAGGCAATCGCCGCGTCACATACACTTTATACATACTCCGTACTGGGTGGTACTTGGACACGCTGATACCTTTTCGTCCTTGCTGCAGAAGGTACCGACCGGGTAGCGACTTGGCTGGTATTTATTTCCCTTGTGCCTCCTCGGAAGGAAAGAAACATTCGAGTTGTGCCACATGAGAACTCGACGTTACCTCATCCTGCGCCCTCTTTGAGCAACATGTAATGTAAATGTGAATACGTACCAGCTGCTATTATGATATCTCTGAAGAATCTCTAAACAGAATGAATCCCTGCGATAAATGAAACTCCGTGACATATAGGAAAGAGATTATCCTTTTGCTGGCCTTCGCGCTAGAAGCTAAACAGCAACTGGAAGGTAGTAGTTAAATAATAGCATAGCAGCAGCAAAATAGAAAGAAATATACCAGGGTATTACGGTTGTTGCCTGCATAGACATAAGAAATATGTGTGTACAAGACTGATCCAATAGGTGTCAAAAAAGGAAGAGGTGGGAAAAAACAAAAGAAAAGAAAAGAAGGGAAAAAAACCCCCCGGGGTGTTGGGGTGTTGGGCTTCGGCTTGATTAGAAAAGAAAAAGAAAAAAATAGCGACCGACCCGGCTCAAAAGTCGCCATCGGTCTTCTTGTCGTCTTCCTTTATCGGACTGGGTCGTCATTCCAATCCTCGTACCCGCCGGCTGCATACGGATTCCACTCCATGCCGGGGTAGCTCGTGGCACTCATCTGGGGCGCCTCATCGTCCGTCTCGTCCCCCTTCGCTCGGCTCGCCTCCGGGCCGTCCTCGTCGGGGTTGTACACGATCTTCTCCTCCTGCCTATCGACATGGATGATCCTCTTGCGCCCGTCCTCGCTGTCATCGAAATCGGCTGCGCTGCTCTGCGCAAAGTCAGGGGCCGGAGCCTTGGCTTTCTCGCCGCCATCCTCCGTCTTGTCGCCAGACACAGGGGCTGCCGGCTTGCGCGGCGTCGCGTCGTAGATGTCCCCGTCAACCTGGTTTGCCTTTTGCACGTTGACGCCGAGGTTACGGGCCGTCGGCGTACCTGGTTCAGGTCCCGGTTGTTGTTGCTGTTGTTGTTGTTGTTGTTGTTGCTGTTGTTGCTGTTGTTGTTGTTGTTGTTGTTGCTGTTGTTGCTGTTGTTGTTGTTGTTGTTGCTGTTGTTGCTGTTGTTGCTGTTGCTGCGGTAAACCCTGCGTCTGCCCTTGAATGGCAGTGGTATGATTTGACCCCGCGGGGCTTCCGTACCGCCGTCTATCAGTTTGCGTGCTGTTCGGGGCCTGTTCTGCCGGTCCACTGTTCTGAGAGCCCTGCTGGAGTGGCGCTCCTCCCAAGCGCCGTTGGGAATTGTTGGCGACATCATACACCGCAGTAGGCTCCCCATCCGGCTTATCGCGAGGAACGAAGCCGCCCGCCTGACTGACCGCTTGTTGACCCGGCGAGCTTGAGTGCTGCGACGAATTCACGCTCAAGCTCGAATCTGTTCCCGCCTGTCGGACTCGGGCATACTGCATCGCCGGTTGGCCCTGTTGTGCCTGAACATGTGGTGGGAAGACGTGCTGTTGCCCCTGGACTGCATGCGCCGGATGCGTTGCTCCCGGAATGGAACGTCCGACGTCGTAGGGTGACGGCACAGTCATGCCTTCCCCATGGACCGCGGCGTAGCCTTTTGGAATGGGGACCTGATCGTACTGACGCTCCACGGATGGTCTCGGCGGCTGCTGTGTTTCAGAAGAACGCCCGGCCCCGGGCGCGTTTGTCAGGGGACCAGGCGCAGGGCCATGAGTCCCAGACAGCTGGCCAGCCGGCGGAACTGGTCGTCGCCGCTGGGATTGTCCCGGACCAGCCTGCACCCGGGGTCGGAAAGGACCGCTCCCGAAGAAGGGAACGGCTGAAGGGGTGACAGGTCGTTCTTGCTGCGGCGTGTATTCCTTGCTGGCCGGTTGTGACTGTTGGAAGGGCGGCATCTGCGGCTGCTGTTGCACTCCCTTGCGCAGCAGTATTTGTGGCGTTTGTGCTTGCGGTAGAGCCTTTTGCGGATCTTTGGCCTCCGTCTGCTTCGACGACCTCTTGAATGCACTCAGCAAAGACTTGGCCGCACTTACTTTTGCGACCTTAGGCTGTGCCGGTGCGGGATGCTGTTGTCCTAGCTGGCCTCCGAGCCCTTGGCTGACGAAACCTTGTCCCTCCCCCGTGCTCGACGCGACAGGCACCGTCTGGGATCGTTGGGCTATCGTTGTGGGAGGATGCGCAGTCGGCCGACCCGAAGCCGCAGGGACGCTGGGAGGCGTAGGCAGCGAACTCCAAGAGCCTTGAGCCTGTTGTTGTGACAGCCACTTCAAATCATCTTGCCCGGGGCTTTGTGATCTTGATGGGTCGGGGGTCTCCTGCAGTGACCCGGCTGAGACGTGGGACGCTCGTTTGTCCGGCAAGGAACCTTGCGACAGTGATGATGTCTGCGAGATACCCAGGGCATGGGGAGATGGCGAGGCCGATCTACGAAGCAACTGTGCACCATCCGTTTTCAAGGGGTCGCCGTTTTGACTGGATACCGCTGCATGTTGTTTCGGGGAGGCTGAGACTCGGGTGGCTCCGTCTAGCCTATCAACTGTGATGTCCTGTTGGGAGGGGGCGGGATGATCGCGATTGAGATTGTTCTTGGAAGGTAACTGGTTGCCTGTGCCTGTGCCTGTGACCGTCTCGCCCTTATCCCTGACCGGTTGCCAGGGGTTAATCACTGAGCCGGAGGGGGGGGCGCCACTCAGTCGGCCACCCTCACGTCCGGTTGGCTGCATCGGTCGAGTTGTTGTGCCTTGGTCTTCTGCCGGCGCCGGGGTTGCTCCTCGAGTCGCTCCGGGGGCGGAAGGCGTATCGGACAGCGCACCGGCTGATCTAGCGGAAGATTCAATTTTTTGAGATTGGTGATCGGTGGTTATGGCATCAGTTTGAGAACCAGAGGCGTCAGATTCAGGCTGGACTGGCCTGATAGACGATTCAGCAGGCCTAGGCAAATTCTGCTGATGGACGGGCGATGCAGGGACGCGGTTCAATGGAGGAACAACCCCGGCCACAGGATGAACAGGAGGGCCTTGTGTCCGGAAAGGGGGTGGATGTTGGCCATAAGGAGATGCAGGGGTGGACACCGGCGGAGAGCCTGCCTTCTGCCCGGATGGCGCCTGCTGTTGACTCGCCGGAGGCACATCCCGGTATCCCAGGGTCGGCTCGCTGAGATGATGCTGCTGCTGTTCTTGCTGACCATCTAGTTCTCTTCGAAACACCGGTTGCTGTTGCTTCTGAGTCTGTGGTTGAGGATCCCTCGTGGTAGAGGACGATCGGTTGAAAAGACCCGAAAGGAAGCCGGTTGTAGACGAGTGACGACCCCGAGACTCCCGAGGCGCGCCGGCTGGTGCGATATGGATAGACTCTCCGTCACCAGTCAGCCTCGACCCGGCCGTGTCGCTCCGCTGCCTCCCTCGGCGTTCAGCAAGAGGACTAGGCACCCCAGGCTGGGTGTTGGGAATACCAGAATGCCGGCTATGAAAGGACGGGGCTATCGATACTGGCGTGCTGGGTTTGGGTTGCCCGTCCAGAGACGCTGAGGGACGGTGGAATACCTTGCTTGTGAGAGCAGAGAGTCGTTTCTTCGGTGAGTTCTGACTATGAATGCTGGCCCCCGAATCGTGCAGGTTGCTGGTAGTTGACGTTCGAGAGAGACTAGGCTGACGAAAGGATGTGACCCCAGCAGGGCCCGGCGCATTGGACCCCCTCCTTTCCTCAGAAGCCCGTGGTCGAGGAAGAACCTGGCCAAGGCGTGCATCGACCAGTGACGGGACACCAGCAGCGCCGCCTTCATGACCGCCGGGCTGGCCCTCTGCTGCGGCTTTTGGTCGGCGAAGATTTACGAGGAAGTTGCTGGAACGTCGGCGTTTCTTTTGCTCGGCAAAGTCGTCCGTAGCAACACTCGATTCGGAGACGTCATCGCCCCCGGGGTCTCCCCCGCGTGACAAGCCAGGGGTGCGGTCATCAAGAATCGAGTTCCGTCGGTCTTTAGACCCGGATCGCAGGCGAACACCCATGTCCTTGAAAAAGCCCGAACTTCGCCTTTCCCTGCCTCGGACATTCTCTTGAGAAGGGCCGGCGGCAGCAGGCAGAAGCTCGCCTCCCTGGGTCCGCTGAAATGGAATATCCACCTGATTGGGAGGCTGCTGATGCATGGGAGACGAGAGGTCTTGGGAAGTTCTCGGTACTCCCTGCGGGATGACTTGCCTTGGGTCGGCGGGGCCGCCGAAGAGGGCCGGATATCGACGGGCAGACGAAGGGGGTGTTTCAGATAGCTTCTGGCGAGGAGGCACTGGCACTAGTGGACGGGGCTGCCCGCCAGATTGGGCTGGGGCCGGAGGTGGAAGACTGGTTTCTTTGTCGAACCCAAGAAACGGCTGACGAGGAGGCGAAGCATTCATGAACTGACGGCTACGGCTGGCGGGCAGCAGCGGTTCGGACAGGTGCGACTCTTCCAATTTCCAGGGACCCTGGGGAGGCAAATGCTGAACCGGGTTGCCTTCCGGGCCAAGTGGCCCGAGACGGAGGGGCGCCCGCATGGTGGCCGGTTGCATTTGATTGCTTCCTCGGTTTCGATTCTGCGCAGGATGGTCCTCGAGCGGAGGCGGTATTGGCATCTTTTCAGGGTCTTCCCCGAGATCCCCTTCGGAGGACTCATTAGATGGTCGCCTCAATGTCGACGCGCCCAGCGTGTCTTCGGCGTGGCCCTGTCCATCATTTTCCCGGGTTTGCCCATTTACCGTTGATTCAGTGTCGATCAAGGTGCCCGAGCCCCGGCGCTCTTGCTGCAATGCAGCCGAGGTAGTAGGACCGGCGTTGGCGTTGGCGTTGGCGTTGGCGTTATCCGGATGAGTTGATGCACCTGCGGCCGCCAAAGTGGCACCATCTGCATCGTCTTCATCCAAAGAGAAGCCTTCCTTGGCTCTCCGAGTGTAGTTAAGGCCAAAGGTAGAGGCTCTTCTTATGGGCGGGAGGCCGATGAAGGAGGAGTTGCGCTTCGGCGACTGCGATCTGGGTTCCTGCGCTGGATGGGAAGTTCCATCGAGAGGCTGCTCATTATCCCCTGCGGCCTGGGCCCCTTCGGCCTGTTGAGCAGGCGCTTGGGGTTTCTCCGGTGGGACCGGACGATACGAGTCCCTGGCGGAAGCCGGATGAGGTTCTTCTACTACCACCCATTCGTCGGAAGAGTCATCGAGGAAATTCGTCCGGCTGACTTGCGGTCCTTTTGCCGGCGCGGTAGGGATAGCCGTCTCTGAGATGGGAGAGACTAGCTCCGGCTGGCCCACTCGACCGGTATATGGTAGGGTAGTTTGGTTCGGAGGAGGCGGCTGAGTGCCGGGAGGTGCCCACGGAGATTGCCTGTCATCAGGGAAGGTTTCGAAAGGAGACAGTCGCGCTGGCTGTGGAATCTGGGGAGCCGACGTCGGCAGACCAGGCCGATCTGGGTCGCTGGACGGTGGTTTTGGGTCACTGCCCGAGCCTCTGAGAGCGGTTCGGGCGCCGAAATTAATGCTCCAGGAGGTTCGGCGATCCTGCTTGGCTTTGGGCTGGCTGGGTGGCGGGGTGGATTCTTCGTTCTGCGGGACAAACCACATTAGATATAAGCTCACTTTTCATCAAGTCATCAGGGCATCTAGGTAGTTATCAAGGGAATACATGATCGTGTATAATGTCATATCATTCCTTATTTCGTACACCATGCCATCATTGGGCCAAGAAAGAAAAAATAAGAAAAGAAAAATAGAGGCGGAAGGACGGAGACACACGAGTGCGACCACATAGGTAATTGTCAGAAAAGGTCCAGCATTGGCCTGAGGAAAACGAGTGGAGAGAAAAGAAGAAAACATGTCCAGAGAGTGTGTTTGGTCCCAGTAAGAGAAATCATTAAGGAAATACCTTGTCCCCGCGGAGTTTATGCTTGCCCTTGCTCAGCAGCCCCTTGCCTGCCTTGCCCGCCGCGAGCAACAGCTCCTTGCCCTTCGCCCCGACTTGCCCGCTTGAATGCTTGAAATCGCTGGACGGTAAGTGTGAGCCCATTGGCATGCTGCTGGGAGAAGGCCGACCGGGAGGCGCACTGGCGGTGTTGGGCGCCGTGGCGTTGAGATACTGCTGGTAATACGGCTGTTGTTGTTGTTGTTGTTGTGCAGGTTGAGCACTCGTTGGCGGTTTCAACGCCGATCCTGGACGGGCATGACTGGCGCCTGGTTGCGCCCCCATCGCCATCGCCTGGAAAGACGATGAGACGTTGGCATAGTCAGGGCGTTCAGCCTGCAAATCAAGGAGCCAGCCGTTCAGCCCTGAGTCCATGGCGGCGAACTGAGCCCGCGTGTCGTTGTACTTGGCGACTCTGTCCACAGCATTTGGCAATTCTCGTATTTCCTTGAAAGTCAGGATTCTTTGGGTTGGCTGAGCGTGAGCTTGCGGTGCCGACGCCGGCGCATCGGATCCTTGCGACTGCGTAAATGCCGGATGGACGCCTGGCGCTGAGACGAGCAGCTTCTCTCCCGCCAGAGAGAGACGGTGCTTCTGTACTATCGAAGAAGATGAGTCTTGACCCGAGGCCGCGGATACCGGTGACGGTGGTTCGTGGGCTTCCAGGTTAGGGCGTCGCTGCCCTTGGGGCAGGGCGCTCACTTGAGGGGTCTGGTTCATGGTCGGCGTCGAATGATCAGGGGCGCCACTAGCACCCTCCCTCTCCTCAACGCCCGTGGAGAGCAATTCACGCCCGCTGCTGATCTGGGACGAGCCGGCTGGTTTTACAGGCTCGTGGCTTTCCGCACCCTGGGAAGCATCTTGTAGCGGTGAAGACTCACCGGCGACGACGGTTACCGGGTTGGCAGGTGAGTCGGCCGCGGGGCTTCCTTTCTCCGCGAGCTCCTCGGCCTCCCAGGAAAAGCGCCGACTAAGGGGTCGAGAACCTGGACCAGCCGTCGCATCGGAGTCGACTCTACGGGGACTCAGCGGGGGGATTTCGGAAACCCGGCTGGAGGTTGCGCCTGCGACGCCGTTGTTCGCGGACCCGGGGGCGGCAGCAGATGGCTTCGAGCCAGGGCTGTCTTGCTTGGGCAGTGGAACGTGTTTGTCATCCGACGCCGTCCAGTAGTCGTCGTAGACGCCACTCAAATACCTGCTCTCGCGGCCGAGATCAGGCTTAGAGTGGGCAGGGGCCTTATCAACACCCAAGCCATTCTCGTCACTAGTGGGTCGGATAGGACTCAAAGAGCGTATAATATCTTCCGTCAACTTGTCGCTCTCCTTAACGGGAGAGGGAGGAGGATCGCCGATTTCAGTCGTGGGTTGCATCCGAGGTTCCGTGGGTCCGACCAAATCATCCCCAGAGACATCGGTAGCGGGTTGAGCCCGTTCATGTTCACTCCTAGGGGCTTGGGCAAATTGGGTCGGGGTTGGGCTTGTGTCGGATTGCGAGAGATCGGCATCGGGCTGAGTCACGGGTGCCGAGTCACGACGACCTTGGGTCGCAGCAAGACCATCGCGGCTTTGAATCTCTCCCGCCTCATGCTCCGAAACGGGGGAGACGTTGTCTGAATCCACCGACCTTGCCGAAACAGGTGGGATGTCTATTTTGTTCTGTAGAGTCTCTGGCACCGCGGGTGGGCTCTCGCGGACTGATGAGTCAATAGGAACAGCGGGCTGCGGCTGCGATGGCTCCTGAGTCTGTATCGCTGCTCCGTCATTGGGGTTCGAGGTAGGCAGAGAGTGTGTTCCCCCACCGACGGACTGCGAATTACTGCTGGCACGGGCTGCGTCTCGCGTCGGCTTCTCAGCCGGCTCTGGTGTGGGTGTGGCGAAATCAGCAGCAGTAGCAGATGCACCGGCGTCCTCGTCCATCGTGGTGTTGGGTGGTGTGTTAGGCACGGGAGAAGGCCGAGGAGATTGGGCGGGCTCTTCCTGTACAGCGGCTACGTCTGGCGTAGGCGTGATTGTATGTGTACTTGACTGGGTTGCGTTGGAAAACAAGTCGTCCCCGAACGAGGACATGCGAGCAACGTCAGGAAGTTGGGGGCTGGAGGAAAAACGATTGGGTTTGTCTGCAGGCACGTCCGCGGCAGACTCGTCCGGCTGACTGCGGTCATGGTGTTCAGGGTGCCCTGTTGGAATTTGAGTGTATCCGTCGTTTTCTTCTTCCCTTGTGGAGGCGCGGGGAAAGTTGGCAGTCGTGTTTGCCTTTGGGTAGGTAGGTTGGGGTTGGGCAAGTACTCCGTCAAAGGCGTATCCGTAATCGCTCTTTCCCTCGACTGCAACGCCAGAATCTTGGGGCTCAGTCATCCTCATTCGGTGGGTGGCGCCGTCTGGCGAAACATCGGGGATTTTAGGAGCCGCACTAGGATCTGCACTAGAGCTTGAAGCAGCTGTTGCAAGTGCCGTAGCCGAATCTCTATCCAAACCTACTCTTCCCGCAACCTGGTGTTCCGTCTGGTGGGGCGATTCCCGTGCTTCGTTCACAGGATCGTATGGATCGGCTTGGGGTTCGTTGAGTTGTGCTGTCGGGTCCCTGGCCCCATTATGCGAAGCAACAGAAACTGGAGGTTCGACACGGTTGTCAGTCGATTGAGACTCCGTGCCACTCGCAAAGACAGAATCCATCTTTTGTTGCTCAACCGGTATCTGTCGACGCGGTAACGGCTCGGTCGGCTGCTGAGACGACGGGAGAGCTGGCGATGATGCCGATGCCGGCGCTGATGCTGATGCCGACACACTGGATGGAAGTGCGGGAGGAGGCTGGTAAGGACCGCCGACTCTCAGCGGGGCTACGGGCATGGGCGCCGGCTCGTCGCCAAAGTCGTCGCCAAAGTCGTCGCCACCCCAATCATCTCCGTCATAATTTGGGGCTTTGGCCTCGACCCATTTCCTCGTCTTTGTTCTGTTGATATTGGCTCGGTACACAGATGTGTCTGCTGCGGGGAGGTTGGGGCTCCTACGACGATCCAAGAGCTAGTCAGAACCGCTCCGCTACTCGACGGATGATATATAACACGCACGGCAGAGGGTCGAATGACGAAAACAAAATAGGAAGAAAGAGGGAACTCACAGGGGGCTGTTGGCCCTGATGTAAGGGTTCTGGTATGAGCCGTCCATTACGTCGACAAGTGGCGACGCACTGCCCTAGCTCCTCATTCTTTCCCTAGGTATCCAGAGGGCGAGATTGGCCACGACGGCTTTGTGTCGCGTGAGGTGAAATAATGCGTAACGACAGGCAGATACGAATTGACGCCGGGCACGATCGTTTTCGTCAAGAAGAGATACCAACGGCGGAGAAAGTCGGAAAGAGGATGGCGTGTTGCCAGCGGTCCAACAACCGAAGAATGAATGATATGACAACAGCAGGGGAGCAAGACTGGATTGAGAGGTCAGGAGACGATGGAAAAGAGAGGACGAAGGAAGGAAGAGAAACGAAGGGAATCAAAACGACGATGGCTTGCCGGAGAATAAGAGCAGCAGGTGTGGTTACGTACAACGACGACGACGACGACGACGACGATGACTTGGGTCGACGAGGGTGAGGTTGGGTTAGTTGAGGTTGGTTTGATCCTACACCAGTTGGCGAGTTGACGAAGGACGTCCCGCGTCCCAACCTATCCACAATTAATTGCCAGCTAATACTCCGTCCTACGAAGTACTTGGTAGCGGTAAAATTACGCCGACACGGCAACCTGGTTTGTGGTTGATGAGGACAAGGGGTTGGAACTACTTCGCCTGGGGACAAGACCAGGGACTCGGGGCGGAAGAAGTCCTTTCCCCGCAACGTTGCGCTGGGAGTGTACACCGGACGATCGTTATATGGGTTAATGATTAGGTAATTACACTACCTTACGTTGGGTCTATTCGTCCGAATCCCCCCGGGTGGGTCACTACCTTAGAGATGGGGCTGAGGCGGTGCACAAATAAATTCTACGAAGAAATTACAGAGTACCTAGCTTGTTGTCACATAAGGTACCTTAAGCTTTGAGTAGGTATCCGGACTACCGTGTACATCGTACTGTGATTACGAAGTACCCATAGAGTAAGGGGTCTCAGTGTTGAAGGCGAGCATCTATGAAGTGGGGATGTATATATTGCGTAACGGATACACATTGAACAACAGCATCTCATTAGCATCAAGCATTTCTTAGCGGCTGACATTCCTCACTTGGTTCATGATGGGTCCAGTGTCGGGTGTGTTGGACCAAAGGCTCTATCTGGGTGAGGTACCTGTTCCAGCCACCTACAACGATGTCGGGGTCCCCGCCACAGATGCTATTTTTACACAGTGTCATTTAATCCCTGCTCCGAAGGTACAGGGAGATGCAGGCATGACAACGTTTGAAGTAAACAGGGGAAAATGTAGGTAATAAAAATAAAAAAGGTTGGAAAGTCTTGAATTTTCCACAAAACTTTCACGCTATCCCAAAGAGGTAACAATTTGGCTTAGTTTGCGCGGAGTATCACTCATGACAGGTTTTGGCTATAAAATGTTTAATGTTTCTAGTGTCTGGATTTGGAATCGCACCTGACGTCAAACATGAATCACGTTCCATACCTAAGGTACCTAGGTAAAGGTACCTTACCTTAGGTACCTGTTGTTGGGGCAGGTAAGGTAAGGAAGGTAAGGTACTCTACTGGACGCGGGCACGCCCTCATCTCAAGGCACATCACAACCTCCCTCCTTAACCATCAACCTACTTTTGTAATTTATGTTCCCCTATTTCAATTCAAGACCGTGATTCCTTTATTACCTTTCTTCAATTTCACCAGAGAAACAACGTAATTTTTACGTGGAGTCTGGACACTTCTCCTCTTCCTCTGCTCCGCCATTGCCTTCTTGTCTCTCTTCTCTCTTACACTCTTACTCGTCTTACCGGACAAGACCTTACGTGAGCATCATCAATATGGTGCCCGTACCGCTCATTCGTCTTCAGTGTGGTGTTAATTCATATGAATGGGGAAAGAAGGGCTCTGAGTCGGCTGCTGCGCGTTTTGCTGCTGCCACTCCAACTGACAGCCTCTCTATCCAAGATGACAAACCCTACGCAGAGGCAAGTCTCTCTTCACGGCCTACCTGTCTCTCGTGATGCATTCTCTCCATCCAGTTAAGGTGCCCAGCTAACCGACAAGTCAATCACCTTTACAGCTCTGGATGGGCACCCACCCTAATAACCCGTCCAAGGACTGGGCTACAGGCCGCGCACTAGCAGACCTCGTTCAGGAGAATGCCCAGCTTCTCTCCTCTTCCGTCATAGCCAAGTATGGCACCCAGCTCCCTTTCCTCCTCAAGGTCCTTTCCATCGACAAGGCCCTCTCCATCCAGGCCCACCCCAACAAGAAGCTCGCCGAACAGCTTCACGCTCGTGACCCCCAGAACTACCCGGACGGCAACCACAAGCCTGAGATGACCATTGCCATCACCCCATTTGAGGGTCTCTGCGGTTTCCGGCCCCTGAATGAGATCGCTCACTTCCTCAGAACTGTCGAGCCCCTTCGAGCCATCGTCAAGCCCCACAAAGCAGATGAGTTTGTCTCCTCCATCGAGACGTCGGCGTCGTCGTCTGCCGAGGCACCCTCGGATGAAGTTCGCCATCACAACAAGACGGCCCTCCAGCATATCTTCGCCTCTCTACTTTCCGCCACCCCAGATGAGATCAAAACAGAGACGGCCAACCTCGTTGCTCTGGCCCAAAACGAGGGCGAAAACTTCGCAGCCGGCGGCACCCCCTCCTCCTCCTCCGGTGCCGTTCTCTCGGAGCTCGTCACCCGCCTCAACCGCCAATTCCCGGACGATATCGGCCTCTTCGTCTTCTTCTTCCTCAACTACGTCCGCCTCGCGCCTGGTGAGGCCCTTTTCCTTGTGGCTGACGATATCCACGCCTATCTTTCCGGTGACGTCGTCGAGTGCATGGCCTCCTCCGACAACGTCGTCCGTGCCGGCTTCACTCCCAAGTTCAAGGATGTCACCACCCTCGTGGATATGCTCACATACAACACCGCCCCGATCGAAGACCAGAAACTGCAGCCCACCGAGTACCCTTACGCCACCCTTAACCGCGCCGCGTACTCGGCCGGCTCGTCCGTCGCCCTCTACGACCCGCCCATCGAGGAGTTCAGCATCGTCCGCACCGTGCTTCGTGGTGACGCTGCCAAGGCCATTTTCGAGCCCCTCGACGGCCCCAGCATCGTCATTTGCACCGCCGGTCGCGGCACCATCGGTGTCGGCCCTACCGTGGAGCGCATCAGCGAGGGCCACGTCTATTTCGTCGGATCCACTGCCGAACTGACCCTGCAGTCGGAAGGCGGCCCCGACGATGAGTTTATTACGTTCAAGGCGTTCTGCGAAGTGGACAACCCTCGCGATTTGGGCGAGAAGCTGTAATGGGGCCTACCGTATGATAGGTAAGGTTTGAGTTGAGTGAGACACGGTGCAAAATACTCCGATAAAAACGGATAGGACCAACCTTATGGAGGTGGAACCTCTGCAGTCTGGCCCAAAGAAACAAGAAGAGCATATTAATGATAGCAGGCGATTTGCTCACAGATACCTACCCGTGACAGTTTAATAGATGCATATATGCCTTCACAGCACCGGTCAGGCTTGATTGTGCTAGGAGAACGGTGATACGATGTGATTCAATTCGTCGCTCACTATAGCCGGAGAGAGGGAATAAAGGGTGAAAGAAGGGTTCTAGAAGGGTGAGGGAAGATATCACTTCCCAACACCAGTCATGTCCAGGTTGTCTTCTCCTTTCCTTCGTTTCTTTTTCCTTTTTCCTTTTTCCTTTTCTCTCCGCCTCCATACCAACCAACCCCCATGGGGTTTTTTTTTGGCTACACGTGGCCTGCAAAAGGGGGAAGGTGAACAAACAGAAGAAAACTTGGATACAACCGACCAGGCCAATGATTAGACCTCTCCTTGAATGCTGACAACTTTTGGTTTCCCCCCTTTTTTCTTTCCTTTTCTTCCTGTTCATAGGCACATCATGTCCATGGCATCGCTGAGCGTCCCGTCCCATCCACAATTATTTTTGCATGGTGTAAAAATGATGCTGCCTTTTCTGTGCCTCTTGCTTTCTCCGAGGAGGTAGATGCCGTAAACTCGGCCAACACCCTGAACATTGAGCCGATACGCCAGGAGAGGACGAAAGGAAGGAAGAAAGGGGGTGTATTACCCATTACCGAGTGTCTGGACCATTGCCCAGGGACATGAAAAGGGAATACAGACGCCTGAAAGCCCAATGCTGAGAACGAAGAGAGAGAAGAGGAGAAAGGAAAAAGAAAAAAGAAAAAAAGAAAAAGAAGAATTGAAACATGGCCCTCGGTCCCGGGTAAAGTGAACAATGTCGAGCGAAACAGGAGAAATGACGCAGCAAAAAGCAAAGCCAAACAAACCGGGGCCTCTAAAACCCCCTTCCCGAGTATGTGATGGATGGGACACCCTCCATAGGGCTCGTAAAAAGACTCCTCCGCGTGAGCATACATAATCTTCTTCTTCTTCTTTTTTCCTTTTGGTTTTTGACGCTCCATGTTTGCTCTAGACAAACCCAATGACGGACCCAAAGAAAAAAAGAACAGAAAGAGAACCGAGCCAGAAAAGAAAGAAAGGGCGGGACAGGGACAAGAGAGGGGAAAGCGGAAAGGTCCCAAGGCTCACGTAGCCTGGACGAGAATAGTTGACCTGTCCCAAAAATAACCGGCGGCCTCCCTCTTTATGCAACGTCATGTTACACACAAGAACTCAAGGGTCGGGAAAGAAGAAAATGCGAGCGAGAATCCCGTGCTACAGCATGTTACAGCGTGATGTGGGCAGGCCGTACTTTGGGCTGCGAGGACAAGGGCCTCGTCAACGAGAGAGAGAGCGGGGTCTGGAGGCAGCAGACCAGTCGACATGGGTAAGGTCTGGTGCGAGTTGCGGACCCGAAATCTTGACAGAGTAAAAAGAAAGGTCCAGAAGAGGAACCCGTAGACCCGGTTGGCTGGCGTGGGCCTCGAAGGGGCGTTGTGATGTCTGCCGTACATGGAGATCGGAATCGGGTATCGCCCGCCCGGGTCGGGACGAGCGTCGAGAACGAAATCCCTTGTTGCGAAAGAAGGATTTTTCCGCGATAACCGACTCGTTGGGCATGGCAAAAAGCCACGTCCACGTGCTCGGGTACAAACCAGAAAAGGCCCTCGGTCCTCCTCTGCGATGTTGTCCTGGGCCGACGGCGACCCGATGGGCTGTGTCTCATGTGGCGACGGAAAGAGAATATCACACAAGAGAAACGACGCCAGCCCTGACTCGCAGATATGACATGCAGTGGGCATGCATACCAATACCCTCTTCAGCCAATTGAAGTTTGCCAGGCGGAAAATAGAAGCCTAGTGCCGTCACACAGCCGTATCCCAGGCACAGGAAGACGGCGTGCAAAGGGGGGGCAAGGGTAGGTCAGGGAGACGACAACAGCGCACAAAAGGTAGGACAGGCAGGATTATGGAATAAGGGGAAAGAAAAAGAGAAGGAAGGCGAAACAAAAAAAAAACGGAAAAAGGGGGGCCGGCGCTTGATCGAAAAGCAGCCACAGAACACACAGGGAGGGAAAAGAGACAGAAGCTGCAACGTCGATAGTACACACAACCAAGACACAAGAATGAAGGACAAGACAGCAGCCCTGACGTCCGAAACTGCCATGGCTTTCGCCCCCCACCCCCCCTTTTTCAATTTTTCAATTTTTTCGTTGTTCTTCCGTGGGGGCTAAACGCAGAGGCAAGAGGGTGAAACTGGAACGAGGTTGAGAGGACTCTCGCACGAAAGCCAGACATAGGATGGCCCGCCAACCAGGGGCCCAAGTTGCTCCCCCGCCTGCCCTACGCTGCGGGAAGGCTACCTGCAGCAGTCCGGCGCTGGATGTCCGCATGGCCCGTGACACCGCTGGGCCCGCCACTGCCGCCGATTCCTGTCGTAGCTCCAGACATCTCTGCCGTCGTGGCAGTCGCCCCTGTGTTCGTGGGACCGCCGCCCGGCATCATATAAGCAGCTGCAGCGGAGACGCCGTGGGTATGATCGACGTGGTGGTGACTATGGAGGGGAGCCGATGAGCTTGGAAGTTGGGGAATCATGTAGGGATAGCCGTTGGAAAGAGTCGAGGTGCCGCTGCCCCTCCTCGACGAGTCGGCGTACTTGTACGAGAGATCGCTGTTGGAACTCTGGTTCCGAAGGCCTGATTCTGATTCGGAAAAGAGGGAGCTCCCTGAAGAGGAACTCGGGTAGACATCGGTTCCACATGAAGTTGACGTGGAGAGCCGGTGACTGGAGGGGATGCCAGAAGAAGAATGATACGTGGAGACAGATGGGCCGTCGTACCCTGTGTAGTTTCCAGGCATCTCTGTAACTGCTGTAGAGGGAGAGCCTTGCGTCGAATCCTCTGGGGAGGGCTTGGGGGAGCCGTAGTCTCCTCGGTGAGATGCCACTGCCCGGTTCACCGGCGTAGGGAGCAACTTATCATTCGTTGCAATGGTGGAAGGCAAGGAGGCTGCCACAGTAGATAGCGAGAAATTGGCCGTCTCAGCACTGACAGGTGGACGATGGACACAGTTATAAGTTGGATCTGTGCCGGTATACATGCCGTTCGCCGATACTGCCTTGGCATTCGATGCCATCCTGTAGAGGTAGGTCGGGTCGTTGCCGTAATAAGCATGAGGGTAGCCAAAGCTTGCATAGTCGACGCCGTCCTCGCCGTAGGCAGGTGGCCAGCTGGGTACACCAGAGTAATACCTGGACGGATACTGGTAACCGCTCGATGGCGGGTGGTAGCGGGAGAGGCTGTCGGTCATTTCTGGAGGGTAGTGTGGAGAGAAGGGGGAAGCAATGCTGCCTCTCGCCTGGAAGACTCTGGCCGAGTCCATGTCGTATCCGAAGTTCTGGAAGATCGCCGTCTCCGTAGCATTAACCTACGTTGGAAGATAAAAAGAACAACCAGTAAGCGACCTCTTCTAAGAAGTTCGGAGAAGTTAAGAGGAAAGGATGAGTCTAACTCTCAAGAACTGGCATGGCTCGGCTCCGGCACTTTTACAGTTTTGACACGGTAGTCCGTTTCCCGGATCACCGCTACACCGAATCTTACGTTTTCGGCAACGGGCACACTGTCCAGTCAGTTTTGTATTAGTGATAGGTGAGGGGGGAAAGAAGATATAAAAAAAAGAAGGAAAAAAAGGAAGAGAAAGAAAAAAAAAAAGACAAGTCTCACGAGAGCATCTCGAGGACGGGCAAGGAGGGGACCACGCTGCGCCCTTGAAGCAGGAAGAAAGGGGGCCCAACAAAAAAAAAAAAAAACAGAAAGGGGAGCTCGGGAGGTGTAAAGATCCTTACAGCAAGGGCGATACGCTTCCGTGGCGGTGTCGACTCTGCTTCGGGCTCTCGTTCACCCATGGCCTTCATATTGGAAGGCCGTGTCTCTTCTGACGAAAGGTGATATCGCTGGCGTTCGGTGAAAGGCCCAGGAAATCGCGGGCCAAGACGGTTATATCGTCCTCCGTCAGTAGGGTAACAGATAGGGTTGACCATCGTTGTTCTTGCGATGTCTTTTCTGCTCTGGTGGAATTTCCGTGTTGCCGAGCACGACGAAATGGCAAAAAGGGTTTGGGCACTCGGCGATTTGGATCTTCAGTCCCGAGCTGACAGGGCGGTCGTCGGATGTTTTCGTTTCTCTCTCTCTCGGCACCGAGGGCCCGCCACCGGAAGGTCTTGATACACGAGAGTGATCTCGGCACCCCCTTGTTTAGTCTGTTAGTCTGCCGCTGTGTCTTGCTTTCTTGTCAAGATGGAGGCCGAAGACTGTTGGCTAGTGGCCAGTTGAAATGTTCCCACGGGGTTTCACAGGAAGCTTGCGTGGGGAGAGGAAGTCAAGAAGGGGAGAAACTTGGTTAAGCTGCTGAAGAATAGTAAAGACGTAAAGACCGGAGAGAGCGGAGGAAAAACTGAAATGGGAATTGGTTGTATCCGGTGTTGTTATAACATAAGGATCGCTCAGCTGTTAGTAACGGTCCTCGTCGCCCCTGAAGCTCACCGTCGTGTGTTTGCATACCCCATCCCCTTCTTCTTATTACGGGCCTCCCCCTTCCTCGAAAAAAAAAACGAAAAAAAAAAGAAAACAGTGGCCCTGTCATGGATCGATGGTCTCCTGGGTTCTGTTCTTGGATTTGCATATACAGCGGCAGAGGTACAGACCAGGTCGTACAGCGCATCGACGCGAATGTCAATGGTCTGGTCTGTCTCTTGGTCTCGCCCCCCACCCACCACATAGCATACATACATACATCGTACATCGTACACGCACACAAGAGGGGTGGTATCTCCCGCATGGCGAGTGGATGTCTCCTCCTGTGTCCTCCAAACGGATAGCTGCAGAGAGGGTCGGGCGAGAAGTACCTTCGTAATAAGGCTTTGGAACGGCGCCTTCAAGAGCCGACAAACGACAGGCCGAGATCTTCAACGACTAAACCGATCCTAGTGGGCCCATGTGCCCGGGGTTAGACGTTGGACGGTAGACATTATGGACTTCCTTCTCTTACGCGGACCAAACCAAGAGCTCATAGGCGATCAGCTGCCTGTCCATGAACCACCTATATTGGACCGCATAGACTTTTCGTTTCGGCGGAGGTCTTAGACCCCATTGAGCCCTCCTCACTTTTTAACTGTTGTCGTATAATACCACGCGTCCCAATGGTAGGCGGGGGTCAGCAGGGTCATCTTCCCCATCACAGGAACGCAGCCGCCCTCGCCAGTGACGCATTCTGTCTCCAGCTTGTTCGAGGCAACCCGGAGAAACTTCACTGATAGAATGCACAGATATCCCGGACTTCTCTGTGCTGCCAGAGCATGGGAGACCTTGCGATATGAGCGCGCAAAGTACCATTGCTCCGACTCGTATCCCATGCACTCCATCTCACTCCCACCACCCCCCCCCCCTTCAGTACCCTTCTCCCTTCAGGCTTCAGGACTGTAGACGCCTCCAGAGGATGGTGACCCAAGCTTGTCCTTCTCGCCAGCAACCTCGTCGACGGGACCCTGGCAGCACATGTGCGATGACACTGGCCAAACTCGTTCATTCCGGACAGCTCGATTAGCAACTAGAAAAGAGCATCGCGACCCTATTATCCCCTTTTTGGCAGTTACCTGCTACTCAAACGGGGAATGCAACGTGAGAGAGGGGGAACCCAAGGACAAACAACTTAGTCCCATGCTGGGTGGACAAGACCAAAAAGAAAGAAAAGAGGGAAAAGAAAACGGAAGAAGACGAAGAAGAAGCGTCGTCCTGCTAAGGACATGGGGAACACAAAGGGGAGACGAACAAACCGGGGGAAAAGTAGATGACGAACAAGGAAAAACATGTCTGCTACTCCCCCGTAGTCCAGTACGCAACGCAACGCCATCGTAAGCAGGGGTTTTGGCCCCTACGCGCCTTCGGTTGGTCTGGCTCTTGACTGGCTCTTGACTGGCCCTCGTTCAACGACACCAAAGCTCACGAAGAAATCCAAGTGACATGAAGTAAGAAGATACCTCCAGAGAGACGTTTTCGGGAGGCGAGAAGTGCGGTCGTTTGTGCGACGACCCCCCCCCCCCCCCCCCTTTTTTTTTTCTTCTTTTCTTTTCTCTGTAGGAAGGTGGGGCGAAGATGATCCAAGGGGCAGATACAGACATGTCCCCCCGTAGGGCGGTGAGGGACTGCGAAGACTTTCGCCCACCTCCTCCCTGGTCTGTATTTCGTGCTCCCATAACTAGTGATCTTCGTGGGACATGAGCCTGGGATAATGACGGACCGACGGCGGTCCGGTTTGTTTCTGACTTGCGACCATCCTCTCTCCTCTGTCCCCCGTGTGGGGGGCCTTTTCACAGCATGCAGGTAGTAGGTTCTTCATCAAGCAAAGAACCGTCAACTCGTCAAACAGACTACAGGGGCAAGAAGAAAATAAAAAAGAAAAAAAAAGGAAGAAAAAAAGGGGGAGGGGGGAGAGAAGCCGGGCTCTGTGTCCTTTTCTTCACCTATATCGAATGATACTTTCGGAACCGACTCGTCTCGGTCCACTAAAGTCTTCGAGAGAAGGCGAAAATAAAAGAAAAATAAAAGAAAAACAAATAAAAATGAAGCAAGCCTGCGAGCAATGGACACGTACGAGAGGGGTCGGCCAGAAACATGCGCGGTTTGAACAGTTTCGACTGTTTGCTTCCGAGAGGTTGCAAGTTACTCTCAGTGGCCCTGGGCAACTAGCGAGAGAACGAGACCGACTTTGAAAGACTTGGTCGGCAATGCTTGAAATTAGCAATTCAACCAAACCATCCCTGGCGGAGTGCAGAAGGCGGTAAGAATCACTTGCATGCCAAACCCGGAAGAAAGCTCCAAACGCTGAGGGCCGCGGAAGAATCGATTCCTAATCAACAGACGGGGTAAGTGAGCTGAAGATGCGCGCGAAAGCAACTCTGGATGTTACGGGCGGCTCCAGATGTACCTACAACGTACTTCGATGCATCGTGTGTCTTGCAGACAAACGGTGGAGTTTCGGCCACGGTCTTTTCTGCAGCTGGCCCCTGTCCCTGTCCCTGTCCCTGTCCCTGTCCCTGTCCCTGTCTCTGTCTCTGTCGAATCTTTCCCCGGCATCATGTCCAGTGGCATACAATACAGTACCGGTAGTGCCGACCCAAGCCAGTCCCACGAGGCGCAATATGTTAGGTAGCCCCGTTTCCAGCTCTGCTTAGGTAGTTGACGAGGTCCGTTGCCCCCATTTCTTTTGGTGTTGTCTTTTTTCCGGCTACAAGGGGATAACAATGTATCTGCCCAGAGTGGCGCAAGGTCGAGCCATTCGAGAACCCCTGATCGATACTAGGGTGTCGTTTGACATGCATAACAAGCGTTTTGATGCAGACAATACGGAGTACTTACCCTCTAGTCCGGAATCGAAATAGATATCTATTTCTAGAGTGCATCCCGTTTCGGAAGCGCCACTGAGGAGATGCCTAGCCCCAGTCGTATACTAATCCCTTGAGGATCGAGATGACCCTCCGACAACTTGCCATGTCCTTCGTTCAAGTTTTGTTGTGAGATCCTGTCGCGAAGTTGTAGTTTTGGACTCTCGACTCTGGACTGGACTCTGGGGGCCATCCGAGGGGCCTGTCAAACTATTCCCGGCCAACATCTGTTGACTGCTACTTCGTGCTGAGTGCTCACTTGCCAACATGCCATTGGCAAGACGGTACGGAGTACATGAGGCCCGTTGCACCCCGTTGCATGCACTCTGCGCAGCGCATTTCTCGAATCGCCCCTGGTACGTCTCAACGGGGTAATGAGGCATCAGGCATGCAGAGATGACAAGCGGTGAGAAAGACGCTCGGAAAAAAGAAACGCCTCTGCGGCATCGTCAGCCACCCTTCGAAACGCCAAACGTACTCCGTACTACTGGACGAGGGCAGCTCGTATCGAGAGGCTGAAACAGTCCTTGGTAGTGTGCAACGTGAACCGCCCCACCTTGTAAATACCGGTACAATTCGTTTCCCCAGATAGAGATAGCAGGTGGTTCAGTGACCAAAGATGCGGGCCTCTTAGGCCTAGGGCGGCCTTGCTTCCAGGCATATTCGAAGCCTATTGGTCACAGCACCGACTCAAGAAAACGTCAATGGCATGTCGTGCAGCGTAAAGGTGGCGGGTGGAAGCACAGCACGGGGAGACGAGTGAGCTACCGCCGACCATAAGAGGAAAGCGATAAGAAGAAAAGAAAAGAAAAGAAAAGAAAAAAGAACAAGGAGGAAGCAAAGAAAAGCAGAGAAACAAAAAGAAAAAGAAGAAGTAAAAAAAAAAAAAAAAAAAAAATCCTTGATCTTCGGCAACAAGCGTCATGCATGCTCCCCTGCTGTCAGTATCGAAGATGTTCCGCAGCTTGCCGTGATCTGCTCCCAGTTACTAGGTAAAGCCATTGGGCAGGCTTGACACGTTGGCCGGGCATCCGGCTGAGTCATTTACCGCAGCACAGTTGTACTCGGAGGGCTAGGTCTTACCGGAGCACAGGTCGGATATGGTGCAAAGCAAGTGGTCAAAGTGAGTTGAGTTGCTTAACGGGCCGAGCCTCTTGGTCGTCCAGATCGTCGTTGTCTATCCAGTCTTCCCTCGCTTCGGACCGCTTGATAGGCTGGCAATTGTAACACAGGGACGGGTCCCCCCCAGAATATTCACGAGCTGGGAGCATCGCATAGGCGAGCAACACAAGCCGGCAAGTGCAGACGCCTGATCTTCTCATTTGCCGGCGCGCATTCGAGGCTGCCACCCCATCGCCGTCTGTGTAACCGGGGTGAGGAGTTCGACTTCCCTGACAATCTGTTCAAGACGAGCCTGGCGTAACAGAGTGATAAGTGCCGCGTGGTCTCGCCGTGGGTCGGTTGTTCTAGCCAGAAACGTCCAAGGGCCTTGATTCGTCCTTCAAAAGCTTAAAGGTGCATGTAGATGCTGTCAAGTTCGGGGCGTTTACGATGTAGTGATGTAGTGCAGAGGCGTGGCTCCATGTCTGAAAGCACGGATATCTGTGTTTATTCCTGTCGTTTCCTCTTTCCTGGGGCCTCATGCGTCGAGTTGACGACTTCAATATGGCCCAGCAGTCACACAAATGGGACCTTGCATATACCCCGTACTTATACACGACAAGCCTCGCCAGGAACCCTATACTGAGTAGGTACTGAGTAGGAGCATCGGAGCGTGTTATGTATGTGGCTTGACCGCCCAAGAGGTTTGCAAAGGCACTGGGAAACCCTGTCAGTTGTGGCCGGCTGAAGTGCACAGCCTGCTTGTCCCATGACTTACGGCACACGAAGACCCCACTCGGAATGAGCTTCCCGGACGCCTGTTTGCAGGCGATGAAACCTGTTTGTACCGGCATTCCCCCACCCTGGTTCCGCGGCGAGGTTTTTCAACCGAGACATTCCGAACCCCGGATTTCCTGACAGCGGAGAGTGGCAGAAGGAGCCATGTGGAAGTGGGTGAGCCGTTTTAGGACGCGTCCAATGTTTTTTCACACCCCCCACCCACCCCCGGATGAGCTGAAATGAGTTCTGGATTATGATGATGGAAGCTTTTGGGCGACAGGCAAGCAAAGAAGGGACTCCAAGGGTAAAGGACAGGGCGAGTCGTACTAGAGGTCGTGCAAACTGTAGCTTCTGCAAAGCTGTGAAATGCTGGATATGTGCATCCCATTATTTCTTATCTTTGTCTTTGTCTACGATTGTCGTAGTCCCGGCCTCGGTCTCCATCTCGGTAATCTCGATCCCGGTCTCGTCGGTCTGGGCGGTTTCGGCGGTCTCGGTGGTCTCGGCGGTCTCTCCAATCGTTGTCCCACTCGTCCCGTCGCCGATTGTACCGAGACCGGTCATCAGTTCTTCGAACATCCATTTCGTCAGGCCTGAGCCGATCTCCAGCCCTGCGGTGCCTCGGGCTCTCGCTCCGGTTCCGGCTCCGGCTCCGGCTTCGGTGCCGTTGCCGCTCCGTGCCTCGGCGGTCCGGGGAGCTACTCGGACGGGTCTTTTCCGTTGGTATGTCCTTGTCCTTGTGCGACCCCTCAACCCGTTCATGGCGGCCCTTCATCTCCTCTGCGCCATAGACCAAGTTGTAGTTGGTGTCCTCGGCGTCGTCGTCTTGCTCACGGTACTGCCTCCTCTTCTCTAGCTCCCTGACACCTCCCCAGCCACCGCGGGAAGCGTTTTGCCTGCGCTTCTTGTTCGTGTCATTCCTCCACACCTCGCTGAGCTTGCTGACGCTTTGCGAGAAGTCGACGTGGATCCTCCGGTCGTCAATCAGAACATCCTGCATCTTGAAGTATGCCGCTTCGCACGAGGCCTTGTCTGCATACTCGATAAAGGCGTATTGTAAGCTATCCCCTGTCTTGCGATCCCTGATGACCTCACAGCTGAGGATCTTACCGAACCGACCAAAAATCAGTTCCAAGTCGCTGTCCGTGGTGACTGGGTTCAGCTTGCAGACGAAGAGGACGTTCTCCGGGGGAGCGACCTCAGCAAAAGGCAAATCACCCATCATCTCCAAAGTCAAGGCCTGAGCTCGAGCCTCACGTTCACGTCGCTGTCTCTCCAGTGCCTCTTCATCCAAGCCGTCCTCCTCGTGTAAGGCAGCCTCGTCTGCGATACGAACCGTAGCAAGCTGGGCCTTGCTCGGCGGAGGCGAACTACTGGGCTCCCTCAGCCCAGGTGGGTCCGGGTATGGGTCGTCGAGAATTACTGTGTGCTTGATGCGAATATCGACCAGAGGATACCCCCGGTCATCCACGAAGGCGTTGTTAATCTTTTCCAACACGTCGAAGCCTTCGACTACTTTGCCGAAGATGGCGGCTTTTCCGTCCAGGTAGTCGGTATCATCGCCAAGCGTCACGATGAACTGGGAGGCCGCAACGCGTGTGTCCGGATCTGTGTCTAATGGGACCGTGGCCATACTAACTGTGCCCCGCTCGAGATGCTTCAGTTTCGGATGAAAGAAAGCCGGGAATGTTTTCTGCTTGCTGTCTCCGGAAACCAGGCCCCAGATTGAAGTGCCGCCATCGGATTCTCGTGACATAGGGCCAAGCGGATCGCCAGTCTGAAACGAGAACGTCTTCTGAACGGAGTGTATAGGCGAGAAGTTGTAATATTTTGCTTTGCATAGTTTTAGGAAACTACCACGACGAATTCAGTTAGCAAAAGGGACGTGGACTAAAAGGACATGGACGACAAGTGTGGCCAGTTGCACTCACTTCTCGCAAAGCTTTGGAGCGTAATCGATCAGGAGATCGATAACAATGTCTCCAGAGCTGGTCTCAAGGAGCACCGACATGATGTACAATGTTGCGCACTCGACTACACGCGTGGAAGCGCCTAGAAATCGTGTCGTAAAGGATACTAACGACTTCCTGCCGCGTTGGAGCCGAAGTTTCGGGGTGTTATGCTAGGGTTTGACGTCTGGTTTTCGCGGTCTTTCGAGTCTAAAGTGATGGCAACCAACCGAAGCTGGAGAGAGGTATTTAAAGAATTGAGTACTGAATATAGTGAAGATGGATATGTATGAAGTACGGAAAAGGATGGATGAAAAGCATGGGGAACGTCAGGCACGTACAGAGAGAGTACGTCAAGTTTCGCGACTGCTCCAGTATGAACGCATTATGTAAGCAGTCTTATCACGCTTCACCTCCCCGCAGAATCGCGAGATACGTACGGATGAGGTAAGTACCTTAGGTACCTTTACCTTGAGGCGCATTCCAGTTCGGCTGCACCTAGAACACGAACCAAATCACGACCAAAGCATTGATTCCAATACGGAGTATAATCATTGCCCAATGTTGCCCCCGGTGTCAGTGAAGCTAACTTCCTGAAGCAATTACTACTTATTAATGCCATTACAATTTTCTCTAAGCTACCCTTTGTACAGGTTGAAGACAAGGCAAAAGCCGCGCAACGCCGTGGACCTCAACTCGTTCCAGTTCCTCCATCCCACCAACTCGGGTATCCTTTGAACCATCTGAAGCCGCTATGATACCGAACGGTTCAACGGCTTTGCAAGCGCCTTTGACGTGAAGCGAAGAAAAAAACAAAACCCCTAACCGAAGCTGTTCCCAGTCCTTTCTGACCAGTTTTACAATCCCATTACCGCACCCCCTTTTTGTTTCGTTGTTGTGTTGTCCCAATTCCCTTGAAGAATCCAGTCCACATGGACAGTGAGACCGAAGTGGCGAGGAGTGTTCACCGCGCGGCACACTATGGCGCACTCTTCCTCCTCCTCTCCGACCTCAGTTCTTTCTCGGTGTCCATGAGCCGGCACTGCACCCAGGTGCGGAAGGCAGGATCGTGCTTTGCCTGTGCGCCGTTGAGCATCTCCATCAGAGCTCGTTTCATGGCCTCGTTGACGTCGAAGAGGCGGCGCTCTTCCTCGACGACCTGGCCCATTACCGACTCGTCTGCAGTAGGCGACACGCCTGGACTGCCACGGTACATCTTGGGTGGTCCCGCCACGGAGGCGCGGCGTGTGTGGTTCCGGCCTGATGGATAGTGGCCGAAAGGCGAACAGGGTCGGCGGGTGGGGGAGACGGCGGGGGAGGAAATAAGAGAGGTATGGCGAGTCGACGAACCCAGCGACGGGGCACTCGAGCGAATGTGATCGAGATTTCTTCGGAGCTCTTGGTGTTGGGAGTGCAGAATGAGATACTTTTGCAAGGCAACGTCGGAGCTATTGGCGTCCGCCATTGCGGGCGAAACGGGTGGTGTTATTGCACCGGGCATTGTGCTTGGCGAGGGGAAGCACAGGCTGACGGAAAGATTGTCGTGCAATGGGTGCCAATCCCATTGAAGTTCGGAGGTGCGTCGTTGCAAGCGGCTGCCAATTATGAGAGGTGGTAGCTGGTGTCGCTAATATTGGCCAAGCTAGGAGGCACTGGTTGTTATGAACCTGCCCCTGGCGGACACGACACCGAGTGATCTGCAGAGTTGGGAATGGACTGTCGTAAATACGGAACGAATATGGAGGAAACTACGTCTTCCCGCCGAATACGGCTATGATCTAGCTAGGAAGACAGCAGTGGACGCTGGAGAGGACCCGTGGGTAGTTTTCGGATCGTGATTCGCGAGGGAGGCGGCGGTTCCTAGAGATATAGGTCTCGCCAAAGCGTGGAAGCGTGTTGAAAGAGAAATCGATGTCGAACAAAAACTACCGAAAACGCACCACTGCTCTCTGACAGTCGTGGTAAGTGTTAGGTAGGTAATAGCGCTAGGTGGGTTTCTTCGAGGTGCGACAGAGGATATAAGGTAGTATGAAAGGCGGGTGAAGTTGTCAAAAAGTAAGGTGATTGTAAGTTCAGACCAGCCGATCAGGTGTGGGCAAGATGTTTAGTCGCCGTTTCGTTGTGACCCTTGGGGTAGGTACCTAGCGACTGTAGTGTGGAGCAGGGTATGACGCGGAGGCGAGTTTGGTTGTTGACAGAGAGACAATAGTAGTCAGATAGGTGCTACTGTCTGGGTGAGGCAAGTCAAAGCCGGGCGTGGATGGGGACACGAAGGTGTAAGGACGTAGGTGGTAAAAGAAGGGCAAGTTTTCGTCTGTTGCGGAGGGTCGAACCGAGGAGGCAGAGATGGAGTCTTGCGATATGGGTGAATGTGGTTTGTCCCAAGCTAGCTGGTATCGTAGGTATCCCAGGAAGCTGTATCCATAAATCCGACAAAGAGGGCAGAGAAGAAAATATTCGATGGCGAGATGGGACAGACGAAAAGGCGACACACGGAAAGAGATGCCTCAATGTTCTTTTCTTTGCCGTTATGTGCAGCAAGCGAACGCCGGGTGGCCCGATGGGCGAAGGTGTTGGCCTACATAGGTAGGAAATAATAATAGAAATCTCCCTACTCCGTCTAGTGTAAAGCGAATGGATTGATGGAGGGGAGGAGACCAACAAATCAATCCAGTATCGATCCAGTCAAGTAGCAAGCTGGAACGGAAAGCGAAGTCCGTACGGAGGCTACATTAATTACTTCGTACGATGGCCCCTTATCCCCTTATCATCAAATCCATCCCGGTCCGCATGGGCCAATAGTGAGGTGATAAGCCTTCCGTATCAATGATGGAGATCGGGCTAATACCTACTACTTCGTGCAGACGTCAGCAAAGCTTTGACCGGAGCTTCTCCTGACACGGGTGGAGTGGAGCCCATTGAGCAACTAATGGTGGGCACTGGTGGACGTCGGTGACTGTTGAGGCCTGATGGGCACTGATGGCGCATTTGCCGGGGACGGTGTCTCCGCTTTAAACGTTCTGGCCCTCGTTCGGCCTGCAGGCCCATTCCCATTATGGAAGCCCGTGCCTCTGCCCACTGGCTTGATTCGACACTAACATTGAGTTGGGGAAAGGGGGGTGAGGACATGGACCCCTCATTCAAGATTGTTCTTGAAGCTCATGTTTTGCTCATGTTGGAGGGAAAGATAACCAAAAAAACGTGACTTGTATCATATGGGCAAAGAGCGGTGTTATGGGGGTACTTTTCCACCTGACACAACAGCAACAACTAAAAAAAACCAATTAAAAAAAAGAAGGGGAAAGAAAGAAAAGGGACATAACAGGAGAACAAATGAGGGTGGAGATAGAAGAAAGAAGCAAGAAATAACAAGAGAAAAACGGTGATGGTTCGATGTCTACATAAACATAAGAGCGAGTAAAGACGTTGCACGCCTCGTATTCAGAGAATATTACCTAAAGACGACACAAAGGTGCACGCCAATATTATGTGAATTTGACGAATTCGGAATCATTCCAGAATCCCAGAGAATCCGCTTGCAGAAAAACATAGGAATCTTCGGTCATCTATTATGGATACGATCCACTAAGGTACCTGCAACGTAATTACCTAGGTACCTTACTCTCTTACTCTGTCCTCTGCACGTACCATCGTTCGCCGTTTCAACCCTGAACCTAGAAAAAATGCAATAAAGCACTCCTTGTTTTGGGAGAAAAGCGAAATGAAGGAACCACTGACAACAAGCGCAATCTCATGTACCTTACCCTTGCTTACTGTGCTGACACAGCGAACACTGTGACACAGGAGTTTCTTCAAAATGATGAATGACGTTGTACTTATTCCTCCCAGATCCAGCATTCCTACCTAACTTATTATGTAGGTACCTTAAGGTAGTTATCGGTCTCGTCTGCCGGCTCATCTTCACGGCTGACCATAAGACACGACCCACCACGGCTGAGTCTGGGAACTGCGGGAAATGAAACAGGGGGATGTAATGCTATCGGACCAAGTGCTCGAGTACCGATTCGTGCTCAGATGGGAATCGGGAATCGGAGGGATTGGAAACAGAATGGGATCTGCGTGGAGGGGCTACTCACGAGACCATAGGTTAATTATGTCAAGGAATTTACCGGATTTACGAATATTGACGTCCTGTTTGCACAAGCTACAAACCAACCGCTTTCCAGTCAACATCCACCTGACAAGCCAGGGCTGCGGCATTTACATCATCGGCGGTCCAAAAGCTCCATACAAGTGACGCCTCATTTATTACCGCTCCGAAAACAACACAGCTGCGGTCACCCAGGTACTCGGGATTCGGCCGATCCATCTGCCACGAGGACCGACCGACCGACCATCACCGTAACCTCCCCGCGTCATTTGGCGCATTGAGTCCCTTGCAGAGAATACTCGTCATCGCCACCGGGCCACGCATGATCTTTGGTCCGTGTTACGACTCGGTACCCCTTAGGATGCCATGTGCTACCGCTGCCCTGAATGAGCGGCTGTTGTCCTAGCTTCTCAGGACCGTACTCTTCCCCGCCACTACACTTACCTCATTGACTTCGCCACAAATCATCCCCTTACCATGTGTCTAACAAGAATACAGGGCCTTAGTAGCTACGGTTAACTTCCGTGCCAAGTTCCTCACGGACCTTGCTACGTCCTGCCACGCAATCGAAGGAATTGGATCCGCACTGATGGTGCAGGACGCATCCGATAGCAACGAGCCCGTCGAGGGGGCTAATGCACACAATATCGTTGTTAATTTACACAGTCATGTACTTGCGACGTGAAGATCCTCCATATTCGCAGAGGCACAGCATCGCTACAGAACGGTCCCATCTGGAGCTCCTTCGGGGGAGCTGGAAAGTCAACGTCAGACAAACCAAGGCCGGCTTGTCGGCACTTTATTTGGAACGAGGCGTGCGTCTCCTGGCTGCGCTCTGCCGCCGATATTAGGACCTCTGCGTCAGGAAACATAGAGAGCAGATCGACTACTGTTCCAATGAGCGCCGAATGTGCCCGCTGGTCATATGTAATATCCGCCCCGAGGATGACATCAATCGCGTCGCCACCGTTCCATTGCTCACCCTCGGAGCCGACAACTGCATGGCCCCATTTCAGGTCCATAACGCTGACTGCATCGTCCCTTTGCAGGTCATTAAGGAAGAAAGATTCCGGGAGGTTGTTGATCACGTCATCGGAACCGTCCGAGGCAATCACTCGAGCGGCGTCAAGATATTTGGCACAAAGAATGGTCAGGTATCCCGTCCCAGCGCCAAGTTCTAGCACACGTTTCTTTCTGATAATGTCTGGATTCGTGCAAAGATACTGCCCGAGATGGAGACATGCCTCCCACGTCCGTAGTCCAGTTGTCCCAGAGGCAGCTATGAGCGTCCGTGACTCGAGTAACGTTATCGTGGGAATGGAGTCTATGCCGTCTGGGACTTCGGCTCTACTACAAGACAGATGCGAGAGATGATAGGTGACGAAAGACTTTCGTTGGACGGACGTCGACTCGGGGGGTAGAGGAGAAGCTAAGAACTGGGCGAGGGCGTTCATAAGATCTTCGGAAACCTCCTTGAGGCCAAGTGTCAGTTTACATAGTGTCCGGACATTGCACGGGGTCCATCATGTGTTACTCCAGTTGGACGACAGCTTACATGGGCGTCCCAATCTTCAATACTGGCTTCGATCCTCGCAATCAGATCTTTGAGACTCCGAACTCGATATCTCTCCGGTGGAGCATACCTCAACGCATCATGGGAAAACAAGCGAGAAAATATGATCTGTTGGGTGGCTTGTTCTCGGAGTAAGGAAGCCTCTGGATAGTCAAGATCTTTCTCAAGCTGCAAGTATTGGCGGCAGAAGCGATCAATCTGCGATTGGGGGTTTCTGGGAAGAGAGTGACCCATTATATAGGCGTCCACGGGGTTCTTTGTTCGTGATCGAAGAACTCAACACCAGCTCTTGCCCGAGAGTGGGTTTGAGTGAACGAGAATAGATCTCATTCAAGGAGGAACCGGTGGTTTTAGAAGTTTCAAGTGAGAGAAACGGCAACCTTCGTGGGGGGGACAAGGCAAAGCTGTGAAGAATAGCAAAATGAATGTCACATCTCTGTGGGAATTTCTGCAACTCAGAACCCATGGGTCGTGGGATTCCAAGTAGAATGGCGAAGTTCCAACAGTTGAATCTGTCTCCGGCAAGCTGTGTTGTCGAAAGTGAGGGACGGACCGTATGACGTCGAAGCACTTGCCTGAAAGTGAAAGTGGACTCGCAAAGGGCCCGCTTCCTACTAGCTGAGCTAATCATAATCACGTGACTTCAGGTTCGAAAATCCCCCCGTCAAATTCTTTGTGGCCGAATCTGAGACAGCCAATAGCACACTTTCTAGGGCGAACCCTAAGCGACCCCCAGAGAGCAGCCGCCCCTCCGGGTAATTCAACTTTTCACGCAGACGTCGGCCCCATCACGAAATATCGCCCAACTCTTTGATCGACGACAACCCATCTCGCACCCTGTCTCACCGTCAATCTTGAGAGACACGCCTTCGACTGTCGCAAAGATGGCGGACTCCGAGGCCCCCGTCACCCTGCGAACTCGCAAGTTCATCCGCAACCCCCTGCTTGGCCGCAAGCAGATGGTCGTGTGAGTTGCAGCCTCCTTTCTCCTCTCTCTCGCTCGTTTCCCAGCCCTCCTTAACCAAATGGAGACAAGCGGTGCAGTCAGTCGTGCAATTGCTGGAGGGAAGAAAAAAAGAAAAAAAAAAGAAAGAGGTCGACCCACGGCAATGGAACTTGGCATAAGAAACAAAACACAATCAAAACAATTTCGAGGACGAGATGGGATGGGAGTTTTCCCTGGGAAACACGCAGAGGGGACCATCTTTGACGCGATTGAGGGCACAAAGACCATGATGAGCTGACCAGAGCGTGCTTTCTCCCTTTCCGCAGTGACATCCTCCACCCTGGCCGTGCCAACATCTCCAAGGAGGAGCTCCGGGAGAAGCTTGGTAGCATGTACAAGGCGACCAAGGAACAGATCTCCGTCTTCGGCCTCCGCACCCAGTTTGGTGGTGGCAAGACCACCGGCTTCGCCCTCGTCTACGACTCCCCCGAGGCCATGAAGAAGTTCGAGCCCCGTTACCGTCTCGTCCGTGTCGGTCTCGCCACGAAGGTCGAGAAAGCCAGCAGACAGCAGCGTACGTTATCCTTCTTGTTGCCCGTCCAGTCCTTGTTCACGTCCCGTTCGATGCTTGAACTGCGTTTTACGCTTCCCCGATACCTCGTGGGATGGATAACCCCCGATGGAGGACTCTATTATTGCTTTGCGGAGTTGGATCTGAGAAAGACCACGTCACTGATAACCATCTTCCTAAATACAGGCAAGCAGCGCAAGAACCGCCAGAAGACGCTACGGGGTACTGCAAAGGTCAAGGGCCCCAAGAAGAAGAAGGAGTAAGCGGTTGGACCAACAAAAGCGGGAAGATCATCACTGCAACTACCGGAATATCAGGAGGAATGCCCTCAGGGACGAAGAATACCTCTCGGTCGATCGATCAATTTCGATGGACGACCCGGCTGGCGCAGTGGTTTGGCGTGGGACATGGAGGGCAACGTTTTGGGCCCCTACCTTTCGGGCCTTTTGTGCATTACGTACGGGCTTTTTGCATCCCTCGACACACTCACACTTTTTCCTCGTGTCGATGAACACGGCTACTCGATAGAGAGTTACGAGGCGCGAAATGGGAGGGAATGGGTTCATGATTCTCTCAAGAATACAAAAGCATCAACCAAGGTCCTGTCCGCTGTGTGATAGGGTTGTTCGTGGGTTATAACCTGGAAGTGTCGTCACGTCGTGACAAGACGATGTACACAATACCCCATTCATCTCGCTCAGAATTGCCAACGTCGGAAATGTGCCTGGTGGAAAAAAAGTTGGCCTGACTAGGTCCTACAGAAGAAGCGGTTTCCCCTCCGGTTATTTTGCTTCTGCGCTGTATTGACTCGGAACGACTCTTGAACGTAGAAAAAAGGCTTGTCTAACCGTATCTACCGACGCCCGCGACGCCAGACCGAAACCACAACATACCCTCATCGGAATATATACCCAGTAATGACGCCTCCCAGCCCCTCCCAGCACCTTCATCCCAAACCCCAATTACCAAGTAAAGAACTGGACGAACGAGGAAAGGAAAGGAACAAAACAAATGAAGAAATAAAACCCATTACAAATACATCGATAAGGCAAATCTCGCTCTTCCTCATTCCTTAAGTCTCTTGGCCGGTCGCAGAGAGTCATCTTGCAGCCCACTCCGCTTCGTACCCGGCAGGCTATTTGTCCTGATGTCGTTGTCGTCTTGGCTGACCCGGCGATGCGGGTACTCGTTCTTCAAACCCTCGAAGGCGCTAGAGTTGAGGCGGTCGCCTGTGGTGAAGAAAGGGTGCTGCAGGGCCTTGGCGGCCGTCATACGCTCGTCCGGGTCGTATTCCAGCAGGCTCGCGAGCAGCCTGTAGCCCTCGGTGCCCAGGGACACGAGGGGCGCAGCGGAATTGGACGCCTGCGCAGCGGTCGTCGCAGCGCCCTGACTCACGGTGCTCCAGTACCACTTCTCGAGGGACGAGCCGTGGGCATGAGGTCCTTGGGCGGCACCATGGTTGGAGCTGCCAGGGTGTGCATAGCTGGAGCGATGGGAACGATGATGGTGGCCGGGGTGGCCGTGATAATGGGCGGAGGCAGCCAATGGAGGCTGCATAGTGGCGAGCTGCGAGTACTCGGGCATCGAGGTGAGGAGTGGCCAGTGCTCCTTGGTGGGGAGACCCATAATGTCGACGATCTTTTGCATCTGGTTACGCTGGAAGGGGACGGTCTTCTTACTATCCATCTTCGCCTCTTCCCCCTTGAAAATCGGACGCAGAGAAAGAAGCTCGGCGAAGATGCAGCCCACGGCCCACATGTCTATCGCCGGGGTATAGTGACGCGTGCCGAGTATGAGCTCAGGTGCGCGATACCATATTGTCACGACTACCTTATCGCCGCTGAAGAGAGAATGCAGGGGTTTATCGAAGCGACGGGCGAGGCCGAGATCGCCAATCTTCACCTCACCAGCGGATGTGACCATGATATTAGCCGGCTTGAGATCACGATGCAAAACCCAGTTGGAGTGGAGGTATTGGCAGCCGTTGAGCAGCTGAAACATGATGCTCTTGACGGTTTGAGGGGGGATAGGATGCCGCGGCTGTTGAGTGTGGTGATGGATAATCTGGAGAAGATCGTGCTCGGCGTACTCGAAAACCATGAAGATGCACTTATCTTCGAGGATGATCTCGACAAGCCTGATAACGTTTGCGTGACTCAGCTCACTGCAAAGAGACATTTCCCTGATCGCGCTCTGGGAAATGCCGGTGTAAGCCACCTGCTCGCCTTCCTTGTCCGGTTTGAATTTCTTGATTGCAAACTCGCCGGGCTGGCCTTGACGGCCGAGGGCCTTGTACACACGTCCATACGTGCCACTACTAATGAATCCCACCACTTTATATCTCTCAGCAACGCGAACTTTGGGTTGGTAACCAACTTGGCCACCAGCTCGCTCGGCCGGGTCTACACCCAAAAGCTGTCAGCATCTATTCACCGAATACAGCCCTGGCAGGACGGAAAAATGAGATCAACCAAAGAAACAGGAGTGACGATACATGGGGATGCCGGGTAACTGGTATAGCCCTGTCCTCTCCACATGATCCTGGACGTGAAGAAGACGATGAAGAAGAAGAGATGAACGGGCGACTTGACGCACTCGTACTTTTTCCTTCACTTTGGTAGGATGGAAAACGAAGAAAGAATAATGAAATGTCGGGTTTTACATGCTGCCTGGGCAGCTGAGAGAAATGTGGTATCTTGAATGTAATGGAAGTAAAATGAGGCAAAGACAGTGATAGTGCTGGGGTTGGTGGTAAAAAGGAAAAAGTCTTTGAATGAGATATTGGTGCTGAGCCTTAAGGAGCTCATAATCCTGGGCTCATCAATCAAGCCGGGGGGTGAGGGGCGACGACCCGCGATAACTGCGGCAAAGGGGGGGCCCAATAATTATCCGAGAGACAGAAACAGCAATGGGAAGATATGGTGGGGCTTGGCAGGAAACGTCAGAAGTCAAGTCAAGACACCTCTAATAATAAGAAACGGTCTAAAATCAAGACTGGCGAGTCGCGACTGGCTAGACGCAGGTTGCAGGACGCATGGCGGGAACCCACCGCAACTTTCGAGGTTCTTTTTAGTCCCCGCGCAATCCGGGTCTCAACCACCTTTAAGTGTGTTGTGTAATTAATTACCTGCTCCGTACAGTGGGGAAGAGACGCAGAGCCGGTTGAGTTCCCGGTAGGCTGGGAAGAGGAAGAAGCGGGGGCATTTCGGGTTCCTGGGTAGGAACAGCCACGCTGTTCGAATGCAAAGGGATTATTGATCGCGCGACCCCGATCCAGGTAATGCATTTGGCTGTGAGGCGGAGGATTGAGGTCTGAGAGACGTGTGAGGGGGGAAAAGCGTCTGAAATTGTGTGTGTGTGTGTGTGGGGGGGGGGGGGACCCAAGTGAATTAACAACAAGTCAGACCTTTGGTACCGTAACGTACGGAGTAGTGTAACTTGTGAGGTATGGCGGTGCGGAGTACTGCAAGTCAGATAGATGGTGGAAATGGCGAAGCCGCCGAATGGGTCGTCACTGCTCAAAACGAAAATGCGGACAATATGGAAGGCAATTCAGAAACATATGATTCAACCCGGGCATTCTGGCCAGACAAAATAAGTTGGTCTTTCACGTACCTTCGAAAGCCACCTGTGTATTCCTTTTCAAGGTGCCAGTACGGACACTCGTGGACACAGAGCCCGGTCCTGGTCCCTGCGACGTCGTGGACGGTGGATTCGTCCCGCTCATGGCGAGCCCTCTTCTCAAAACTACCGCTCCCCGCCTGATTCTGCTGTTACGCCCCGCCCCACTGCTCCTTTGCGTTTGATCCGTTCTCCGTTTCTGCCGATCTGACCCCTTCCTTCCTATTACCAGAAAATATCGTCCAAAATGACTGAGGGGGTGGGGTGTGTGCCTTGTTTCCGGGGTTCGTGTGCACCAGCAAAGACAACGCCACCTCGGGAGGCAGACGATGATGAGATATGGACACACGGGTCAAAGACGGCCAAGTTGGGTACGAAGTAGATTCGTTAGATGGCCGCCGAGCCAAGCTGCAGTGAAGCAAAGCAAGCAGAGGAAGAAAATGTAAGAAAAGGCGCGCTTATGCACCCTCGGGGTCGACTGGATCTCTACCCTTACTCGGCGTCCGATCTGAGCCCAGGTGTGCTGAGCTGTGCTGAGCTGAGCTGGGATGGGGGGATGGGAGAATGGGGAGTGAACTCCCTCTGTCCACCACCATGTGACGGACCCCAATCAGAGGCAACTTCCCCTCACTTACACAGCGGCGTGCCCAGTTTCGGATACAAACGCCAACCGTAGTTCCAGGGACGGTCGGCTTGCGATCAACACGTTCTTCTGTGCGCGAATACAGTATCTGGAGTCGCGATAATAATAAATTGCCTTACTACCCTAGGCGATCGCCGGGGCGGGGAAGGAAGACGTTGGGATTGCGTGCTAATTAAACTGCGACGGTGTAACGGCATCGGGCGTTGGTACCTCGCCTAGGTAGCAAGACTGTTGTTGTCGCTGACCTAGGTACTGAAAGGCTGCCTAAGGTAGGTAAGGTAGGTAAGAGGCCAGTGTGGATGGTAGTCCGATCACGAAATGTTACCAAAGCGTAAGAAATTGCCCGCGTTCTGACAAGATGTACGGAGTATGTTGAAGGAAAGAGAATATTTTGTTGTTCGATGAGGATGAGAGGATTGATTACCTTAGGTACGCAGGTACTGTCGAGAAGATCGGTACTCCCCTCCGCATCCTTCCAGGTACTTTCTTTCGGTGGCTTATTAGGTAGGTACATGACCTATGACCATACGTAAGGTACCTTACTTCCTCCCACTACATGAGGCACTGTACAATTTTCACATGCTCACCCCCAATCGTGGCGCTCACCCAAGCCCAGTCAGATACATATAGTGTACAGACTCCAAGAACCCGGCCGGGGAAAGGTATCCGTACTACTGGGTAACTAAGGTAAGGTACCTTTAAGGCAAGGAACGCTGAACTTCATGCTCAAGGCCTCGCTTCCTCGACTTCGCAATACCGTACCTTAGTATATACCTAAGGTACCTACCTTACCTAGGTAGGTAGGTAGTATTCATAACCAATCTGATATACTAAGGTACAGGATGAATTCCGACTAGAAGTTCAGACGGTGACAACGAACCACAATGTTATTTATTTACTCAAATATGTGTTGGCGTAGTCCTCATAATGCTCTGCTCTAACTGACGGACGGTGAAAAAAAGGGGGCAAACAAGAAGGCTGTTGGTTTGAGAGGAAATAGGTGCCAAAAAGCGGAATCCATATCATGCATGGAAATGGTTTTCTCCTCAACCTTCCAAACCAGTTGGCAACTCAGTCAGCCAGCTTACCGTGGGCCAAGCTTCTCCAGCACTCTCGGCCCCTGCTCTTCCCACTCCTGCTTAGTTACCCACATGCTCTCCTTGTCTGCCATGATGTTGGCCAGCACCGCACCTCCCAGGAACACCATGTGCCTCCGGCGCGGCGGGTCCTCTATCCGCACCTTGAACTTGCTTAACCGCTCCGGGTTGCCTCCAAGCACCCGCGTCAGCCACAGCTGCTTCAACTCCTTCTCTAGCCGCGACGGGAGACCGGGGTACATGCTGCTACCGCCCGACAGCACGACGGCCTTGAAGAGCGAGGACCGCACATCCACGTCGGCCGCCTGGATTGTATTGAACAAGAACTCGGCAATGCCCGGCTGCTCGCAATCCACCAGGTGCGGCTGGAACAGGCACTCGGGCGCCTCAAACCGCTCGCTGCCAACGCGGATGACCCGCCCGTCCGGCAGCGTGTAGCTCTCCACCAGAACCGTCGTGTCCTCGCTCAGTCTCTTGTCCAGCTCGAGGTCGTACGACACGTAGCAGAGCTTTTCCTTGATCTGCCGCACCGTTTCGAAATCCGCCGTCCGGTTGAGCGCGTATCCGCGCCGGAGCAACAGGGAGATCAGGTTCCGCGTCACGTCCCGGCCCGCCACGTCCAGTCGTCGTGTCAAGTGGTTCAACACCACCGATTCGTACACGGGTACGATGTGCGTCACGCCGTCGCCGGAGTCGACCACGACGCCAGAGCTGAGACCTGTGACGAATGACGCACCGCCCGCCTGGTCAGTACAAGAAAGTAGAGGGACACCCGTTCTCTCTAGGGGGGCTGGGAAGCGCACCTTGGGCATAGAGCGCCAGAACGGCCTGTATAGCAACGTAGACGCCGTGAAAGCCATACCGCTCGAACATGACTTCGCACATCTGTTCTCGGTTCTTAAGAGGGTTCATGGGCGGCTCCGTCAACAGGATCTTGCGACCGCGAGGGTCAATCTTCAGTTTCTCGAAGAACGTGTAATCCCACAAGTGCTGCATGTCGTCCCATTTCTTCACAATTCCGTTCTCCATCGGGTAGCTGATTTGGAGGAGCGTCCTCGCCGCGGCCGCCTCGTCGCCGCACATGATGTCCTTGATGACGATGTCATTGTCACCTTTCTCCTCTGTCCGCAGAATCGGACGTCCCACCATGGACGGGTATTGAAATTCGGGGAAGTTTTGCGCCGCATATCCGACTTTAAGGAAGCCGGTGCCTCCATCGAGGACTAAGGGGGGATAGTTCGTCTCCTGGTTAGCGGATGCGGGTGTCGAGAATGGGTATTATGTCTTGTTGGCGGATGGTAGAAGAAAACATACCAATCGGGGCCTCCGCCATTTTAAGAAAGAGAGAAATCCCAAGCTGCGGACAGTTTTGGAGAGCAAAAGCGTCTGCTGGCTCGGGGAACCGTAAAACGTAGGAGCTGGAGGTGAGGTGGGAGTTGCTGGTATCTTACGTCGTCAACCCCATACGGCGTAGGTAGTGGGGTCAGCTTGGTCCATGCCCAAGCCCAGCCATAATCATCACACACTCCAGGGGCTTAGCTTTAGATCACGTGATATTTCGAGATTGGTATACTGGGTGCACAGTATGGCCATGCTTTGAATACTGTACGTGGCATACCATAGGTACCGAACGAACCCCGCTATCACGTGTTGTCCGAATACCGTGGATGAAAGATGTGACTTGAAACGCTCACAGTTCAAGCACTTGAGGGTCATTTACCTACCTCCACTTCGGGCGAGCAGGATATAACCTTTCGTAGTTGCATAAAACTTGGGTAAGGTAGTTGACCTGTTGCTTGGATAAGAAGGCCATAACTTTTGTGAGCCTTTCACCGTTAGATACTCCCACTTTCTGGCCATCAACCGGCGTCTGCCCAACGTCCAGCCGCAAAAATGCCCGGCGGGGTCATCAGTATTCTCGTCGTCAATCCCAACTCATCCCATGCCATGACACAGGGTATGGAGGATGCAATTAAAGGTATTCCGTTGGATGAGGTGAGTCCTTGACGCAATATCTTTCCGTTGAACAGGGCGTGACCGTATTCCGTGTTACACCCCCCAGTCGATCAAAGTGTACACGTACACAGCACCTCCCGACAGCCCAGCAAGTATCAACGATGCGGAGGGTATTCAAATCAGCACGGATGTCGTCCTCAAGGACCTCGCACAGTCGGGCGAGCTGGAGAAGTACGACGGCATCCTCGTCGCTTGCTACAGTGTCCACCCCCTCGTCGGCCATCTCGCAGAGCAGTACAAGAACGGGCTCTCCGTAACGGGTATATTCGAGGCCAGCATCCTCACCGCCACTTCTTTGCTACCGCCCGCGACTTCAGGCTCCGGCTCCCATCAGAGCCAGTGGGGGATCGTGACTACCGGCGCGTTCTGGGAAGAGCATCTCGGGACGGGGGTGAGGGAGTTCCTCGGCCAGGAGTCAGGGAGCAAGAACGCCAAATTCAGAGGTGTAGCGTCTACGGGTCTGTCAGCCGGCGACTTTCACCATGTGAGTGCCCAGGAGGTCAAGGTCAAGCTCGAAGAGGCCACCAGGCGGCTTCTGGGAGATGGCGGGGTCAGCTGTGTGGTCATGGGCTGCGCAGGCATGGCTGGTTTGGAGGAGATTATCCGCACAACTGGCATCAGCCAGTATGGGACCGAGGCAGGTAGCAGCGTCCTCGTTGTGGATGGAGTTAAGGCCGGCATTCTCCAGCTTGAACAAATGGTCAAGAGCCGGCGGTTGTTTTCGATGAAATAGATCTGCCTGTATTTCATGTCCCTGGGAACGCCCCATAATTGGATGGCCCTTGTTCCCTATTTAAAAACATCCTACATGATGACCGTACTATAAGAAACGCCACGCTAAGGGGGGAAGTTGGGGAAAACAATGAAGAAAGAACAAAAGCAGAAGAGGAAGAACACTGAATTCAATTTCATCATAGGTCCATAAGTCACCTCAGTCCAGGCGTCGTGTCCTGCCCCAGACCTCATCCGCGTCCTTCTTCCCCTTCGTTTCTGGCACTCTCCAGCTGATGAAGAAGGCAAAGAAGAGGGCAAACCCAGCAAAGATGAAATAGACCCAACCGGCGCCCCCCAAAACGTCATTGAGAGTCGCATTGATGATGGGGAAGAATTGGGCGACGAAGAAAGTGGCGATGTAGTTCGCAGCCAGGCATAACGATTGGGTAGCTCCTACCGCTTCTTGACCGACCAGCTCGGATGCCAGGATAAACGGAACGGGGCCTAGACCCACGGCGAAGAACCCGACAAAGGCGACAACGGATACGGCAGACAGGATCTTGATGCCAAACCGGATGGAGAGAGCGAGAGCTAGCGAACTGGTTCCCTGACCGATGATCGACAGAAGAATGCACGTCTTCCTCCCAAGTCTGTCCGGGAGTGGGGAGCAAGACACAGTCGTCACCAGGTTGACGACGGAAATCAGGATCGTCAGCAGGGCAGAGCTTATGGGGAGGAGATCTGTGAGTAGTGAAACAGAGTACATAATGACCGAGTTAATGCCGCAAAATTGTTGAGCAAACGCAACGGCGACAACAGCAATGATGGCCGGTCGATATTGGGAGTCCTTGACGACCTGGATGAAGCCCAGATGAGATCCCGATGACTTGGAGCTGGGTGTAGGGCGTCCGTCTTCGGCGCCGGTCTGTGATAGCAGGCCTTCCCGCTCCGACTCGAGATCTCCACCCTCCCATGCTGCTGTTTCCTCCCCGATGTCGTAGTTGCTCCCGCGAATGCGTTGTAGTACGCGCCGCGCCTCGGTGACGTCGCGGTTCGCAGCCAGCCACGCGGGACTCTCCGGCATGAAGACAAGACCAGAAGCCTGGACAAGAGCAATGGCGATTCCGGTCCCCAGGATGCCGCGCCACGCGCTGCCGTAACTTAGAAAATATCCCAGGGTCTGCGTGAACAATATGCCGACATTGATGGAGATTTGCGTGGTAGCGCCGAATAAACCGCGCTCGCTCGGGGGGGATATCTCGCTGATATACAGTGGCACGACAACAGTGGACGCCCCGGCGGCCACGCCTGATAGGAAACGCCCGACAGCGAGCCAAGGGATGTTCCCGGCCGTCGTCTCGAGGGTTGCGCCCACAACGTATAGGAGAGCCGTGAGTCGCATCGCAGAGAGCCGGCCTCGTTTCGAGGCATAAGGACCGGTGCACAAGGCACCTACCAGACCCCCCGCGGTGAATATCGAGGAAACAGTCGCAAAGGCGGCATCGTTCATTGGGATACAATGGGGAAGCAGGCCGCCGGTGGTTTTGGATTCTGGTCGCGCCGAATGCCACCATTTAGACGGATATGGTTCGGCCGTGTTAATGGCCTTCTTCTTGCAGTTGATCACATCTTGCGGTGCGTTCAGCTCAGCCTGTCCAAGGGAAAATGGCATGTTAGCATCATTGCAGCTATTGCAGTGGATACCTCGGCGGGTGAAGCAGTAACGCTAACAGGATCGTGGGAACGGGGGCAGCATACAAGATGGAAGCCAAACTGAAGAGGACCAAGGGTCGACACGACCACCAAGAGTATTAGATAGAACGTCGAATCTTCGACGCACTTCCTTAGGCCTGAAGGGGCCATGATGGAAGGTGCTTACGATGTAGCGTTGATGAATCCCGCGAATGGGTTGCGGGGGTGAGGATGGTTGATGGAGGTCGAGCTAAGCTACCTATCCGGGTACCGTGAGGAGGTCCAAGCTCCTTTATTATGTAATACATCGACACGACAACGCTAATTACCTTACGCTTACGGAGGACTGAAGCCAGAATCATTCGTCATTCATCGTCCGTCTTACTCGACCGAACGAAGCAGTTTTCGTACAACGTCCAAGAAATTCCCTCTTAATCGCATCATGTGGAGCTTCCCACGATTGCAGTACAGTCGATAATGTGCCAGAATTGAACAGAGATCGTCGGATGGTGAAAGCACCAGAGAAGGACCGAGAGGGCCCACAGACATGCTCGAATGCCAGACTATGCGTCCTCAAAACCGTCCTGTCACTCACTTGGCTGCCAGGGGCACGCTCGCATTGTGCACAAGCAACATATAGGTTTTAATATATCAGCCTGTTCCCAGCTCTCAAGATACCGAGGTATTTCGTTGGGCGGGTGCTGATCAAGCCCTGACGCCCTCACTACGACGCCACGACATCAGAGCGTTGTAAGATAGTGTGAGCAATTGTCAACTTCCATAAAATAAAGGATCTTCAGCTTCTTCAGGGAACGCCTTGCGCCACGGGACTTAAATGCTTCACCGACCAGTTGTAAGTGCCCGTTTGACAGCTCCCTCTAACGTTTCCAAATCGGAATCCTTCAGCCCGATGCTCTCATTGTCCGTCTTCTCATACAACGTTCCTCCTTCCGACCAGATCCTCCGTAATGTTAGGATGGTCGCATACGGCTCTCCCTCATTCCAAGCTTTGGTCTCCGCATCCCGTAGGGTCTGTAGTGACGAGTAGGTCACATCCCACTTGGCCCCCGTCTGCTTCTCGAACTCGGCCAAGATCTGCTTGGGAGTGACCACAAAGGATTGCACTTTGAGTGCTTTGTTGAAGGATGCATCGGGGTGCCGCAGTGCTGCCACCAATGCCTTTCCCACGCTGCGGAGCAAAAAAACCGGAAATGAGCTGGCGATGTCTAGGAGAAGGGATGGAAACGGAAAGGAACGGAAAGGAACGGAAAGGAAAGGAAAGGAAAGGAAAGGAAAGGAAAGAGGAGAGAAAGATGGGGAATAACGTACTCAGGCATGGTCGTGAAGCCTGCTTTGCCCTCGCCATCCTCCACCAAAACCGCCTTCTTCCAGACAGGGTCGAAGCCACCGGCCTCCCGTCTTGCATCGTTCAGGTCGAAGCCACCGGCCTCCCGTCTTGCATCGTTCAGGTCGAAGTACATGTCGATGTACGGTCCGGTCACCAGGAATGTGTACTTCATCCGCTTCACGTTCTCCCGGATATACTTTCGGACCTTGAGCTTCTGCTGGTGAGGCTTTTCGTTGGCGCTCGAGGGCCCGTACTCGATATCGGTGCCGTATTCAGACGGAAAGAACCATTTCACAGATGTGCATTCCTCAGCGAGCCGGACAAGCTCGGTTTGTAGTCTGATGACGTCTCGGCCTAAGGCGGAGACGACCGTGTCGATTCCCTCCAACGCGGCTTTGACGTCCTTTTCGTTTGTAAGATCTCCGTTGACGATTCTGACTCCCTTCTGCTGCAGCTTGTCCAAGTAGTCCGCCTTGCTTGCTGATGCCTCCTTGGATGTAAAGATGGTCACTTGATCAAAGCTCGGCTGGGCATTAATGACGGCATCTGTGATATATTTGCCAATCTGGCCAGTCGCCCCGAGAATGAGGATATTGAGCGGTCTGAAAGAGGCCATATTGTCTCACTGTTGTCAGGATATCGTTTACTCGTAAGGGCACTCCTTGACTGAAAAGGGAAGGCAAATAATACTAGATCAGGCTTTAGGTCCGAAGTTGTGAAGAGTGCTTATACCAAGGAAGTTGTTGGAAGACTCAAAGGTCCTGTGGCCACAAAAGCACAAGACTCCGACTAGAGATCGTCGCAGAATACCGAGGTTTCCCGGAGTATGTGTGCTTGCAAAGTCTTGATTGGATTCCGAGTCGAACCGTCTGCGGTATTTGTCATACTGAACCACCATTGCACCAATTTTTGACGCCATCAACCAAAGGGCGTGCCTTCATGGTTAGCCTCCCCGCATCGGAAAATCACCCGAAACACTTGCAGAACTTGTGAGCTAAATCCCGAGAGTAACATACATGTAAGGCAGGTGTCAATTAAAGTAATTGGAATGTGACGTTGTGATACCACTCCTCGAGCTTTCTTCAATGTCCCATGCTTGCACTGGGGCTTCGCAGAGATGACATAAGCGGAAAAAGAAACCCCGGGTGGCTCGCCGTTTAGATACTTGAGGATAGTGTATACTGCTCCGTGGACTTCGCCATCCATCTGGAGTACGAGGAACAGAGGCCGGTTCATAATTCACAGAGTCCTCGCCCTACTCACGAAATTGCCCTCGGGCTCGAACAGGGTATCGTCGCCCTGGCTCCATCTGTGTCTAATAACGCCGGGCATGTCGGTATGAGACCGCCACCTGCTGTTTAGATCATTCATCACGTCGAGGGCCATGATACGCCAGTCCCAGTCGAAGGGAGACCGGCACTTCCCTAGCTGCTGCCAGGTGACGATGCTGATAATCCAGCCGCGTGGCCCCCACATCTTCCAGCTCGGGCGGTGTTGAATCTTGACTTGGTAGTCCGTCCGGCAGATGGCGCAAGAGGAGACGGAGTTCCGCACCGGCGTGATAAAGCGGTTGGGGATGGCGAGGTCTTGGTTCAACTCGGGTAGATTGCGAGGCCATGATGCCACAGTGGAGGCGTTGGAGGCCCGGATGCGCAGATGGGGGCATATCTGTTGATGGCTCACTCGCATGAAGCGCATCAGTCTGTCGGTGGTATTCTCTGGGTGGTAGTAGGTGAAGGAGGTGCAAAGGAACAGCTCGTCCTGGAGGATGCGTGCGCGCCAGCACTGCTGGCAACGCACATCACTGGTTGGACATCTCTTGGCAAAGGTGCCCTCAATCACGGCGAGCGGGAGCCCGTGAGAGGGCCCGTACAGGTGGCGGTTCGTAACGAGGCGGGCCAAGTTGTACTGCAGGCTGTGGCCCTCGGGAAGGGGAGCTCTGAACGGGTGCATGGCCCGGCACCCATGGTAGGAGGGCGAGCGGCCCCGTACATCCCAAGGTAGAATACGGCCGTCAAGGCGCCATGGATGGAGCTTCAGACAATCGTAACAAAAAAAGGAGTGGTCAATGTCCTTCTCCAGCAAGACAAGCAAGGCCTTCCTAGAGACCCGATCCAAGTCCCGTCGAGAGGCTGCTTTGGGGGAAAATTGCCTGTAGAGGGCTTTGCATGTCAACGAAAAGCAGATCTCTGCTTCCTTCGATAGCAGCTCCAGGACAAGGAGGAGAATCTCCGGGGGCAGCTTGAAGACCGGGGCAATGTTGCGAGACCGCGTCGACGACGCTGATTGCCCCGCCGATTGCCCCTTCTTTAGGTGGATCGGGGGAGTGTGTGTTTGCTGGAAGTAGGGGAGCGCCATAGGAGTACACGTGATTGAACGGACTGAAATACAGACTGTAAGACTCGTAATAGCAGAATGCGCTTGCTCCTTTGTCCTGATTGATCTGAAGCCAGCATCACGACGCAAGATGGGAAGTCGTGTGAAACGCGAGTGAATAGCAATCAGGTGATGCGGAGTATTGCGGAGCACAGTGTTCTGGAATATGTGTAGGTATTCCCCGTACCTGGACGCCGCAAGGGTACTTTCGTGTTGTGTCAACAGGGACGACCCGCACCCAGGTACCTGGGTGGGGCTCCCCACCTATCCGTACCCCTATTATTTTTTCCTATAGGTAGGAGGAAAATACGGGAAATATCACGAGACTCGAATGGGGGTTTACGAATGCTTACTGTCGTCAAGCAGTTCAACGGCGGTTAAGCTGTTAGACGGCATTTTGGAACCTTCCTCTAGACGTTCTACGGAAGCAAATTCAAACCTTAGGCTTCTTGCCGGAAGGCACTACGTAAGGTTTTAGGATATTTCAGATTTCTCTCTTCAAGGTAGGTAATATAACCGATACCGGACCTAGGCTCGCCATATCCGAGATCGGAAATACAGTCTTCGCGTAGCCTCTTTCACTACTGTGGCAATCGTACCAATTGCCAGACTTATCTATCCCAAAAAAGGTCACGACCTTCCTTTCGCTAATTCTCAGAAGTATTGCTCGCCCTGGTAACCTTTATCGTGTAAATCCAGGTGGAAGTCCCGGTCCAGGCCCGGTCCAGGCCCGGCCACCGCCCCTGCTAGGGCTGAGCCGACGGAAGCAGCCGAATCAGGTGTCCCTGGGTCCGCCCGGCGGGAGCGGCACGACCGTGTCAACCGCTAGGGGCTTCCCTTTCCCCATCGTGATCAATTGCCGGGCAATAGGAAGACAATGTTCATTACTTTCCGTGCAGCAAACCAATGCGGCAACCCTGGTCATTATTGATCAACTCGGCGCTGAACTATGTTATCATGACCTCCAGCCAGCCACGAACGACTGCTCCATCGCGACCCTCGTCCCGAACATCTTCTCGACTCCTCGGTTACAGCCTCCTTTCTCTCTGATTCGCCCCTCGAACGAATTTCAGCTACTTGCTAGCCTGGTGACGAACCAAATGCGTCGAGTATGTCGACGATTTGAGAGCTGAGAGCAGAAGATAGACCGACACGGGAGAGAATCGAAGGTCCGCCAGCGCATAGCAAGTTCACTGGGATCGATCTAGAACCCGGAGGACCGAATTGAAGCTCTCAAGACCCTAGCTCATCCATGGACACGTAGGCAGAACGCTGAATGAGCGAGGTGAAGGGAGAGGTTGAAGTGTATGAGCAGGAACACCCGCTGGCAAGCATCCGGCTCTGGGTCAGTGTGGGAATGATATATAAGTAGGTGCTATCTACCCCAGACATCACCTCTTGATCTTTTGCTCCTTACAACAACAAACTCAAAGTTCCAAGCTTCTCCTGAAAACATTCTACACCTCAGTTTCACTCCAAGCCGCCATCTCACCTCTTTCCCAAAGCGCCTTTATCTCTCAACATGGCTGCGATTATTGTTGGACCCCTCATCAAGGCCGCATTCGGCGAGAACGTCTCCGACGTCGCCGATGTCATCCTGGGTTTTGATTTCAGTAAAGTACTAGAAAAACTTTCATGAGAGGGTTGGGGGGGGGGCTTTGGTATATCGTCGGGCTGACTGAACTGCGCCAGATGGATGTCACCACTACTCATTCGGAGGAGTATCTCCACACGGAGCTTGCACCAAGTTACGGCAAGCTCACCAGCAGCTCGCTAGAGGAACTCGACGACCATTTGAAGATCATGATGAGTGGAACGATGAAGAGTCTGGCCAAACTGGAGAACAAGGACTGGGCATCGGTTGTGGGCACCATGATGCAGAACCCGCTGCTCGAGACTGACGGATCGGAAATCGACCGTTCTGATATGTTGATCAAGGATAGCGTTGCTGATTTCAAGTTCGACGGTTCCCCTGACTCCGCGATCGTCAGCGAGGTATTCTTCTACACATCCGTTGGCCCCTTGTTGCGTTGACTTACAGTCTGTTTAGGTCCAAAGCTGGTTCACCAAGCTCATCAACGATGAAGATGTCCTTCTGAGCACCAAGATTGATCTTCCCATCATGGCACAGATTGTCGCAAGCAGCGGTGCAACCGTCGACAGTTTTCTCAATTTCTGGGCCAAGCGCGAGCGCCACAGCCAAACCATGGTCGATATTGGCGTTCTGCGCTTCCCCGACGTCGACCACCCTCACTTCAAGGTTTGTGGTCCCAATCCGGGGGATAGTATTCGGCTGTTCAGGACACCTCTTTTTTTCTTCTTTTTTTTCTTTTTCTTTTCTTCCTTCTGACTGGCTTTCGTCAAACGACGAATATGACAGCTCTACCGAATCCAGCTTGAGGCTTGGCAGGACAGCTCCCGCATCCTTTGGCATCAAGAAGACAAGAACGGCATCACCGGAAGTACGTTTTTCGAGCTTCACCACTGACATCAAATCGATATGCGTCGGGCGTGCTAACATGTCTGGTGTTCTAGTCTACACCTGCCGCAGGTTCAAGCCTCGTGAGAGCGTCATCAAAGGCCTGACCGATACGGCGCGTGCAAAGGCCATCGAGGAGGCCAACAAACTGTTTGACTAATCCGGTAGTGTCGAGGATATGTCGTGTAGCGGTGAGTCCGGACAGCATGCAGGGAGGCCTTTCACCGTTTCACGCATTGGGGAAAAGAACACCTCTACTGGGGTACCGCTCTTTTTATGCTCCCGTTGCGAGGTCAGCATATCATTCAACATGTTACGTTCTGACCCCCAGCGCGGAAGAACTACTCCCCCTTTAGATAGTCAGGAATTTGCTCAGGTAATGAATTTGAATCCTTCCTTGTTTCGAGCTTCTTGAGTATTAGAGGCACAGCCTTTTCTCATACTACACTTGTAATACCTATTACACTGAAACCGGCCCCCTTTATTTGTCGACCACTTTTTGGCAGCCTGCTTTTCGTACCGTTACTACTGCCCGGGCCCGTTTTTCGACTTTCTACGGCGTTGTTGCGGTGTTTTTCGGGCGACTTCGTTTAGCAGTATGTATCTGTACAACCCGTAGGAGTGACTACTTTCATAACGTATATGCTTTAGGCTGTTTTTTCGTATCTTTAGTAACAAATACAGTGTAAATCGCGCGCATATTTGACCGATAGACTGTGCAGCCTTGTACCGCGCCGTTTCTACTACTTCCTAATACGATAAGGAAAATAGAATAAAAAGTGAATAGAATATTAGAATAAATAGAATGAAAATAAAATAGAAAAATATATATAAAATAAAATAGAGTATAAGTAAAAGAAGTCTATAATATAATTATAATTATTAAAGTTATTAAGATAAAGTTTAGACTATTATTATGATTATTTATCTTACTCCGCTATCGTATCTAATCTATAGGAGCCTGCCTAAGCTATACGGTCCTTCCTAGGTAGCTATAAAAAGGGAAAACCCGGGGGAGAACCTCTATACTCTTCCTTAGATAGAGTAATGCCGCTACGGGGCCGATATAGCCCCGGTTCGCCTCGTCTACTTATCTGGATTATACCTCTAGGCTAATAGCTAACGGGTATATTATTCGGAAACCCACAGTGCAGAATTCCACATTCACTGTAACGTGCACGCACCAGTCGGAGCTTAGCTCCACCGAATGCCGACCCAGCCTTCAAGCAATTGGTACCGTTGTAGATTTTTTTTTCTCTCTCTTCGTTTCCGGGACAGCTTTCTCGGTGCACCAATGCTTCCGTAACGCGACCCCTCGACACTACGCACCCATGGCCCCGGTCGAGGAAACATCTCCGGCGATCAAAGGGGATAAATCGGATAAGACACGTAAGAAGGAAAAGTCGGAAAAGAAAGGAAAAAAGAAGCGAACTCGCGAGGATGATGCCGAAGCTGGCCACGAGACTGGGCGGAAACACAAGCGGTCAAAGAGCACCGTAAAAGAGGAAGAGGAGGCAGAGGACAGCTTCGTCAGGGGACCATCTCCCGATCTCTCGGCTGCAGCGCCCGCGAGTGCGAATGACAGCAGTGCTCCAGACGACGAGACGTCGGCGAAGAAGAAGAAGGGGAAAGAGAAACGCCACAAGAAGCACCGAAGCAAGGCGGATGACGAATCAGACCACGATGCGGTAGCTGAGGTGGACGTGGACTCAACAAAAAAGAGCAAGAAGAAGAAGAAGAAGAGAGAGAGGCAACCATCGCCCGATCTCGCAGAGGCGGCGCCGGCAGCAACGCAGGATAAAGCCGATCTCATGGACGTCGATGCACCATCCGCTGAGCCTCAGCCGCACCAATCCACGTCGCGACTACATCAGCCCCCCGATGCGCCTTCTGATCCTCAATTCCCCTTCTTCACCCAGACTGTCTCGCTTTACCTACCGCTCTACCCCATAGGATGGGCAGAACCCCGCACCGCTGCGGCAACGCAACATCTCGAGCCTATGTTGAACCGCTACGTCCCGGTGCTCAAGGGCGTGCTTTTGGCTTTCCGAAACGTCAGGGTGTCGGATCAGCCGGGACGACGGGACGACGGCGACGACGAAGACGACGGCGGCGGCTCGGACATGGACTCGTGCGAAGTCGCTTCCATCGACGAGTATGCTGTCGGCTTCGGCTGGGTGACGGTCGAGGTCGACCTCTTCGTTCCCAAACGCGGCGCCTGGATGGAAGGCAGCATCAACCTGCAGAGCGAGGGCCACGTCGGCGTTGTCTGCTGGGGCAAGTTCAACGCCAGCATCGAGTCGGCTCGCCTGCCGCCCGAGTGGCGCTGGGTGCACCTGGGGTCGGACGAGGCGAACGAGGCCGGCAACAACAACATGGACGACAGCGTCTCGAACTACACGGCCGAGGAGCAGCACGGCGCCGTGCGCCAGATTCACGCCACGGGCTACTGGGTCGACGGGACCGGGAGCAAGGTCAAGGGCAGGGTGCGGTTCCGCATCAAGTCGTTCGATGTCGGCATCACTGGCGACCATGGCTACCTGAGCTTGGAGGGCACGATGCTGGACGCGGCCGGCGAGGCCGAGGCGGTGCAGCAGGATGTTCAGCAGGAGCTCCGGCGCAGGCGGGGTAAATCGGGCGGTATCCTCGTCAAGGAACGGCGCATGGTGCCCGAGTTCAGCGTCACCAAGTTTGGACATGTCGAGGACGAGGAGGAGGCGCTGCGGCAGGACGTGTGGAAGACGACCGAGCCGGCGGCCGATACCCCAGCGACGAGCACTGTTGCATTTGCCGGGATCTCGAACGACGACGCCTAGAAGGCGAATAGAAAACCCGAGAGACGGGCGCTTTTGTAATAGGGGCGCAGCGATGATGCTTGGTTTGGCTTTTGCTTACTAGATATCTCAACCGTTGAGATGAGGCTGGTTCGGGATACAATATCACAGTGGTTTATATTATGATGCCTCTAGATTGCACCGCGACCATCAAATTTGTCTTCGCATCACTTCTCGTCAAGTCGACCATGCACTGCGCTGATAATCTACCGAAACCTCCGCCCTTTCCCCTCCTACGTTAATATCCCACAACTTATAACGTCCATTTCATCCGACGACGCCTTTGGACAAGCGGTAACACTAACAGGCTAAAAGGCCCCAATCCTAGTCATTCTCATACTGTCTCGAGTCTCAAGGCAGTAGCGCGGCACGTTGACCAATGAATCAATCGGAGTAAGAGGTCCGAGAGCGTTGAAGTACAACGTGTATTAGTGATCGTGCGGACGGGTAAGTTTGGGTGTACGCGTTCCTTCAAAATCAACCGATTTGTCAGTGGCTTGGCTTCCTTTTTTTCCCCTCTCACTCACTACAAGTCCGCAAGTCCGCAAGCCACCATTACGTGAACGTCTGTGAGTATAGTTGTGAGAACATAATAAGGTACGGAAGATTGTGTGTGTATTCATCTAAGTGAAGTTCGTGGTACTTCACGGGGATGTCTAACTACCTAGGTACATTACCTTACCTTATTCGGAAAAATAAGGGGAAATAAGTGTGGATACATAGGAACGAGGTACCCTATAAGTCTGATATAATATGTCGTATCACACCTTGATAAGGTGGCTGTGGGCATCTGACAATAGTAATCACCATTGAACGACGCGCACGACGACCTCTCTGGAGGCCAAGCTCAAGTCTTGCCTCCGGGGATCGAACATGAGGGAAATGGCGCCGCAAAAGATATAAAAAGGTCTTCAACGACCGCCACAATGACCTCGATTATTACCACCATCAGTCTGGCATCGCAGCGAACCCCAGATCACTGAGCACCGCAAAGCATCCTACCTACCACCGCCAGTCGTTCTACACTCTTCTCTTTGATATTCATCCCCCATTAAATCCTGGATTCTCATAATGGCCACCAAGCTCGTTACCGTCTTTGGCGCAACTGGTGCCCAGGGCGGCAGCGTCGTCCAGGCGTTGCTCCGCGACAAGTCCGGGACCTTCAAGATCCGTGGCATCACTCGCAACCCGGCGTCGGAAGCAGCCAAGGCCCTCGCCGACTCGGGGGTCGAGGTCGTCAAGGCAGACGGTCTTAACATAAGCGAGCTCGTGCCTGCTTTCGAGGGAAGTTGGGCCGTTTTTGTCAACATCAACTCGGATGATCCAGTATGGCTTCCTTCTTCCCCCCATTTTCCTGTTAACCCAGAACTCTGGGAGACCGTTCATACTGATGCAAAGTGACGACAGTGCCTCAACCAGAAAGACGGGCCCTCGGAAACAGACATGGGCAAGATCATCATCGATGCGGCTCTCGAGGCTGGCGTCCAGCACTTCGTCTTCAGCGGCATGGCCTCCGCCTCGGAGATCACCAACGGCGCGGTCCCTAACCAGGCCTTTGACGGTATGTTCTTCACACCAATACCATCGTTCCATATTGCGGTTGTAGTTTGGCCACACCATTTTCACCAATCCATCGCTAACATTTCCCCCCAGAAAAGCATGCCATCGGACAGCATGGCCGCAGCAAGGCTTTCACATCCTTTGTCGACGTCAGCCCGGGTTGGTACATGGAATCTTTCCTTTGGCCTGATCTCGCGCCGGTCTTCGGCGGTTTCCCTTTCAACCCCGATGAAGAGGGCCACCTGACCTTCACCTGCCCCCGTTGGGGCGGTCCCAACGACGAAGCTCCCTTCATTGCCATGGCGGCCGATTACGGCGACATGGTGCACGGCGTCCTGCTGGCGCCCGAGAAGTACAACGGCCGGCTCATCCAAGGCCTAAGTCAGTCTCGTAGCCTGGAGAGCGTAATACCCGACTACCAGACAGGTGAGAGTCCCTCAGATCCCGTGGCCTTTCGGCCACAAGGTCTCTCGCCCAGCTATATATAACTGACTTGGTGGGGTAGCAACCGGCAAAAAGGCACGTTTCCGGTTCATGGAGACATGGGAGGAACTCGAGACGTATGGCATGTCGGGGCTCGTCACCGTGCAGCGCATGTTCGGCTTCTGCCAGTACTCTGGAGGGTTATACTATGGCTTGCCCAACGACACGATGCAGGCTGCCGAACTCAAGGCCGCCGCTGCCACCGCCCAGGGCAAGACTGGAGACGATGCAAAGTTGATGACGTTGGAGCGATTCTTCAAGCAACATCTTGCGTAAGGGAAGAGGCTCCTGCGGTGTATCTCATCATGTCATCTCGACTCGTCAAAGCAGAATGTCAATATCATATGCTCTCACTATACAATACCGCTCGCTACATGCCAGACATTATATTTCTTTCCCATGCTTCGTGACTCGGGGAGAGTTTTAATGTGACAATAGTTGTTCACTCGGACAGGTCTGCCAACAGCTTACGGCCTCCAGCTAAAGGAATCTCCGTCTCGTATTTCTCCAAGCGTTCCTTCTCCCGTCGGCCGTCTTTCACCCACTGCACCACAGCCGGGTGCTCAAGCAAACGCTTCGCGTAATCGGCAGCCGGTCCCCGCAGCTTGATCCCGTAGCCATCGAATCGGACAGCGACCGGAGACCAGAAGGCGTCGGCGGCGGTGAATTCGGCGCCCGCCAACCAGGGACCGCCGAAAGTCGAGAGTCCCTCGTTCCAGAGCTCTTCGACGCGGTCGATTTCGCGCTGTAGGGCAGGGTCGGGAGTGCCGATGTCGATGCGCAACGCGACGTTCATGGTCAACTGTTCCCGGACGGCGGGGAAGCTCGAGTGCATCTCGGCCACGGCGGAGCGGGCAAAGGCGCGGGCTTTGCGGTCGCGGGGCCAGGCGGCCGGGTAGTCCTCTGCGATGTACTCCATTATGGCGAGGGAATCGCAAATGGTAAGGTCATCGTGGTAGAGAGTGGGGACCTTGCCAGTGGGCGAAAAGGTGCGGAATTGGGTCTGGTGAGGAACGTTGGGTTTGAAGAGATGGAGTTTCTCTTCGAAGGGGATATCTAGGGCTTTCAGAAGGACCCAGGGTCGCATGGACCATGAAGAGTAGCGCTTATTGCCGATATGCAAAGTGAGAGCCATGACGAGGTGAAGGAAGGGGGCGGGACAGACAAAACCACGGAATATTGAGCTCGAATCAGATATCCCCCGTCGAAGGTAAGTATGCAATGGTGGGTTTATGATATCAATGCTGGAGAGAGAGAGACAGAGAGGGAGAGGGATAGGGATAGGGAGAGGGAAAGATAAAGAGAGTAGAAGGAAGGAGTGGAAAACAGAACACTCAGTTTATATACCCATCTCCTGGCAGCTAAAAGTGGCAGGTGTGTTGATGAAGGGCGTCCTTGACATCGCGCCTTGCTATTGACCTGAGGGGCAGAGACGACCCCTGAGAATAATGAGATCCTATCAGGAGGGCTCGAGCTGAATGCTGAACTGCTGAAGCCACTTGGCTCGGGGGTTTGATGCATTGAGGCCAGAAAGAAATTGATTTATAAGTGATTTGAAGAGTCCAATTGAGAATCTCTCCATGCTTAGAAATGCAAGCTGGCAATTGAAAAGACCTACTGTGAACTCGTGTATCCGCAAATCGTGGTTTGTGGTTGGCGATGACGATGTACGAAGTACGAAGTGGAAAGGATTACGGATACAAGGCTCATTGGAAGGATGAGGTAAGCAGAAAGCGGTCACCACCTCCCTCAGACGAAGTCAGTCGACACCAGCTGGCAGCGTAATGTTCTTCAGTCCCATTCCCAAAACAGCTTGCATCTACACGCGATTCACATGCCCATCACGAGGTGTAGACCAAGATTTCACACGCCGCCCCCCTACGATTAAGCATGCTCGGGGCGCCATGGGTATGCCGGAGCTGCCTAAGGGCGCTGCGACTTAAGAAAATACCCTTCGTCCGCTATGGTAGCTCAGGTAAGCCCCCAGTCGAACCTCCCATGTGACGCCTTTTTTTTTTTTTTTTCTTTTTTCCCACTCTCCGATTTTCTTCTAACTTGGCTTCGTCACCCACCAGTGTCGACGCAGGGACTCCCGGATGCCCTGCTAAAACGAGCTCGTAATCTCTCCTCCGAACACGAAAAGCTATCGGCTTCGCTCAATGAAAACTTCGACACCAAGACGGCCCGCCGGGTTGGCGAGCTGTCGAGCGTCGCCACCGCCCTCCGAGAGTGGGAAGCAGCCCTCTCGTCCATCGAAGAGCTACAAGGCCTCCTAGCATCCAGAGACGCCGAGCTACGCCAACTCGCCAAGGACGAACTCGAAGGAACCACGGCCGAGCTCACTTCCGTATCCCGTCGTCTCTCCGCCGCCCTGACCCCAAAGGACCCCTACGCCCACCTCCCCTGCCTACTCGAAATCCGCCCAGGACCCGGTGGCCTCGAGGGCCGCTTCTTCGCCGACTCGGTCTTCAAGATGTACCACCAGTTCTGCGTCCGCAAGGGTCTGCAGGTCAACGTTATCAAGTACGATATGGCCGACTCCGCGGGCGACGCCGCCTCCGCCGCCGGCGAGCTGCCGTTACAAGAAGCCGTCATCGAGATCCGCGACGAGGGGGCCTACGACCTCTTCCGCGGGGAGGCGGGCATCCACCGCGTCCAGCGCGTGCCGGCCACCGAACGCAACGGCCGCGTCCACACCAGCGCCGTGGCCGTCTGGGTCCTGCCCTCGTTCCCCGAGAGCGGCGCCGGCGCCGAGGACGCGAACGACCCGGAAAGCGACTTCTACCTCAATCCGCAGGACGTCCGGGTCGAGACGATGCGCGCCCGCGGCGCGGGCGGCCAGCACGTCAACAAGACCGAGTCGGCCATTCGCCTGACCCACATCCCCACCGGTACCGTCGTCTCCATGCAGGACAACCGCTCGCAGCACCGCAATCGGGAGGCCGCCTGGAAGGTGCTTCGGTCACGCGTCGCCGAGCAGCGCCGCGAGGCCCGCGAGGAGGAGACGGCTCGTCTGCGGGACACCGTCCTCTCCAAACGAAAGATTACGCGCGGCGACAAGATCCGAACGTACAATTTCAACCAGGACCGTTGTACCGACCACCGGAGCGGCATGGACGTGCATAACCTTCCCGATGTATTGATCGGCGGAGAGAGTCTCGACCGCCTCGTGGACAGCGTCAAGGATTGGCTCGTGTCGAACGATATTGCGGCCATGATGGCCGAGGAAGAAGCTGCCGCCACTACTACTACGGCAACTGCTACCAAGTCGAAAAAATAAGGCGGGCAGGATAGGATACGCCCTGTAAAAAAATAAAAAATAAAAAAGAAGAAGAGAAAAAAAGTTGTACCAACATGTAACTGTATAAATGATGGATAATATAGAATAGAAGCTATATCAAATCCGACAGTCATGGACAGTCTAGGAAACCTAGGAAACCAGCAGCAATTGGACAAAGCAATGGATACTAAGAAAAGTGGCATAAAGTCATTTCCGTATTTTTGGTTACATCTTACATCATATTTTGCCCTTTCGTTTCTTTTCCATCCGACCCGAATATTGCCGGACATGAAGGGGCAAGCCGTACAGATGGCGGGAAACCGGGCACTCGCGAAGTTCGATCTGATCCTCATGACGTCCACCGAATGTTTCCGCCCCAGTTTCTCAAAATAGCCCAAGCGCCACGCTGGATCAAGTAAGCGCAAGAGGAAAAAGCAGAATAATACATACATTGAAACGGGAGAGGGGGCGAGGAAAGGGGGGTAGGAGGGGAGAAGGCAAAGAGTGACGGTGTAGAAAAAACAACAAGAGAAAACCGGAAGACTTTGTTTTGACATACGAGCGTGTCAAGGTTGTAGGTGTGTGTATATATCCCGGGGACCGAGTGATCGTGTTGCGAAAATGAATGCGCTCCCCCCTCGGCCCACCCAGGGCCAGGGAAAATCGAGAGACCCGAGAGAAGAATAAGCGTCCTTGATCGAATGGTCAGATCAAGCCGCCTGGCGTTCCCGTCTCATCATCTCCAGCACGCCGACGACACCAGCGTGACGCAGGCGCTCGAGGACGACCCTCATGCCTTCCCTACTCTTTCCAATCTGGGCCTCCGTCTTGCTGGAAGCCAGGTTCTCGATGCTCCGCTGAATCCCGCGCTGACCCAGCCCCGTGACCCAGCCGGAGATCCACTTGTTCTCCCTGAAGTCAGCGGCCTCGGAGGAGAACTGGTCCTTCTTGGCGCGAAGACGCTCGCCGAGGCGGGATCGGTACACGATGGTGGTGGTGACGTTGGTAGAACCGACGGCATCGGTCGAGGGGGAGGTACCCGTAGACGCAGCAACAGGAGGAGAAGAAGAAGTAGCGGAAGAAGGCGACGACGACGACGAAGAACAAGAAGAAGAACAAGAAGAAGAAAGAGACGGGATGTCAAAATTTTGGCGTTCGACGACGGAGAGGACGTTGTTGAAATTGAGGTTCCGGCTCTCGGTCCGCATCCAACCTTGTCGCATGTCGACGGTGCTCGTCTCGAGGATGTAGCTGGCCTTCTCCCCGCCCGAACCAGCGCCGCCGGTGATGGATGAAGGGAGGAGCTTGAAGACGGTGGCCGGGAGGCGAGACTTCTTCAGGTGGATGCGGGTCGTGTGCAGCCGACCGGTGGTTGGGTCGACATAGCTCTCGAGGGTGTCGGTGCTCAGGACATGGGTAGAGAAGGGATTGAGTTTAGGAGAGGAGTAGCGGAGGAAGTAGGCGAGGGTGACGGTCGGGAAGGGATGATTGTAGGTGTCGGTGGTGGTGTGGGTGAGGACCATATTTGCCGGCTGAAATGTCCTTTGCGTTCGTGCGAGCGTGCGTGTGCGTGTAATGTGTGTAATTGCGTGTGTGGTGTCTTGTATGTGCGTGTATGTTCTTACTTTCGAACAATTGCTTCCTTCTTCTCCCAAAGTCTGATCGTGATGCGATTGAAGCTGAGCCAAGCGGAGGTGAGATGCCACTCACGGTCGGGATGGTCGGCAGGTATCTCGGTCGTCGTCCATACCACTTAATGTACACCTGGGTGGTCCAGCTCGATAAGGCTCGAGGATTTGGAAAACAATGGACAATGATGAATGAATTACAACCGACTTGGCCCAGGTCAGACCGAACGAGAAAAGGATGGGCAAAGGTGACCCGTGGGAAATATTAGGCGTGGCGGAGTGCGGAATAACTATGGACCGATTTTGCGGGGTCTTGTGCTGCAAGACAGAGGTTTCACGCGTCAATCAAGCGACAGAAACTAAGGTACGTACCTACCTACGGATTCCCTTCATTTCGTCGTAGCACTGGTTGGTTTTTATCCATGTGATAAAATGTAGACATGATACGTCTGGTTTAACACGCTCATCTATCCTACTGCGTACATTGTTATAAATGCCGTACCAATTTTTTTTTCCTTTTTTCGAGGCACTGGCTCCTGTACGACTTGAAAAGCTCATTGCATGTCGTGACAAGCTCTTTCCGGGGAAGTCGTGATCTTGGGCAGTCATCCATTCGTCCAACTTCCGGATAGACCGGGACCTTGAAGCACGAGCTGATTCTATGTACAGTGTACTTCGTCATTCGTGGTACGCCCCGACTCCCGCTGATTGCTCTATCTTATAGCGTATCCGAAGACGCCGTGGCGATGAGCCTGATAGGCGCCCCGGACGTCGCTAAGCCTGCATATATATATATTCAATTCTGAAGTGTTTGGCGGAATTCCATGCGCAGGCATTGCCCAGAGGTAATCTGACGCAAAACACTCGACAAGTCCCGTTAGGTAGCTAGGTCTGGATTGCGACTAGACACGGTCACCCAACTTGGCCCAAAACACCGATCCCGATAAGTCTGGCTTTTTAACTGCCCGTCTTGGCTTGATGCACTGAGATCATTACGGAGGACCGGTAGGATGGCAACGGGGGCAGTGGATTATCACATGAAATTCCGTGGACAGGTTGACAGCTTGCCCATCGAGTCTGTAGGTACGGATACTTCGTTTTAAAGTACTTCGTGGGTTCATTAATGAGTAATCCAGACAAGCCGAGGTTCAAGAGTAACGTAACTGGTCCATGCGGCCCCATATTCTAACTAGTACAACGTACACTTAGACTGGTCCGTGGTGCATTTGGTGCTCTACCAACCGTGTTGTCCCTGAAATGGTTGAACCCCCCCCGTTGCACCTTTCTTCGCAAGAAACTTCCAATCTCCGGCTCCGGGCGCGCCGCTAGAAAGAAGAGAAGAAGAAACTGGATTCAGTAACCAATGTGATTGAGTATTGTGTGGACTTTGGTACGTTCTCAACAAAATCCATCCGCATCTTTTCCTTTGGGGTGTCATAGCTATGCCCTGTGCCTGACCCTGTGCCTGACCCTGTGCCTCGGCTTTGCTTATCGTTCCGAACCTCCGGGTCCAAGAGTTGCACAATTCTCGCGTTTTTTTATCCTCTTTTCTTAAGTGCCTTCCCGTCCCTCCCTCTTCTCCCACGCACATCGATGACTTATCTCGGAGTCTCGCAGGCCCTCCTTTCCAAGTGCTCGACCACCCTCCTCTGTTACCTCCGTTTCGCGCCGCTTTGGGTTGTCGCGATCCTTGTTCTGCTCCTTACCGCGGTTCGCCATCGCATCTACGACTCCCTCCACGGACTTCGACCTCCGCGCTCGTCCTCATCGTCGAATAAACCAAACCTCCCGAGGCGCATAGGGGCTTAGGTCTCCTGGGATCATCGCACAATGGTAGCGGCATTATCAAAACCAGCCGTCACGGTGGCTGACCTGGACCGCACCCCGGTGCGCGTCGTCCGTCTTCTCCGGTTAGGTCTGGCAAGTGGTGTCGCATTCGCCGCGTGGAAGATCCAATGGAGATTGGGGTTGGGAAAGTTCTTTACCGGGCCGGGCAGCATCAGCCGCATCTTGCTCCTCTTCTTCGTCCTTTCTAACTGGAAGAACATGCCAGGTGTCTGGACAGTACGTCGCGAATTCCACTCTCTCTGCCGACTTGACAAGAAAAAAAGGAAAAAGGAAGAAAAAGAAAGAAAAAAAGAAAAGCTAGATGCACTTTGCCGACTAACATACTCGTCCCCTCGCAGTACCGCATCTGGCACGCCATCATCTACCACTGCTTCATCCGCAAGTCCCCGAAGCTGGGTCCCCGCGCCCTCTTCCGCCCTATGATCACCGAGACGCACGCCCCCCTGACGGAAATCGACTACAACATGCACAAGTCCAACTCGACCTACTTCTCCGACCTCGACATCGCCCGCACCCACCTCGTGACCCACCTCCTCCGCCCCGGTCTTCGTCGCCTCACCCACAACACCCAGACGGGCCTCGTGCTCGACGAAGAGACCGGCAGGGCCCGCCGCGGAAGGATGGGCATCATGCTCGGCGCCGTCCACTGCTCTTTCCGCCGTGAGATCAGCGGCTACCGCGGCTACGAGATGTGGTCGCGCGTCCTAGCCTGGGACCGCAAGTGGCTCTACATGGTCACCCACTTCGTGCCACGCGGCGTCGCCCGCCCAACCGAGTACCTCGACGTCAAGTTCGGCGCCCTCCGCACTCGCAAGGGCAAGGCCGCTGGCAAGGACAGCACCGGCAGCGGCACCAACGAGACGGCCGACGCGGGCGCCGCCTGGGAGAAGAAGATCCACGCCACGGCCGTGAGCAAGTACGTCTTCAAGCTGGGCCGCTTCACCGTCCACCCGTCCTACATCCTCGAGGCCAGCGAGGTCCTGCCGGCCCGCCCCGGCGGCTGGCGCAGCGGGCCCAACGCCGTCGGCGATGAGGACGTCGACCTCGACGACGTCGCGGATGACGGCACCTGGGACTGGAAGATGGTCGAGAAGAGGCGCCGGGCGGGCATGGAGTTCGCCCAGCAGTTCGCTAACCTCGACACGCTCGAGAAATGGTTCGACGGCGGTGACGGCGGTGACGGCAGCGCATTGGGTCGCTTCGGCCTGAGCGCTGCTGCTTGGTAATTTCGCCCAGGATGCAACATACTATGCATGGGTTTCATCGACCTTTTTTTCTTTTTTTTTTTTTCCTTTTTTCTTGTACATTTCTTCATTTTGTTTATCGGTGGGCTGCTTACATATAGGGCCTAGGCATGCACTATAGGGATAGAGGCTTTTCGAAAGCCGGCGCGTTACGGATAGATATTATATTAGATTCACCATATCATCTAGGCATACTAGCAATAATCCTCTGCAGGCCACTGTCAAAAGTATTATGACTTTGAAGAGTACGTGATCTTGTTTCCCCTCCTGTACTTCCGTCTAACATCCACCCCCTACAACAAATGGATGATGTTCAATAAACATGGTCATGGTGTCGGTGTGACGTCCCCGGCTTGTGTGAAACCATTTTGTGTTGCTTCTTTACATGGCGAGAGCAGCAGCCGCGATAGCGCCAGCAACAGCCCACCCGGCAGCCTGGACGCGAGGCGCAGCGCTTCCACCGTCACCATCACCTGCGCCAGCACTCTCACTATCGGAAGGCTCAGCTCCATCAGTTCCCGTGGCAGAAGTGGCAGAGGTGGCAGAGGTGGCAGTGGTGGCAGTGGTGAATGAAGTGACCGTGTCCGTGTCAGTCTCGGTTTCAGTCTCGGTCGCGGAAGAGGTCGCGTCCGAAGTGATAGTAGGCAAGTCGATAAAGTCGCTGGGCGTTGGCACGTTCGAGGGAGTTATGGTCTCGCCAATCTCGGCGCAAGCCTCAACGGACAACCTGATGAGGACTATGAGAGTTGGGAGTGTTAGTCGAGTGGTGCCAGGTATAGGTGTCTCTGGGAAGGGTTTCTATGGCTTTTTTCTTCTTCTTTTTTTCTTCTTCTCTTCTTCTTTTTTTCTTCCTCTCCTTTTTTTCTTCTTCTTCTTCTCTTTCTTCTGGTTGTTTGTTTGTCGGTTTGGTTGATACGTACCGCCAATGTCTTCAGGGGAGCAGCCGTCCCCGGCACACGTCTCGACTTGGTTACGGAGAACGTTGAAGTTCTCGCAGAGACAGGCATTGTCGGTGGCTTCGCAGCTACTCTCGATGATGGCGGCCGTCAGACAAGGGACGGCGCAGGATGGGACATCCCCAAAGGGAAACTGGGCAGCTGTCAGGGCCGAGAGGAGGGAGACGATGACGGGAATGGTGTACTGCATCGTTGCGATTGTCTGGGGAGACAGGGGAGCAGGGGAGGCAAGAAACGTAATAGATTTAAATAAAAGGGTGTGCAAGTGAGTATACAGTTCAATGAGCTGAATGTCGAGGTGTGGTGAAGCTGTGAGGATGCAGGTACAGGCCTGATGTAGGAGAATGTGGAAGCAGGGACAGGAGAGGAGGTAAAAGTCCACGGCGTGGGCTACTGGGGAAGTGAACTGTTTTATCTGTCTTGGGGAGATAGATGATCGCCTCGGAAAGCCCCCTTATTCCAGTTTTGCCAGGCCACTTGTCCGTCTTCTTTGCAGCACACAAGGGAACGTGCAGCAGCAGTGTTTGGGGATCATCGCGACGGTTACGTGTAGAGCGCCCCGGCCACGTTAGTCGTGGGCGACCTCTGAAGCCGGATATCCACCCCCTGACGGCCAAGGATTCAATGCGGCGATCTGCAGCATCTGGCGGTGGGCATTGGCAAGACAAACGAACGAATTGCTCGATACGGAGTAAGGGAGTATGGTACGAAGTAGGGCCGGTTGGTGCATTGGTGGGTTTTTTTTACGAAAATCCCCCAGTCTCCATTTCTTTTTCCGTATGTATTTTTCTTTTCTTTCTCCATAAGACAGACGAACCATGTTCTCACAGGTTTTCGAGTCCGAGTAATTCATTACTTCGTACTTCGTATCTGCGTACAGCAGTTCATGAAGGTGGAACAGGTTACACATTACAGGTTACGAAGCAAATGGAGTAATACCATGCACCTACCTACCTTAAGGAGAATGAAGGGTAAATCGGTGTTCCCATCGGTTAGCGACATTGAACGAAAATAAAATACGAATGTCGGGTGTTGTCCTGACTGGTGGTACTTTTTGACCGAGCTCTCCCTCGTTCCCTCCCGTCTGTGTCTGCGTGGTTCAGAAAGCCTTGGCTGACGTTACCCTTTCACTACAACGGAGTGCTGTACTTACTTCGTACATATATGCACGAGTACGAAGTCTGCCCGCACGCATGGCCCCTAGCCCCTCAATTCTCAACGAACCAACCAGTAATCACGACGTGGTAATCTTATACCCCGTGCGCTGGCTGAGTATTTGGCGTAATCCGAAGTCTACCTTACCTTATTAGGTACCTTATTATGATTACGTTGTACTACCTAGGTACCTACCTAGTATGGCGCCAACTGCAAACGAGAAATAATACAACACAACACGTTGGGCGTTGAAACTGAAACGCGGTGTCTTTTCTATAATTGGAAATGAGGGTGCCGAAGCTGGCGTCACCTTTGGTGACGGTTTAACAGAACTAACACCTTACCTCCTGCTTAACAGACAGGATAGTGAATCAATTAAAGGAGCTTGGTTTCTCATTGTCTGACACAAAATACAAGACCTCCCAGCCCTCCGCCGCCTTAAGCGGATTTAGTAACCATCTGGTGCATTGACCCAACATTGCCCTCCGTGTCCTTAAAGTACCGGTAGACTCCAAAGTCTCCTTCTTTCATAGTGCCCGTCAACACCTCCCCCCCGGCCCCCTCGATGGCTCGCGCTGAATCCTCCAAGCTCTCGACCAGCCAGTGGATACAAACGCCACCAGGCCCGGCGTTCAGCAGTCCTGTCTCGTCGGGGACCTTTTGGATCCCTCCACTGATGTTGACCCCCTTGCCACTGAAGTCGAACATCTGAAGCTCGGACGCGTCATATCTTGGACTTGGAACCCATTCGAAGTCGAAGACGGTTTTGTAGAAACGGGCAGCTACATCAAGGCAAAGGGAATTAGTATAGACGAGCACCATGCCGCGGTCGTTGCGACACGGGAGAACCGGTCACCGGCATTGCAAAGGAGGAACATAGGAGGGGCATGCGTACCTCTGGCGACGTCCGTGGCCGGTATGCCCATCCAGACTGGGCTACCGAACCTGGGAGCTTTCCAATCTGACATTTTGGTACTTTTATAAAGGGCCACACAATTGCGAGGCGCCCGGAGTCAAGAATCTGATATGAGCTGTTTGCCAAGTGGTGAGGATACTCGAAAAGAGGCAACGTCCGTTGAATTTGCTCCCATGGCCACGAGTGGGCTTTTATCCTCCTTTTCACCCCCCTGGCATAGTCATTTGGCGGAATGTAATCCCTCCGTGATGACAGCACAGTTGCTTCCCACGGCCAGCCTTCGCGGTCAGACTCTCCATAAGGCGTTAGGACGCGCAGGGGACTGACGCCACAAGGCCACGACTTCACGTGAGCTTTGGCCGCTCAGCGAATTGGACCCCCCACCTCACAGTGAAACCTGACGCGCCATCTTGGAGATTGACACTGTGCCTAGTGCCCCGCGATCCTCTCTCAACCCCGCCATCCCACTACTCCGTACCTTTTAGTGCCCTTCCCGGTCGAATTCGGAGTTCGGTCTAGTTGGCAAGCTTGACACAAACTCGGGCACTGCCGTCCACCCACGATCCTTTGCGTTCACACATCTCACATTTCTTTTTTTGCGACCATGCCGGAGAAGAAGGTGTCCGTTCTCTTCGTTTGCCTCGGCAACATCTGCAGGTCGACCATGGCCGAAGGCGTCTTCCAGTCTATTGCCAAGGGGCCGCAGTACAAAGACCGCATTGGCAGAGTCGACTCCTCAGGGACAGGTGCGCCACGTTCCCTTCATTGTTGCCCGCGTTCCGGGACAAAGAAACTCAGCCCAAAAATAACTGACGACTCGGCCTTTTGTTTTTATCAGGTGCCTATCACATCGGAGAACCGCCAGATGACCGGACCATGTCGACTCTGGAGGCCCATGGCATCACCGACTACGACCACCTAGCGCGGAAGGTATGGGAAAACGAAACCCCTCCACTAGGGCCATCCAAGTTTGCATTTTAGGCCACAGCCCACTTACCCCTTCTTTGTTCCGTCTTCGTCCGGCTAATGCGATGCGGTCTGTAGGTGCGCCTCTCCGACTTTGACGAGTTCGATTATGTATTCGCCATGGACCGGCACAACCTCCAGGATCTCCAACGGCTGAAGCGCGGGAAGCCCGACTCCAAAGCGACGGTGAAGCTCTGGGGAGAATATTCGGGGTCGAAAAGGGTCGAGGAAATCGACGACCCATACTATGGCGGTGGGGAGGGGTTCCAGAGAGCATACGAGCAGTGCACGCGATTTTCACGCAACTTTTTGAAGGACATATTCCCCGACGGAGAGGCACCCAACTAGCGATCTGTCGTCGTCCGTTTCCGTTATTCGAGGGTGTTTCCGAGTTCTCGTGCCAGGGCGGGCCACGTCTGAAGTGTTGGCCCTGATTTCTGCCGTTGTGTATAGAGATACCCGACGCTATCATCCCATCACAACGATGGAGTTGAAGCGAGTCTGACCAGTTGATAGACATGACCAGTTGATAGACACCGAACCACCGTATAAAGATATCAAGCCCAGCAGGGAATTATACTTTTGTCGTCAAGTTGGAAAACATTTGTAATTATCTGCGACGACCGCTGAGGCAATCAGAGAAGAGATCCGAGTGCTCTCGCTGACATGGTCCCGATTGGATAGGCGTGCATGGGTCAGTTACGGCTTTGGTTGGAATCCTTCGTCGGCACCGAAGCCTGCCAGCCCTATGGACTGCATCCATGGCCATAGGAGGTCGTCGAGCGAGGTGGAAGGCCGTTACGAGGCTATCAAATTGAGCGATGTTTGTCTCGTCGAGACCAAAGTCGCTGAGTGTTAACAATCATGGTCTTGTCCTGACAGCTCTCTATACGTTTGATGCCTTTTCTGGGCTTCGGTCCTCCGTGGACCCGAGGCGCGTGGGCGTGGCCGTGGGCGTGGCCATGGTGTTGAAGTGGGAGACGTATGGAAACATTTCCCGATAGGTGAGTAATAGGAGCGCGTAGTACGGCTTGTACGGCTTGCTGTGCACCACGAGGCGAAACGATCGCGAGATTTCAACAGGGAGGGATAAAGCGATGATGCTCTTGCTGTGGCGCCCCTGCCAAGAGAGCTTTTTGGAGCTGATGAGCCATGCTACGTACTCGAGCCGTTTATCGCGCGGTTAGAAAGATGGGAGGGTCCTGGTCCACCAATGAGAAAACGGAACGTTGTGGAGTGAAACGACTTGTCCGAAAGTACCTTGCACTAATAAAACTTTACTTCGTACAAAAGGCACTCCAAAGTGCAGACAAGGCTTGAAAGAACACCGCCTGGGCATGGTGGATCCGATAACAACCACAAAGGGTGCCATCGTCCAATCAACTCAGGCCAAGATGCTTACAGCGGGTCCTATCCCCTTTGCTTGTCCCGCCCTTGCCAGAGTTTCTCACGAGAGTGCACTTAGGTACTTCCGTAGGTACCTTACTTCATGTATGGCAGTGCAGGTCCAGTGGAATGGATGGAGGTTTCATTCCCAAGATGCGTACGTCAGGGAGGGGACAAGGAAAAGAAGGAGCATCCCGCCGAGGTTAGGTAGGGACTTAAAGAAGGCCAGCGAGTTGCTGAACGCCTGTCCTTTCATTTTCCATCCATCACTCCCTTTCCCCCCTCCTTTCAACTCAAGTACTCCGTATTCTCCCTCCTTTTCTTCGTCTTCGTCTCATCTGCCCATCAGGTCACGCAGTACATACTTAATACTCCACCCCCTGCAGTCAGCGACCGTTGCTGCCCCTCCCTCCTAGTGTAAACTGTTCGTTCACTGCCCCGCTCCAGTTCCAGATTCCCGTCCCAGTCGCCCGCCAGATGCTCGAGGAACCCCGCGTGCGCCCCTTTAGCATCTGAATCCCGAAAACTTGTTTCAAGCTCTCCCGATAACGCCAATTTCAAAGATCAGCTCAACTTCAAGCCTTTGAATCGTCTACCCGTCCTTGAGCTTCGGCCACCCGCTCTAATCGAATCGCGTTTTGCATCTTCCCCTCCTGCAGCTATGGCTGATCTTGCGGGCCGTAAGGTCTTCAAGGTCTTCAACCAAGACTTCGTCGTCGACGAACGCTACACCGTCACCAAGGAACTCGGACAAGGAGCTTACGGCATTGTATGGTAAGGCACTACTATCTATCGGCCTCGCGGGTCAATTATCCCACTCGAGGAAGGCCGCAAGGAACTGACCTGTTTTTTTTTTATTTTTTTCCTTACCTGCGCAGTGCGGCCGTGAATAACCAGACGAATGAGGGGGTCGCCATCAAAAAAGTCACCAATGTCTTCAGCAAGAAGATTCTGGCGAAGCGTGCTTTGCGCGAGATTAAGCTCCTTCAACACTTCAGGGGCCATCGAAATGTACGCTCACTGCATTCTTCCCTCCTTCCTTGTTCCTCTTTGCCTCATGACTTGTTCGTGGATTCTCACATTCGACTGCCTTGAAAGATCACCTGTCTGTACGACATGGACATTCCCCGACCCGACAACTTCAACGAGACTTATTTGTATGAAGGTTAGCTCATCTCCACGCCTCACCCTCCCTTTTTTCTTCTCGAATTTTATGGCAACCCTGCAGTCTACTCTGCGGGGTGATTCCCCTTGCTCGCCGTCTTGCTGACCCCCTTCTCGCATAGAGCTGATGGAGTGCGATCTTGCTGCCATCATCCGCTCCGGCCAACCCCTAACGGACGCGCACTTCCAGTCGTTCATTTACCAAATCCTCTGCGGTCTAAAGTACATCCACTCCGCTAATGTTCTCCATCGCGATCTCAAACCCGGAAACCTGCTTGTCAACGCCGACTGCGAGCTCAAGATCTGCGATTTTGGCCTTGCCCGAGGCTTTTCGGTCGACCCCGAGGAGAATGCTGGTTACATGACGGAGTACGTTGCCACCCGGTGGTACCGCGCTCCCGAGATCATGCTGAGCTTCCAGAGCTACACAAAAGCCAGTATGTGCTCCTGCTCTTTACCTGCGCCTTACGTGCGGAACTGTTCGCTGATCTGAGATCTCCAGTTGATGTCTGGTCGGTCGGCTGTATCTTGGCCGAGCTTTTGGGTGGGCGTCCGTTTTTCAAAGGCCGAGACTACGTCGACCAGCTGAACCAGATCCTCCACATTCTTGGCACCCCTAACGAAGAAACGCTGTCCCGGATCGGTTCGCCCCGTGCCCAAGAGTATGTGCGGAACTTGCCCTTTATGGCCAAGAAGCCCTTCCCTCAGCTCTTCCCCAACGCCAACCCCGAGGCGCTCGACCTTCTCGACAGGATGCTGGCCTTCGATCCGACCAGCCGTATCACGGTTGAGCAAGCTTTGGAGCACCCTTACCTGCATATCTGGCATGACGCTTCCGACGAACCGGAATGCAAGACTACCTTCAACTTCGACTTTGAGGTTGTCGACGATGTCGGCGAGATGCGCAAGATGATCCTGGAAGAAGTCTATCGCTTCCGCCAGTTCGTCCGTACCGTTCCAGGCTCGGCGCATGCAGCTTCTCAGGCGGCACAGCAGGCTGCTGCTGCTGCTGCTGCTGCTTCTTCTCAAGTGCCCATCCCGTCCGGTCATGGCCAGTGGACAGCAGACGAGCCTCGGCCTCAAGAGTATTTGGGCCAGGGCAACGGACTTGAGGCGGACCTGGCCGGCGGCCTTGACGGAAGGAGATAAGAGATATCCACCGTTCAGGCCAGTGGAATGAGCCACTTGGCATGAGCGCCTTCTGATGCGAGACGAGTTGGGACGGCCGGCTTGTAGTCGGAATTTTGAATTCAGTAGCGTCTCTGACATGTCTGATTGGGAACCCTGCCAGTACTTGGGTGTAGGAACCATGATCCGGGGTCAAGGGACTGGGTGAAAAGCATTGGGGTGACCAGTGGAGTGAAGAGACGGATGCTAAGCGATATGTAGTTCAAGCATCGGACGCATATGAACACTATAATGAATGATTGAATTATCGACCCCAGCAGCCTTGGATTTCTTGTCTGTTTTAATATATCAGTGGCCAAGTGACAAGTGACGGCAAACACGATGGTGTAGGAGAAGAGAACAATGAGAGTTCATTCGTACGACTACGGGGACTTGCCGGTGCTACATGAGGCCGGCTAAGCACATATAGGGGCAATTGGGCTCCTTGCATGACATCGATATAGGTGGCATCAGAACAACTCATAATAAGCTGAAAAGGAAGAGGGCTGGGGTAAAGAAGATGTATGTTTCTAAAGTAAAGCTGCAGAAACAGAGTGACTCGAGTCGATGCACCCCCAACCAGAACGCTGCACATCTCGTCTCTAAAGCCCATCGGTCTGCGTCCATGTCCCAAGATGACATGAAATCTTTCCATGATAAGCCTCATTCTATCGTATGTTCGTTACGATGCCCGAGTTCATCGCTTTCCCCAGTGAACTTCCAGCCGAGATGAGTGACCATGGTGAGTTGTGGGTATATCCAAAACTAAACAAAAACACGCAAAGACCAAGCGGGCAAAAAAGGATGACAAAAAAAATCCCTCGTATTTACATGCTGATTCTCTTATCACACAAAGAGCCCTCCCCCCTTTTTTTTGTCCACCCTTCTATCGAGCACCCCAGACCGCTGAAAAGAACCCCCCCTTTCAATCCTCACGGCCATAGAGCCAGTAGTAGGTAGCGTAAGGGACGCTCTGCGACAGGCCGTCGACACATTCCCTCGGGGAGCCGCCGGCGGTGACGACGCGATAAACACGGGACACGCCGCGGCTGTCGCCATTATCGGCGAGGTGAAGCCAAGCGACGGCGCCGGTGCCGACGGGACCGGGATCGGAACGGGTCGGGGCGGGGACCTTGTCGACGAGCTGGGCGCGGAACACGAGGTCGGAATCGGCCTCGGAGTCGCCCGAATGGAAGACGGGGACGCCGGCGGCGTCGAAGAAGTGGTGGCCGACGAACGGCATCCTGACCCCCGGGAGCTCGAGGCCCGGGGCGGCAGCGGGGAAGGGGTACTCGGCGGCGGCGCCGAACTGGGTGGTGCCGTCGCCGTTGAGGGGGAGGCCGTTGGCCCAGAGGGCTAGGGTCGTGAGGGCGTTGAAGTGGGCCTCGGTGGCGACGGATCTGCGGCCTTGGAGGGGGAAGTAGGCGGTGGCGTCGTAGAGGACGGCGACGGCGCCGGAGGCCTTGGCTTCCTCGCCCGGGGTGGTGCAGGTGTAGTTCTGGATGCCGTGGCCCAGGAGGATATATTTGAGAACCTCGCCCTCTTCTGGTTGGGGGAGCTCGTTGTCTGAAACCCATGTTAGTCTCTGTGGCGATACATTGACGGAGGCTAATAAGGTAAGGTAGGCAAAGACATACCGCCACCATTGAGAGGTAGTGTGGGATTAGTGGTAGCGGCGCAGCTACGGCCGTTTGGTCTCCTTAGTGGGGTGGCTAGGGTGAGCGCCACAGAGGCGAGTGCGACAATGCGCTTTGTGAGCATGATTTCGGTTTCGGGAGATGGAGTTGTAAAAAAAAAAATAGAAAATAAAAATAAAAAACCCGGTACCCCAAGCGGGAGATCGACAGGAGGGTCGCCAAACGGTGTTATTATATGCTGTGCCAAAGATCTATTATAGGACGGCGACGGGTGAAACGGCCTAGCCCAATAGGTCGCGCAGGGGTCTGGTGGGCGCTTAGAGATGAGAGGGTCGAGGGGACTTTTGCGAATCAAGGGTGGCTGGTGAAGAATGACCGGGGGGGCGGCGGAACAGTAGAAAACCGAAGAGAAATACAGGTCGAACTAGAAAAATAGAGGAAGACTCCGCGTATGAGAATATGAAGTTGAGTGTCCTGGTGAAAGAAGAGCAGAGAGTCGGAAAGGAAACCAAGGAAACGGAAAAGAAATAAGGAAAAAAAAAGAAGAAAAAAAGAAGAAAAAAAGACACAAGGCCGTTTGTATGGCTTCTGTCTGTGTATGATAGTGAGGCTGGTGAGTTGATGAGGACGACCCAAGGGAGGATGGAAGACGGGCCTTATATGAAAACCCCAGAGATTGAATAGAAGGCGCATCATGTAAACGGTCCAATTCCACGGAACCGCATGGATGATCTGAATCTGCCTATCAGAGACAGACCTAGCTTCCCCCCTCCCCTCCCCGGGTCTGGGCGTATTGACGGGACATGGTCAAGGTGGTCCAAAGTGGACATTGGAGGGAGCTTAGGCCATGAGATGAGGCCCGGGTGGGGTGGGTAGGCGCGGCGGCCTCGCTACTCGCCGCCGGTGCCGCCCATGGCTGGACGGCTCAGCGCATGTACTAATTATGTACACTACCTTAGGTACATACCTTACATCGTGTGGGTGGTTGCACGCGGCTACTTTGCTACCTGGATCCTTGTTCGGCCAGTCGAAGCTGAATGGGGGACTTTAGAGGGTCGCGAGACCTGAAACAGAGAAAGGAACGGTGGTGTTCGATGTTTCGATGTTCGATGAGTTTTCTTTCTTCTTCTTTATGTTTCAGAGACTACAAGATACTCCATGGAAAGTCGCCTCAGCAACAATATCCTCGAAGTTGGGAATACGATCATCGCTCGTGGTTTATGCATGTCCCAGATCTAGGAGCCAAAAGATGAACTGTACAGAACAACAGAACACGCATACTGTCGGAATTTTGGCCTGGCAGGATAGGATGATGGATGCATCGCAGAAAGCGAGAGGTTGGCGGGTAGTTCAGAGGCTGACCCTTCCATTGGCATGCTTGGTTATCGTCAAAGGCGCTTGGACAGCCGTGCCAAGGCCCAGAAGCTCTTGGCACGGCAATGAATGCGGTGTGGATCTACAAGGTGCCGGAGAACCGTCCACTCAGGCGAGGCGTGGCGGGGGGGGGACCCTTGCTGTCAACTCGTCGATAGCCGCCGGGCTCTTGTTTCGTTTACTAAGTATCCCTGCCACCACTAAAGTACACGTGTACCATGTAAACCATTCGCGGTCGTCGTCTTTGATTACGGAGTTGGCTGCCGCATTTTCCCCAATAAATAGTCTGAATGCGTGTAACCGCTCTTTTGTCGTACATGGGGCTTGGCAACGGTGCACGGAATAATACTTTTTCGTCTTTGCTTCGCTTCTTCTTTAAGAGTTTATATAAAATGGGTGTATGTGACTGATCACTTTACGAGCAAAGCGGAGTCGGAAGTACAGCATCTCAGGCACTTTTGTAGGTATAATGTCATTATACTGGAATGTACAGGTAGGGATACATATCATAGCATAAGGTACCTAAGGTACGCCTCCGTAAGCTAAGCGCGGCTGGTGCCCTACGGATACACAATCGTGGCAGAGAACCCCGGCCCGGTATTAACTAAGCCGGGAGCTGACGGGTTCGGCAGTACCACGGAATCCTCCGAATTGACGAGTTTGACCAAAAATAGGGAGGGACGAGAAAGACTGAGACAGGTACTAAGATACCTTCTTTGTTCGAACCTCAATCAGTTAACTACCTAGCCAGCTACTAGATCTCCAACCGTACGGAACGTTGCGCCGAGGCATGGCCATGTGTGTGTGTGTGTGTTGGCTGTTGGCGCTAATATCGGCATCGCGGCAAATTGCCAACACTGGCCTTTGGAGGACCGGTATCCCGGGCCCAAGTAGGCTTTGGTCCTCCCCATTGCCACCGGCATGTCTTTTGTTCTCGTGGGAAAAAAAAAAGGGAGGTCAACCCGAGGAGACAAATTCTGGCCCGAGAGGTCACGTACCAAGGGAAGATGTTTAGCTACATCGAAAATAAAACCACGACAGTCCTGATTCCTGTCAATTTTGTAAATACGCAAAACACAAAATACAAATGCACTTTAATACCTAAGCTGAGAAGCTCTGTGACCACCATACGTCGCGAGAACATTCTGTCCTCGGTCTCCTCCATTTACATCCATCCTCCGAAAACATACAGGGGAAACCGGCTCGCCTGTCCACTATCCAGTCCCCCCCTTCCCTCCCTTCTCCCCCTTCCCACATTCCCTTTTCCCTCTTTTTCTCCTTCCCCCCCCTAGTCGTCATGTCGGAATGTACATTTGTCTCCTCTGGCACATTTACCCTGTTGCCAGAACACGCACGGCTTCGTCCCAATGAGCGCTTTGTTGGCCGGTCGGTGTGGCGGAAGCGTCGGACCTCCAGGAGCATTACCCTTGCGTCCCCCCTTGGCGCCAGCATGCTTCTCACGCCAGGTCTCCCTGTCATCACGATCCCGTTCGCGACTGTCGCGTCGGTCCCGGTCCCAAGGGGGGTCGACGTCTCTGTCGCGTTCGCTGCCGTAATCTAGTGCCGCCCGAGAATCGTATCCGTGATCCTGCTTGTCGTCCCACTCTCGTCCGTAATAACCCGTCGCTTGGTCGCCGCCCGAGCTCAAATCCTGCATCTTCTGGTATCCTCCGTCGCCACCGTCGAGGTCAAGGCCGTGTCCCTGGCTGCCGCCCTGCAGGGCTGCTCCCACCTGCTCCGGCTGGGGTTGGTTGATCTGGCTCAGCAATGCCTGGAGCTGTGCATCGCCCAGTTGGCCCGACTGTGCGCCCAACAGAGCAGCCGCCGTCTGCGTCGTAGCTTGCTGTGCATGTGCACCTTGGGCCTGTTGCAGCAGCGCCATGTATTGAGCGTATTCATCTTGCTGCTGCTGCTGCTGTAGTAGCATTTGTTGGTAGTAGGCCGCCCAAGCATCTTGGTGGGTTGGCACAGCCTGGCCCTGGCCCTGGCCTTGCTGAGGAGGCACGAAGGACGCAGCAGCCGCTTGCTGTACGTTCACGGCCGCCTCAGCGCGAGCTCGATTCTCAGCCTCCTTCTTCGCGCGAGCCGTCGCATCCTTCTGATACCCAGCCCACCACTCTCGCACCCGCTCCTGGTCGTTGGCCAGCCAGCCAGGGGGCTGCGTGGCGGGATACGGCAGGCCTTTCAATTGCTCGAACACCTCCTCGAGCGAGTTGATGATCGCCTGCAGCTCAGGGTCGGCATAGTCGTGCCGCCTGTGCGTCCGAGGCGCCGACGAATGGTACGGTTCGGGATCTCGCCAGCTCCCAACTTTATCGGCCGTAAGCAGAGCGAGAACCTGTGCACCGAATGGGGCCTCGGACGCGGCCGGTGGTTTGGGTTGTCCCGAACTGCCGAAGACGACGGGTTGCGCGTGTTGCTGGGGCGGCGTCATATTGTAGTTGTAGCCCTCGGGAGCCGCTTCTGTCGACGCCGTCGTCTTGAAACCGCTCAGAAGCGACTGCAGCTTGACAGCTGGGTCGTCCTGGTGGTCCTTGAGACGCTTGATGGCATGGTATACAGCCGCATCGGCTCCATGCCTCTGGCATTCCTGCCACCGTTGCCGAATCTCCTCGTACTTCCCTCCGTCTCGGGGCAAGTGCACGTCCTTGGCGTCACCGTCGGGGACACTCGGCTCGGGAGGCGGCGACTTGGGGGTCGGGGGAATGTCGGAAACAAGAGCGTAGACCGCCATCAGTTCCTTTTGTTCGCGTTCCTCCATGGCGTGCTGCTCATCTGTGCGGAAGGTCCGCGTGCCACCCCGCGTCACAAACGACTTGGCCCTGTAATCCTCGGGGATACAAGAACAATCCGCAACGCCCGGCTCAACCCAAGGACGATCCGCCAAATCGTCCTCCTGGTCCTCCTCGTCCTCCTCTTCGTCTGTCATTTCAGAGCGCCGCTTCAACATCATGCCCTCGGAGCGGTCGTCCGCCGCGTCCTGCGTCATGTTGTTCTCGTCCTCCGCAGCCTCTTTGTGGAAAATGCGGACCTGCACCAGTTCTGCCTCGGGTCTCCAAGCGACTCGCAGCTTGCGCCGTGCCTCCTTACGGAGTCTCTTCGCCTTTTCTTCCGGCGTCTCGGCCGTATCGGCGGCTTTCGCCGAGCTTTTCTGCGACGACTGGCCGTCCGCCTTGGGCATGTTGATGGAGTCGAGGAGAGAACCGATGCTGGAAAGCGCACCGCTAGACGAACCCGATGGTCCTGCCGTCTTTGGAGTTGTAGCTGGTTTTGTTGCCTCCGTCTTGACTCTCTTCGGCTCTGTTCTGGACGAAGGACGAGCATCGATGTCCATGGCAGCCGACACTGCCGAACCATCTGTCTTGGTGGCATCTGTTGTCTTGGCAGAATCAGAGCCGGCTGCCGGTCTGGCCAAGGGACGGTTTTTAGCGGCGAGTGAAGTGGAAGGTGGTCGGATTTTCGGGGCTGAAAGTTTAGACTGAAGCGTCGTACCGGCCGATGCCTTGGATGATCCAAGCTTGCTGCTGAGCGAGCTGCTAGATCCGTCCACGTTGACTTTCTTGCCCGGTCGCGTGTCTGGCTCATCATCTTGCGGTCGTTTGGCGGGCGACGCCCCGTTACTGGGCCTTGTGGCGGATAGAATCCTTGCATAGGCAGTGCGACTCGTTGCTGCTGCTGATGTTGTCGAGGAAGCAGCGGACGGAGTTGTCGTTGAGGTTGAGGTGGCAGCAGACGAAGAAGATGTGGACGATAGCTTCTTCCCTTCGGCGCCGTTGGACGCTTCGGATTCCTTCCTGATGCGGGAGGCAACCGTCCGGATTAGGTCCTTCACCTCAGCATCACCCTTATCTGCAAACCGCTTTCGAACCGTCTCAAAATTAACACCGTCCGCAATCCTCTTCGTCAAGCTGATGTTTGTCATGAACTGTAGAATGGCTTTGGGCAGTTCCCCCGAGTAATCCGCCGCTTTGATGCAGCCGATCAGGAGGTTGACCAGGCTCAGGACGCCCTTTTGGTGCCCACCCAGGTTCTCAAGAACGGCCTCGTCGCCATACTTGTGCGCAGCCTCGCATGCCTTGACGACCACGTCTTTCTTAAGATCGTAGTCCTTCTTCAGCTGCACTACCTCGCCATCAACGTGCTTTTCCTTCGCAGCTTGGTCGATTTCCTGCTTCAACTTGCTCATCTCGCCACGAAGCTTGATGAAGTACTCCCCCAGGCTTTGCACGGCACTGGCAATCAGTGAGTTGGTACGGGTGGCCGCGGGGTCGATGTACGCGATGCCCAGTATATCCCAGGCGGCCGCTTCGACGGGGTCACTGGGCCGCACATCGGCCCGGACGGGCCTTCTCCGCTCCTCCTCCTCTTCCTTGCGTGCCTTTCTCTGTGCCTTGGACTTGGCGGCCTCGTCCGCCTTGAGCTGCTCCTGAAACGCGAAGGGGTAGTCGGCATACTTAGGTCGTCGGTTCCCTAGGCCCTTCATTTCCCGCTGGTACTCGTCGATGAGAGCCTTGGCTTCCATTTCCCGGTCTTCCGGCTTGCCCACAAAGTTGGCCGACGGTCTATACCTGTCCGCAAAGTTCCCTTGGATTTCGCAGGGAAGAGGGTAGCCAAGGTCCGGCATGATGCGTTTACCGGTTTGCGACGGCAAGGCCACCATTGGTGTTAACCTGTCGTAGCTCCTGGGAGTCGGAAGCTTCACCGCCCCGGCGGAGATGAGAAAAGGGGCACCGGAAATAGGCGGAAACATCTTTTTGGCCGCGGCGCTGCGTCTCTTGAACTGCGCCAGTGAAGCGGCCTCCTCCTCGGTGCTCGTGGGCATCCAATGCGTTTCTGCGCCGCTGTGTAATTCTGTAGGCACTTGATCTTGCTGTGAGTTTGCCGAATCGCCTTCGCCTTCATTCTTCACCAGCGTCTTACGCCTTTTGGCAGGATGTTCCGCTTGAGTTGTATCCGTATTCGCATCCGGAGTACCGGGCCCAGGTGGCGACGTAGCTGCCATCGGTCGTTGGCCAACTGGCCGAGACATGAGATGGGAACCAGCAGCAGAAGTGGTCTGCTGGCGTGGCTGCTGATCTTGCTGTTGCTGGACTTCTTGTTCTATCGACTGTCGCATGGGCGATGGCTGAAACGTCGCTGGCGATGTCGGTTGACGGTACATCGTCTGTTGTGGTACGAAAGCGGTCTGTTCCTGCAGATGGCCAGGAGCCGAGGGCTGATGATGGTAAGCGTAAGCTTGAACATTTTGAGGGTTGACTGGCTGCGCCGAAACTGTCTGCCCGTGGTATGGTTGCGGCGGGCCAAAGAATATGGGAGGCGACTGAGCCGTGGGAAGCTGTTGTTGGGGCTGTTGTCGAGACGGTTGCGGCTGCACCCGTTGCTGTTGAGCTTGTTGGGCCTGCTGAGACTGATTGACTTGATGTTGCTGCTGTTGCGGGAAAGCGTGGATGGGAGAGAACGATTGGGGTATTGTGTCGAAGCGTTGCGGCTGTTGATACAGCGAGTGTTGTTGCTGTTGCTGTTGCTGTTGCTGTTGCTGATGCTGATGCTGATGATGATGCTGCTGATGCTGCTGATGGTGGTGCTGGGGTTGATGCGACTGCGTCTGTGCTGGTTGATGTGGTTCCAATTGCAGCTGTGGATGCGTTGACTGTTGTTGTGGTGGTTGTTGTTGGTTATGAGATACGAGTTGGGACCCCGTATGTTGTCCGAGCTGGTTGCTGTACGGGGATGGAAGATGCTGGGGTTGATATTGGTACGGGGTCTGCGAAAATGCTGAACCGTGACCCTGTGGGACATTCACAGGGTTTCCGTACAACTTGGGTGAGATGTCGTTGAGACCCTGTAGGGTCTGGTTCTGGCCCGGTCGAGGAAAGGTTTCGTTCACACCGTACTGAGCGTGTCCATGGTTCAGAGAAGAATGGGGATCGGTGCCAGCATAGAAAGCACCGTCACGGCTTGCGGCAGGTAGAGAACTGCAATCAGAGATGCCAGGTTGAACCCCGTACGAAGTGCCGAAGAGCCCCGACTCGGCCGATGCCGCCCTTTCGCCAGCCTGCCCATTGCCATAAACAGGTTGACCAGGGAGGGAGACCGGGTTTCCCTCCTGGGAGAAGTCCTGATGTGCGTCAAACCCGCCCGCTCCATCATTGAAGGAATAAGTGTTTGTCCAGACGGCACCTTGGCCTTGACCAGGACCAGAGACAGGCTGCCCGTTACTAGACCAGTTCTGCATCTCGCTACAATAATAATGCGCTGAGATTCCCAAGTCAAAAGCGAGTCCTGATTGGTTCGTTGAGGTGATGCCAATGGTGCACAGTGATTGGCTGCATAAACGGGGGCGAACAGGCCAATGGTCACGCTCCGAGAGGTGCTAATCCGAAAATAGTTTAAAGCCGGCGTATAGGTGGGGCACTCTGCAGAATGGTGGGTCCAAAGGCGATTCGAGTACAAGGTACGCAACACCAAAGATGCTGCTTCCGAGGCCAACTGGAATCGATAGAAGTCAGCACATAAACATCTAGAAGAATAAGCCATGAAGACTGTCGACAGTGCGCCATACCAGAGAAGAAGCAACGTCTATGATGCAGGTGGCTTAGTGCGTTTATAACCTCTCACGTCGATAGAGAATGCCTGATACAAAGTAGCCTAAAAAAAGATCATTAGCCTTTGTTATTAGTCTTTGAAGTGGAATGATGTCAATGTTTTGTGTGTCTGTGTGTATGTGTTGACGGATGATGCTAGTAACGACTGGAAATAAAAGGTGCGTTGAGCCCCCCCAAAAAAAGAAAGAAAGAAAGAAAAGAAATCGAGAGAAGTGCTGATATCCTATGTGTCGGCTTCTGCAGCGACTTGGATGTGCCCAAAACTTCCAGCCAAAACATGCCCGCAGACAAATCCGCCGGCTTGAGATGGCGATTGGGCACGGATAGGAGATATGAAGATGTTGTTTTGACTCTGCTGGAATTCTTCGGGTTGGGAGCATGTCGAGTTGTGACTGACTGCGTTGAGTTGACAGTTGTGTCTGGTGGCTGGTCCCTCTTGTGGTCCAGGATGGGCTGAACGATATCCAAGGCTTCGATCTCGAGAAAAGAAAAAGAAAAATCTAGGTGTCGGCCGCCCATACTCTGCCAACTCAAGATTGGACTTGGACTTGTTTGTATTGACACCAAACGTCCCAAAGGTGACTTTTTCTTTTCCTTTTTTCCTTTTTTTTTTGGGAGGTGGTTACCAGCTTCAAGGGTCTCATGCACAAGCGCCCACGCCGACCCAGACGCGAAGCGAAAGTCCAGTTGCTGCAGGTGTAGGCCAACCCTCCTACCGTTGCATCAGGTCCAGACATAGTCGGTGACCCGAGCCGGACAGAGCCTTGTGTAAGGGACCAGCACCCTTCATTTTTCAGCCGACTCCATTAAATAGGCTTTTTGCGACCTTTTCATACCCATCACCACAACCCCGAGGTGGTGCAAGTAAGCTGCTCGGCCGGGACTAGTGGTTTTTTTTTAGAAGAAAGGGGGTTTTTACTCTTTGTACCATTCCCCCCGATCCCTGCTTTGTCTGGATTTGCGTGATGCCCACTTCAAAAGGGGAGAGCAGTTGCAGCAATCGCAGATAGCGAGTCGGAAAGGGGAATTAAATAGCTCTGTTCACACGCCTTTCCCACTCGTTCCTTTGTGCGTCATTGCAGCCAGGTTTCCCAGGTTGAAATCTTTAGGTTGGCTTAAAAGGGCGGGGCGGAAAATGCAATATAGCGAGGTTTGGAATAAAGGGTGGGGGGGGAGGGTTGTTGAGTGCAGGTGGGAAGACGTTTTTAGGGGGGGAAGGTAAAAGGAGAAATATGGGTAGAGTGGGAGAGATCGCCCAACCCATGGCGCAATTAGGATCATACCTGACCGTTTTGACAGTGCGTGCTATGAAGACTGTCGCGTTTCCTAAGCACTTTTATGTCCCGCCCTGGTCGTCAGAGAAAGTCGAGGGCATTCTGCTCTTATTTGATGACAGTCATTCAGGCTTATGGCATGGAAGAACTGGTTGCGGCTGATAGTCTAGAGAGAAGGACAGATTTTGTGCCCCGAAGTCGAGTGAAAGAACGGAAAACAATATGTCCAACAAACAGACAGGGAAAATCAGTCTCGCGTCGCGAAGATGCCCTTTTCGAGCAATAGGAGACGCGAAAAACGATTCACAATAGACGAGAAGACATTCCCAGCACTGGTTTAGGGTCGATGATGTCGCGGCGATATGTCCTTGTTGTCCGCGTTGTTTGAAGGAATGGAGACTGGAAAGGCGTTTTTAAGATGGAGGTCGGGGAGTTGGAGGAGGGAAAAAGTTGGATGGGCGCGACCGATGCCCAGTCACTCGGCTTGGAAACGGGCCAGGGTGGGCACGGAAACAGTGTCATTAATAAAGCCCACACTGCCCTAAATACTGTGTGGATTGAATTGGGCCCCATCTTTGTATTCGGCTGGCCTCCTGGCTCGAGCTTCCGTGCATAATTATGGGGCTGCTTGCCATTCTAGCCACTCCGCGGAGTAGGAAGGGAACAAGTGCTAACGAAGACACAGTAAGACGATGTGATTACTTCTGCACGTACTATCTATCATATTTTCGTCGTTTGGTGGTTCGTCACAGGATGACTTACTAGTTGGATTACTTATTAATGAAGAATCAGTTCAAACTATTAGGTATGAAATTGGGTTGAAACTGTATGAATACTCCCGCGGAGACCGGCCGAAAACATCGAGTTCTGGGGCTCCTCTTACATGCATACATCTCAAAGACGGATATCCGATGTACCAATATTTGCTTCTATTCAATAAATCTTTTATGACGTACCGTGTATCTCAATTATATCAATACCCAGAACGGACCTTGTCGGCGCCGGAGGACTGGACACGGAAGCTCATGTGCTGTTCTCAAACACGAGGAGCTTCCCTACCCACACTGGTGCTCCCACTTTGTTGTCCCGCCGGCCGATGCACCTACTTCACTCGCTCCAGGCTTTGAGGCAGAACCTCTATAGCCAGGCTAACCCGAATATCCCAGAAAAGTAGCCAAACGGATCCCGAAAGACCTCCTCATAAGAATTGCACCCGACATCTCGTCTGTGAGAGCTAGGTAGAGCTCGACAGCCCCCCCCCCCCCCGATCATGGCGAGCAAAGGCAACTCCCTACGGGATCGTCAAGTTGGTTAGTACTCCCTTTGCAAAACCCATGTGACATGACGAATTGGGAACTCTCGCAACTGACGCCCTTGTGCCATCTAGCGGCCCTGAAGAAGGTCCTGAATCTTAACAATGACGTCGAGACGAACGATCCGGACGACGCCCATGCCAATGGCGGCGCCTTGGCTCCATCCTCCATTCTCACCCCCGAAGGCGATCCCATTTGGAAGGTTCTGGTTATGGACGACCTTGCGCGCGACCTGAGCGCCAGCGTACTGAAAGTGTCTGATCTTCGGTCAATGGGAGTGACTTTGCATACGTTGGTTCGCCTGAGCGCTTTCGACAGGAAAAGTTTGGGAAGACTAATTCTGCCGCCAGACACATTGCAGCTGCTCGACACCCTATACCCGATGTTCCCGTTATTTACCTCCTCGAACCCACACGCCAGAACCTCAAGCAGATCACGAGCGACCTCCAAAAGGGCCTCTATTCCCCTGCATACGTAAGGGCTCATACTCTTATCCGTACTCGGATGATTCGAGGGCTGACGTTTTACCTCAACAGATCAACTGCCTAGGAGGAATCTCGCGTGCTGCTCTCGAAGACTTCGCCGCCGACACCGCGGCAGCCGGGACTGCCGAACACATTGCGCAGCTCTTTGACCAATACCTCAACTTTATCGTCGAAGAGCCGGATTTGTTCAGCCTGGGAATCAAGAAATCGTACTCCGCGCTCAACAGCGCCAAGACGACAGATGAGACGTTGGACACATTGGTGGATAGCATTGTCAACCGACTGTTCAGCGTCGTTGTCACCATGGGTTAGTGTTACAGTGACGAGTTCCACGGGCGGCAACTCATTTTCTGAACTAATGTGCCGTCGCAGGCGTCATACCCGTTATTCGATGCCCAAAGGGTGCGGCAGCGGAAATGATCTCAGCGAAGCTCGACCGCAAGCTCCGCGACCATATTCTAAACTCTAAGGACAACCTCTTCTCCTCGAGCGCTCGGGGAGGTACCTCTTCAACGCCCAGCTCCCGCCCTGTTCTGGTCATCCTGGATCGCGATGTAGACCTGCTGCCTATGCTCTCGCACTCCTGGACCTACCAGTCCCTGGTACAAGATGTTCTTACCATGGAGAAGAGGCGTATCACAGTCGTGGACGAGGGCAAATCAAAAAAGAGCTACGATTTGGCCACGGATGATTTCTTCTGGAAGAAGAACAGTCTCGTGCCCTTTCCCCAAGTAGCAGAAGACATCGATGCCGAGTTGACAAAGTACAGAGAAGAGGCTGCTCAGATCACAGCGAAGACGTGAGTTGGCAATAAGCGTCCACTTCCATCAGTAACTTATGTCTCCGGGGGCTAATATGGTCATCATCTCTAGAGGGGTGTCAAGCCTGGAGGATCTACAGAGCGATACAAGCGCCAGCGCCCAGCACCTAAAAGCGGCCATCACCCTCCTGCCAGAGCTGCGAGAACGGAAAGCCGTCCTGGACATGCACATGAATATACTCGCTGCTCTCCTTACCGGCATCAAGGAACGTCAACTAGACAATTTCTTCCAGCTTGAGGAGAATATCATGAAGCAGACCAAAGCCCAGATGATGGATCTTATCAAAGGCGATGGCGGCCATGCACTCGATAAGTTGCGGTTGTTCATTTATTTCTACCTCAGCTCAACGGAAGAAGTGAGCCGGACCGAGTGGGAAGGGTTCGTCGAGGCCCTCCAAGCCGCCGGTGCAGATGTTACTTGCCTGCCATATATACGACAGTAAGTCCTGACTGCGACCTGACCGCAACGAGGGCTTGGCTGATGAACTGACCCCTATCCCCTGCAGACTCAAATCGACAACTAAATTGACGAACCTCACCACTATCAATAATCCTTCATCACAACCAGCCGGCACTAATGACCTCTTTGGCCGCTTCTCCTCGATTTCCTCCCGCCTAACAGACCGCCTCAAGGAGAGCGGCGTGCCCACCGGTCTCTCATCCAACTTCGAATCCCTCATAGGCGGCATCAAGACTTTCCTCCCCGCCGACCGCGACTTCACCGTCACCAAGATCGTCGAGAGCATCATGGACCCTTCCTCCGCCTCAAGCTCCGCCATCGCGAAGACGGAGAATTATCTCTATTTCGACCCCCGCTCTGCGAATGCGCGAGGCACCATGCCTCCGCCCAGCTCCCTTCGCGCCGGCGCCGGCGCCTCCGCACCACCGGGAGCCCTGCCGGGACAAGGCGGCGTTGGCGGACCGTCCGTCGGCACGGGCGCCAGCTTCGGCCAGCGACGACAGGGTTTCTCCGAAGCCATCGTCTTTACGGTTGGCGGCGGCAGCATGGACGAATACGGCAACTTGCAGGAGTGGGTGGCACGGACAGGCGGCGACCGCGCCAGGAAGAGGGTCGTGTACGGTTCAACGGATCTGCTGAATGCCCAGCTGTTCATAGAACAGGAGCTGAACACGCTAGGGTTGGAGGTTTCGTCTTAGTTACTCGAGGGGGGGCGGCGCACATGCTGTATGTAATTCAATGGCGACAAGTCAAAAGGGCCACAGAGTATATCACTGCCTTTTATTGTTATGACGTCCATTTCATATCGTTTCGCTGCACTCAGATCCGCAAGCAAGAGTGTCTGATCCGCCTCTCAGATGTCTTGAGACTAATTGTCCTTGTCTTATGGTCCTAGTAAGTCCCGCTACTCTTACCGGAACCCGGCTGGCGACTGGTCCGCTCCACGGACAGCACTTGTCCGAACATTCTGAATATTAGGCGGATCAGTTTTGAGCAAGTCAAGGGGCACGCACAGCTATGGGTAACGTAGTCGTCTTGAGTAAAACACAAGCAGATCGTTAACAGTAAGTGACCGGGCGAATGAACCCAGGCCGACTAGAATTACAATGGTGTCTCCTAATCCAACAAGAAGTAATCATTCATCCGCCAGCCCAGTGCCTCGGTAGCACTCCCCATGACAAATATTTGAGGAATATACGCCTCAAGCATGTTCCTCTCCCCCTTCACACTGCAACTCCCCGCCGCACGCGGTCGTCTATGCAGAAAATCATCAACCTCCCGGGTCCGTGTGTTCGCCGGAGAGTGTGGCAATTTCATCACTGCCGTCCCGTCGCATTTAGGTGGGGTATTGTCACGACTGGTCATGAATAAATAAAGAGGCGAAAAAAAGGGGGCGGTAGAATCGTAAGAGACAGTAGAGGACAAAAAAACAAAAAAAAAAGGGGGGGGGGGGGGGTACCGGAAAACATTACAGATCGTGGTGAGAAGGCCGGTATGTCCTAAACACCCCTGAACATGCGCACCACCAGGAACCACATGGCGCCGAGGAACTTGAATGCCGACAACCCGGCCACAGACCACAACACGACGGTCATGTAGATGTTGGCCCTGAAGTTGGGATCTTCCCCTGCCTCGTCGGGATTCGCGGCCTCGGGTTCGATGCGATTCAGGCCAGCGGCGCTCAGCACGACAGCCGCAAGGCCAAAGTTGGAGATCATCCAGGCCAGGACAACAATAGAGCGGACACCGCGGTAGTAGTCCAACTGCGCCTCGGCTTTCTGGGCCTCGGTCGGGTTTGACACGACCTTGGCGGGCTTGGTGGAGAAGACAGCCAACTCGCGCTCATACTGCGCGTTGAGATCCGATTCGTCTGGCAGATCTGTCTTGCCAGAGCCATCCTTGGTGCTGACGGAAGGCAGTTTCTCGGCTTGGTCATCACCCTTGGTGCCCCAGGAAATGTCATGTGTGTTGCAGAAGGCGTAGACGTTGAGAATGTTGGTGTACGTGGGTGTGAGGAGCATATACTGGACGAAAGACGTGATCATGTGCCAGGGGTCGAACATGATGAGCGAGGCCACGAGCCAGATGCCGTAGGTCGACATGACGGAGACAATAAGCGTATAGAAGACAGGGTTGCTGAAGAGTTCGTCGATGCTGAAAGGCCTGCCGTTGTTGACATCGGCAATGATGGCTTTGACTGAGATGAAGATAGCGGCAAACATCAAGTATCTGCGAAACATGAGGGTTAGCAGCTTTGCGAGAGAAAAAGGATACGAGAGAGGAGGGGAGCTCACATCATGATGAACGCCCAGAACCACACCATCGTTGTGTAGTACCATCGCGAACCCGAAGGACGGTTACCCATAGCGAGGACGAAACATGTGAAGAGCGATATACCGTAGAGCCAAAGGAACACGACCCCGAGAATCTCACCCGTCCTGCCCAGCAAACTTTCGCTTCCCAAACTTGTGGTCAGGATGCTGAAGACGAGGAAGAAGTTGCCAATGGCGAACCAAGCGAAGATCATGTTCACGGTGTGGAAGATAAACTCAACGAAGAGCATCAGCTTCCGCAGGATGGAGTGGTCGGACCGGAAGAACTGGTAGAAGTGGGCGATGGAATAAATGGCGGCGAAGAACGAGCCGTTCAGCCACCGACGGCGCTGGAGGACGAGTTCCGTGACGGTATCCGGAACGTCCGTTTCGCCCGTGGCCGACTTGACGTACTGGAGGATCCAGTGACAGTTACGCTTCGTCACCAGTTCGAAACAGAGGATACGATCCTCGGCGAGGTACATGTTGGACGTGAAGATGCCGGTGCCGGAGCCGTGGAGCGTTTCGCCTGCGAAATACTTCTCCAGCGGGCCCTGTCCGTTCTTGTCGTTCTGCAGCGCGACGTAGCGATAGGCCGAGAAAGCACCGGGGAGCACGGAAATAAAGCCAAAGGCCGATTCCAGAGGCTTGTCTAAGATGTTGCTCATCTTATACTCGAAGTTCTGTGTCGCAACAAGGGGATTCAGCAGGTTTTTTCCGCCGGTTCCCAGCATCGCTTTGATCTCGCCGCAAGCACCGGCGCACATGGGCTCAAGATCGAAGGCTTTCCAGAGGTGGTAGATGGAGTTGCCCCCCGGCTTGGTACCGGCATCCAGCAAGACACAGATGTTCGGGTCCAATACTCGACCAAACGCCTGAAAGAACCACCTATGGGAGTTGATCTTCTTCTGGTTCTTCTCCTTGAGGCAGAAGAGCACCTGGACGGGCTGCTGCTTGGGGATGAGGTGGACGACGTCGTTCTTAATGCGCATGCCGACCTGGGTGGTGTATTCGTAGATGTGTGCTGTCACGTCCTTGCCGTTCACCTGCTGCTTCGCGATACCCTCCTGATAGACGCCCATACCGGCAAGGAGAGCCTTCGTCCTCGAATTGATCTTGGAGCGGCCATCGCTGACAACGCAGACGACGATTTTCTTCCAGGCGTCCTTCCCCCATGTCTTGCTCTCCTTGCGGTTACACATGTACTCGATGTTCTTGAACACGCCCATCATGGTCCGCGCAAAGAGGATCTCGTCCTCGTTGTACATGGTGACTACAATGAACAGCTCGGTGTGTCTCGGCTTGGAGAAGAGCTTCTGGCGCAAGGTGAAATTCTCCTCGTAAAAGTCGGCAGGGTCGCAAGTGGCGGCCGTGTACCGCATGTGGGTGAACTCGTCTCGCTCACCGTGGGGCAGCTGGTTCAGAAGTTTCGGAGGCACGGGGCAGTCAAGGACTAGATTTCCACGGTAGAGCAGGACTTGCTTGACGGTTTTCCATCTCTTGATAGGCGCGGCAGGTTGTGCTGGCGGCTGATCCAGATAGGGCTCACTCGTTTGGGACTCTTGATGCGGGGGGAGCATGGGCCGTCGGTCATCGTAGTCGTATCCCCCGGGGGTTTGATCGTAGCCATGGCCGCCTTCCATGGGGGTGGGCTCGTACGGCTGGTTATAGTAGGCATCGTGATGTTGCTCTGGGTTTATCGCGTATTCTTCTTGATATGGCTGTTGTCGTGGGTCGGGAAAGGGGCTATTGCTCGGAACGTGGCTCACGTTATCAACGGAGTGCTGCGAAGGCAAGGACTAGTTAGAGAGGACTGGGCTGCGCAACTTAAGGTACAATGCAATACAATACAATACAATGGAAGAACTCACAGCGGCATTGAGTTGCAGTTGATCGCTTGGGGTGAACCTGCCAGGTCCCGGCGAAGGGCCCATTTGGGGATAGTCGAGGTGCTGGGGCTGGCGGCCATAGGGATTATCCTCCAGTTGGTAGCCTTGCTGGATGGGCTGGCCGGGCGACGGCGAACGACGGACACGGGGGTCCATTCGATCGTTGTAGTAATCGTCCACTAATAGATAGCTTTGAGATTAGACCCTAAGAGTGTCCCCGACCAGATTGAATGGGAGAAGAGCTGGAAGGGGGAAAAAAAAAAGAAGCTTGATGAGACTTGCCTATGCGATTATAGGACATGGTTCAGGAGGATGCAACAACGCCGACGGAAAGAATGTTTGATGTTGACAGCCTAAGTAGCACTCCTTGGCCTTTTGGCCTTGGCTGGCGCGGTTCCGAATGGTGTGGGTTTGTTTCGTTCCCACCCAGGACCAAGTCGCCTGTCGCAGCTCGATGACGAAGGAGGAGGAGGAGGAGGAGGAGGGCCGCCCCCTGAACGTGTTCTCAGAAGGCGGAGGGCAGCGGAAAAGGGGGTGTTTGTGAAAGGCGAATGCGCCTGATGGCGTCGCTCCAGATGGGACAGCGTCGGGTGAAAACGACGGGGAGCGCAGGACGAAAGGGTGAAGTGAGGGAAAAAAAAATTAGAGGGGGTCAATGGGCGCCGGTCAAAGGGTCAGGTTCAGGGTTGATCGATATTTCGGGGTTTCAACCGGAATGTGAAATTTGTTGTAGCAGACACAGTAATAATGAACGAAGGGGAGGTCCCAAGTCTGGTCTTGGGTTTTGGGGTCCTCAGGAAATAAGCTAGGTAGTGTACCTACCATGCTTCGTCGCGGTTGGCTGTCGACGGTACAGGGTGGATCGGATACCAAACATAGAGGGAAAGCGCGTGTTTCAGCTAACCGGCAAGGACATTACGGAGTACCTACAGTACGGGGATACACTGGATAAACAGCTCGCAGTGGCGCTGTCACGTACCTAATTACTCCCCTCCCTCCCTGAAAAGACCCTGGTGACGTCGTTGCCCAGAGGCTTAGCGCACGTCAAGACGCAACTGCGCCTCCGTATCTTACGTCCCGAAATGCGTACAAATGGAAACAATACAAGACGGGGTTCATCTACCTTACGTCCATCTACCTTATTGGGCAAGTTTCCGTGGATTCAACATCGAGTACGGACAGAACGGCAACTCGATGCTTTATATAAATCCCGAAGTCAGTCGCTCTTCTTTGCATCGGGTCTAGCGCGGTGACATCCAGTGTAGGTACTATTCATCCGACAGACAATTCGACAGAAAGGGTGAGGATATTCCGACGGGGTTCAGGTGCGGACAGTTGAGACAGCACGACGCACAATCCTTGCCCAATCATTAAACCCGCGCAACGCGATTGATCCATCGACCAAGCAACTGGAAAAAGAGCGATTTTCGTATCAATCGACTGCCTGCCACAACCGCAGCCCTGCAGCTGCCTAATATATTAAACTAACTACCTTACCGTACTTGTCCGCTCGGAAGAGTTTTGAGGGTTTAGAAGGATGTGGAGCTAGCGGTATGCCTACGCGACCTCTTCCACGTCCTGTTCGCCTTCCGCTTTATAACTCCCGTGGGCGGGCACGGCCTCCCCCTTTTCCACGTATTCTTGTTATTACACGTGTATTGTTGCTGCGCCTCCTGGTACGCCTTGTATCGGCGTACAGCCTCGTCTTAACGTCAGGGTGCTACTGGTATGTACTTCGTAAAAAGTAGAGGGATGGCAATGGATCCATTGGCCGACCATCGTGTGGATAGGTGGATTAATAATCGGTGTTGGAGCCTAGTCGGAATAACCTCGCCCATCGGAATATCCTCAGAAAGAAAGCGAGGTCTGGTGATTATGCATACCGGTATCAAGGAAGCACGACCCATTCTTCTCGGTACTTGAGCCAATTCGACTCCCGGTCGACAGCCTTCAGCCACCGCACTTGTCACTCCTCGAAATAGACTCATGAATGTACTACCCTTCAGAAATATACATACATATATATATATATATATATAGGTACCTATATCAAATAAAAACAACCTTGGTCTGTGACTCTGTGACTATAAGAGCAGAAGCATAAGCAGAAGCTAGCTACACCACTAGACCACTAGACCACTAGCATGCATTTGGTTTGACATGGTGCCTCCACCGCGCAGAAAATAAGCAATTCTCAATGGCGCCTTTCAGGTCTGACCTAGCACTACAACGTACGGCTGCTCAGTGGTCCCTTTTCTCCCCTTATAGGTGATTTTACTCGGGAATTGTGGTTGAGGTAACGTTGCGCCCGTGCCACCCACGGCCCGCTCGCGCCTCAACACATCCAAGATAACCCGTCCCGTTACTGGTCGCGCCACCACACCACGCTACCACGCTACCACCATTGTTTGTCCTCCAGGTTGTTGGTCCTGTCAATCCTCTTCCCTTCCTCTTCTCGCACATCATCTCGACCTATCCCTGATTTATTTAGGCCCTGCGTCCCTGTCACCTGTCGATCGGCATACATCCATACCTATCATCTCGTAGTGTGGGGACCAACGAGCGCAACTCCCAAAGTGTTTACTTCGTTACAGCGTACAAACACTTCAATCATCGATCACCCAGAGAACGACCCGCCACGGACGACTACCTACTTGCCAAGAGAGAGAGAGAGAGTGTGTGTGTGTGTGTGTGCAACGAGCCGGAGGAGCTCATAGACCCCAGAAATCCTTAGTCCAGGAACCCCAGCTTTCTCGCATCGTAACCCACCCCTTGACGCGGTAGTCTGAAGGGAAGGGGATCGATCCCACGAAGTAATAGCAACTTGGAAGGTGACATTTCTCATCGTCACCTTGCCTGCTTCCTTTTCCCCTCCACAGAAAGGACGTGCGTCGAAAAGCTGGGCAGGCATCCGAGACATAAGGCTACTCAAATGATTTGACGGATATATGCTTGCCCCTTCCTCAATTGTCTGACATATAGGAAGTAATTAGTTCCATTACTCCAAGGAGAGGAGTAGATCGACATCGCTCTTTCCCTTTCCCAATCCCTTTTCGTCTTTTCTTTCCTCTTCTCTCATCACACGCGGGGCTTTTGATTTTCTTCCCCTTCTCCTCATCTTTCAACACCTCCCTCCTTCCCCTCACCCGGGGCCATAACAGCCCTCGCGATGCTTCTCAAACGTCTTACAATCCACCTGAGCCTTGCCGTTGGCCTCGGTCAAGTCGAGGGGAGCATCTGGCCCGCCCCGGCCAAGCTCCAAACGGGCGACAAAGTCCTGTTCATAGATCAGACCCTGTCCATCACATACAATGGGGAATTTGTACGCTGGTGCTCTTTTGTCAATCCCTCTACCTCTCACCGGCACAAGGATCAACATGACTTGGGGCAGATTGCTAAAGATACCTTGAACATACAGCTTCCATACACCTACGGCTACACTCCGGCGCCCGGAGCCGACTACAACAGTAAGGAGATTGTCCAGGCAGGTGTATCGAGAACCTTGTCCGCCATTTTCCACAAGAACCTGGTCCCCTGGATGCTTCACGACAAGCATGCCGACTTTGAACCCGATCTGTACGCCAGCAACGGACGGGTGACCGCGCTCCACATCACTCAGACCGACACCGATGATGAGGAGAGCCCGTACACGGCACTCGCGGGCGAAATCGACGAGTCGTACTCACTCGTGTTGGCGGAGAACGGCATGACACGGATCGAAGCCGAGACGTCGGTCGGCGTGTTGCGGGCTCTGGAGAGCTTCAACCAGCTCTTCTACCAACACTCGTCGGGCAACGCATGGTACACACCGTTGGCGCCCGTGTCGGTCGAGGACGCGCCGCAATACCCGTACCGAGGCCTCATGATGGACACGTCGCGGCACTTCTTCCCGGTCAAGGACATCCTCCGGACCATCGACGCCATGTCGTGGAGCAAGCTCAACAAGCTGCACATCCACGCCACCGACTCGCAGTCGTGGCCGCTGGAAATCCCGTCGCTGCCCGAGCTGTCGGCCAAGGGCTCCTACGCCAGGGGCCTCGTGTACACGCCACAGGACCTGCAGCACATCCACGAGTACGCGATCCACCGGGGCGTGCAGGTGATCCTGGAAATCGACATGCCGGGCCACAGCGGCGCCATCGCGCTCTCGTACCCGGAGCTGGTGGTCGCCTACAACAAGCTGCCGTACCACTGGTGGTGCGTGCAGCCGCCGTGCGGCGGGCTCAAGCTGAACGACAGCCGCGTGGACGATTTCCTGGACACGCTCTTCGACGACCTGCTGCCGCGCGTCGGCCCGTACACGGCCTACTTCCACACCGGCGGCGACGAGCTCAACAAGAACAGCTCCCGGCTGGAGGAGAACGTGGGCACCAACGACACGGCGGTGCTGCAGCCGCTGTTGCAGAAGTGGATGGACAAGAACCTGGCGCGGGTACGGTCGCACGGTCTGGTGCCTATGGTCTGGCAGGAGATGCCGCTCGAATGGAACATCACGTTGGGGGACGACGTAGTGGTGCAGGCGTGGCTGGGCGGGTCGACCATCAAGGACCTGGTCTCGATGGGACACAAGGTCATTGACAGTGATTCGAACTTTTGGGTGCGTCAATGCCCCCCCCCCCTTCTTTTTTTTCCCCCTCTCTCCCTCAAGGTCCCTTCTCCTTGCGGTAAAAAAACTTACAAAAATGCCTTCCATAGTACCTGGACTGCGGACGAGGGGCTTGGCTCAATTTCGACAACGGAGCGGCATACGAGACGTTCTACCCGTTCAACGACTGGTGCTCGCCGACCAAGAGCTGGCAGCTGATCTACTCGCATGATCCCCGGCAGGGCTTGACGGAGGACGAGGCGAAGCTGGTGCTGGGCGGCGAGGTGCCGGCGTGGAGCGAGACCATCGACTCGGCCAACCTGGACATGGTGCTATGGCCGCGGGCGAGCGCGTTGGGCGAGGTGCTGTGGTCCGGGCGGATCGACCCGGCGACGGGGGAGAACCGGAGCCAGTTCGATGCGGCGCCGCGTCTGTCGGAGCTCAGGGAACGGATGGTGGCGCGCGGGGTCGGAGCGGCGCCGATCAGCCAGCTGTTTTGCTCGCAATCGTCGCCGGAGGAGTGCGCGTTCCTCATGTGAGGGGGTGGAGAGGGGCTAAAAAGCTTTCGACGTAGCGACATGACGTACGGATTACAACGTACATGTTTGGCGTTGCAATGGGGAACGGAGTGGTCGGAGGAATACAAAGCCCGACGGCCCCCGCAGATGGGTAGGACAGGAGTCATTGTCGCCCGTCCCCGCATGCGAAGTACTTCGTACACGAGTCTATAAGGGTAAGGTAGGTACCTTACATAAGGTAGACCAACCCCACATGTCTCCGTACCTCCGTTGCAAGGGTGATTCTTCAACGTTCGCCAAGTAATTCGGTACCACACCTTGCACACAAATGCCGAGGCAGAAACATCCAAGACATGCTTCACATGCCTTGTCCTGGGTCAACTTTGACGACTCGGCATAAATTACGTACGTACCTTTACTTTACAAATTCCCACCTTAATTAAGGTACCTGATACCATAGGTACGGTCACAGCTTATTGTATACCTACCTACCTTAGGTACCTTAGGTAGAGACCTCGTCCATTGTCCATACCTTAATTACCTCCTTGCTGACTGCGTTGACCCGTGTTTTTCGTAAACCGTACGAATGTTGTACCCTGTCGTACTCTGTACGCGTAGGACGTCCACACGTGTTTGTCAATCTCTGCGAGATCGGTTAGCTCCGTCGGAGTATTTTACCCCATCTTTCTCCTTGCTGTATGTTGCCTCATAGACGGACAGTACGGATGGGTACTCGCGGAATGTGGACCAGAAGTATGGATACATCGTAAAACGTCCAGCGGTGTAACAGAACCCGACTAACAAAATCCGACTCCGGTGGGGTGGGTGCAGATACGGATACATAGCGTCCGACGTCCCCCCCTAAACCTCATCCTGTTTCACTGTCATTGTCCATATCCACACCCTTGTCCTGTCTTCTTGTCAACAATGGTTTCTCAGTTGGCTGTGTTGTCCATTCGTCTGCAGATCTATGCCATATTCCCATCATTCTAAATTGGGCTGTCGCTGTAATTCTGTTGAATTGGCCCCGAAACTCCCAGTCTTTCGGTCTTCTTCTGTTGGACTGATATAGCCAAATAGCGGACACTTGACGAGAGCGAAGTTACAGACACACACAGAGAGAGAGAGAGAGAGAGAGAGAGAGAAGGGCGGGGGGGATTTGTTGCGCCAGCCTTGGTCCGGACATCAGTTCACTTTTTCTCTGTTGCCTACTGTCCCTACAGGGTTCCGCTTCTCTTTATATATCTTCCGGATCCTCTCACATAACATCCACTCCAACGAGCTCAACTCGCCTGTTCAAACTCGCTACCAGCTACTTTCTCTCGCCTGTCACCCGCCAAAGGCTCTGCCTACTACTTTCTCTCTTGGGAGGGTTCCCTTCTACCTCCACTGTCAACATGGGCTTCCTCGAAGTAGTCCTGGAGCGGGCCTCCATCTCATCTATCGCTGGCTTCCTTGCGTTCATGGTCCTCCTATGGGCCATCACGAACCGTCTCGACAAGTATCTTCGCTTACGCCGCCTTCCAGGTGCTCCGGGGAAGATTATGCCGGGGACCTTTCCCTTGGGTAGGGGGACTCTTCCGTATTCCTTGACATACGGCCCCCGTTCGTCGCTAATGATAGCTTCCCCTTAGGCATCCGCTTCGTATACCGTGCGGTCAAGTCCGCCCGGAACCACACCAACCTGGACTTCTGGCTCGACAACTTCTCCGCAGTCGGCGGGTACACTGGCGAGACCAACGTGTTGGGCCAGACCGTCATCTCCACGGCCGACCCGGAGAACATCAAGGCCATCCTCGCCACTCAGTTCTCCGACTTTGGCAAGGGGGCGCCGTTCCACGAGGAGTGGAAGGACTTTTTGGGCGACAGCATCTTCACCACCGACGGCCACATGTGGCATACCAGCCGCCAGCTCATCCGTCCTCAGTTTATTCGTGACCGGGTCAGCGACCTCCACTGCTTCGAGTCGCACATCCAGACCCTCTTCCGCGCCATTGCCAATGGTGGTGTCTTGACCTCCAGCGACCAGCCTGTGGACTTTGACCAGGTCAACGGCCGCGTGCTTGATATCAGCGATCTCTTCTTCCGCTATACCCTGGACTGTGCTACGGACTTTTTACTGGGTCACGATGTCCAGTCCATGACGTTCGTTGTTCCCCCCCCCCCCGCCCCCTTTTTTTTTCCTTTGTCTTTTTTTTTTCTCTTTTGCAGGTTTCCATCGGTTTGAATCGTGCCTTTTGCCCCCCTACTCTTAACTGACAACCCCCTAAAGGACCCCCAATCAAAAATTCGCCGAAGCGTTCAACGAAGTCCAGCGAGTCCAGAGCATCCTCGCCCGCGCCGGCCGTTTCCGGCCCTTGATAGATCGCAAGTCCTTCTTCGCCGGCCTGGAAGTCATCAACTCCTTCGTGAACCAGTACATCGACCGCGCCCTCCTCCTGAGCCCCGACGAGTTGGCCTCCAAGGCCAAGTCCGACAAGGGCTACACCTTCCTCCACGAGCTCGCCAGCTTTACCCGCGACCGCAAGGTCCTTCGCGACCAGCTCGTCGCCATCCTCCTCGCCGGTCGCGACACCACCGCCAGCACCCTCTCGTGGACCCTCTACGAGCTCGGCCGCCACCCGGACGCCGTGCGCAAGCTCCGCGCCGAGATCCTCGAGCACGTCGGCCCGGACCGCGCCCCCAGCTACGCCGACCTCAAGGCGATGAAGTACCTGCAGAACGTCATGAACGAGACCCTCCGCCTCTACCCCGTCGTCCCCTTCAACGTCCGCCTCGCCCTCCACGACACCACCCTGCCCCGCGGCGGCGGCCCCGACGGCTCCCAGCCGCTGCCCGTCCTCAAACACACCCCCGTCAGCTACTCCACCCTCGCCATGCAGCGCCGTGCCGACCTCTACCCGGGCCCCTCGGACACCTTCGCCCCGCACGACGTCTTCTCCCCCGACCGCTGGTTCCACTGGCAGCCCAAGCCGTGGACCTACATCCCCTTCAACGGCGGGCCGCGCATCTGCATCGGCCAGCAGTTCGCCCTTACGGAGATGAGCTACGTGCTTTGCCGCATGTTCCAGCGCTACGAGCGCGTCGAGAGCTACATGCGGGATGTCGACGGCGGCGACCCCTGTCTCAAGGCCGACATCGTCTTGCAACCGGGTCATGGTGTCAAGGTTGCCTTTTGGGAACCAGAAAAGTAGTAAGGAGGGTGAAGTGTGGGTATTTATTGTGTGCAACAGGTACCGAGACGTCTTTCTATCTATCCCATCAACTCCTTTTTTTTTTCATCATCTTTCTCCAAGAAAGAGGGTTGGAACCTGAGCACAGGGGACTGTTTTATGAGACTCGTGAAGCTCAGAAGGCGGCGATTGCCTTGCATTTTATGATGTGAATGACCAACATGACCGACTGCTGCGAGGCACCGTATTATTGAAATGTATTCGAAAGTTAAGATCATCTCTGCAAAAGAATACCCAATGACTTCATATTCAGTGGACGTGCTTCTCTCAAGTCATAAGCTAGGTCTATGATCTGGTGCGACGTGATATGCAAGTCATTTAACGTGATGCTATTCCGATGCATGCACTCCCATCACCCCTACAGCACAGGCACACAAACATACATCAGAGAAACAGGGACGTCCAGTCCAAAAGGGGAAACTGTGGTAGCTCTGGTTGGTCGATGTCATTTCTTGGACAACCTCCCGAATTATGCATGATTGGTGGAGGTCTCTTTGTCTGATGCGATGGGATGAACCATGATGTGGTTAAGGTATTGATCACCCGAATCACTCCTTACTCTAGCCGCACGGGTCATATCAATATCAATAGAAGCATCTCATATATTCTTCCCTCCTCCCTTGCAGAGTGTAGCTTATGATTACATTCTATCCCACGGTCATCATGTCACCCACATAACCCCCCCGCCCCCCTGCCCCGTCAGTCCATCCGATAGGACTTGCGAATCGCGTCTCCAAGCCTCTGGATGGCAATCTCCATCGCCTCCTCGGACGCACTGGCGAACGTGGCCCGGAAGAACATGTCGCGCGCGGGAGTGCCCGGCTCGGTGCGGAACCAAGAGCCGCGGGCACAGAGCACCCCATTGGAAATGGCGTGGTCGAAGATCTCCTCTTCAATCTCGAGTACCGAGCGGTGAGGGTGGTCTGGATGTTTGGAGGGATCGACCTTGAGCCAGAGCTGGTATCACGTCAGAGTCAGAGATGAATGGCTGTTTCTAGGCGAAGCTGTGCATAAAAAGAAAAAAGGGCGGTGGCGGTGGCGTTGGTTAAGGGGGAAAAGGGGGAAAAGGGGGAAACCCACAAACATGCCCGCAGCAGGCGGGGTCCAAGTCACGACGTCCCGGGGCAGATGGGCCTCGCAGGCGGCGAGGAGCATGTTTCGGCGGCGCGTGTAATGAGTCCGGAGGTCGGCCAGCCAGCGCAGGTAACCCTCGTGGCCCCACGTCTCGTCGAGTAGTTTCCAGAGGACGGCCTGGGAGAAGCCGCTGGGCCCCTGGTTGGCCACCTCGGCGTGTCGGATATACCGTTCCACCATCTGTGCTGACGCCGTGATCCAGCCGAGCCGCGAGCCAGGCACGAGCACCTTGGAGAACGAGTCCATGCGCAGCACGCGGCCGTCGACGTCCATGCTCAGGAGGGAAGGGACGAGCTTGGCGAGGAAGGCCTCGAGGGATTCAGGGGAGACAGGCGGGGCAGATGAGGCTCCGGGTTCGGTACTAGACGAATAGGGGTCCATCTGCAGGAAGTAGTAGGGCTCGTCCTCGATGATGTATACGTCGTGTTTCTGGCAGACGGCGTAGACGGCGCGGCGGCGCTCGACGCTCTGCGTGGCACCGGTGGGGTTCTGGCCCGAGGGAACGGTGTAGAGAAGGTGGGGACGACGGGCACCTCGAGCGCCCTCGTCCCAGTTGGAGAGCATGGCGTCCATGTCTTCCGGCAGGAGACCCTCTTCGTCCATGCGAACGCCGAAGGCTTTGACCCCGAGAGGTGCGATGGTCTCGAGGGCGGTGGAGAAACTGTACTCTTCAGTGAGGACCGAATCGCCACGAGACTTGTCGCAGAGCATGCGCAGGGCCTGTTCAAGGGCGCCGGTGCTGCCGACGGTCTGGCACACCTTCCAGTCGGCGTAGGGCGGGTTGTAGACGAGCTCGGTGTGTTCGGTGATGAAGCGCATCATCTGGGCCGAGCCAGTCGACTGGCCGTAGTTAAGGGCGATAGAGAGGTCATATTCGCTAGTGCCATCACGGGTGTCGTACTTCCCCATGGTCACCGTCTGGGCGGCATCGCTGTTAGGGGATAGAATATCCTTCTCGGCAAAGTGTGGCGGTTTAGGGACACGCATGGAGATCTCGGCAATGGGGAAGTACTCGCTAGAGGGGAGTCCGCCACCGAGAGAGATGAGGCCCGGGGTCTTGAGGAAGCGGGCGGCTTTCTTCAGCGTACAGGGCTGACGGACGGCACTTTCATGGCTGAGGTGGTCTGGACAGTAGACAATCCAAATTAGCTTACGAAGGGGAAAGGGGAGGAGGCAGCCACTACAAAAGGGACAGGGCAGGCTGACGGTCCCATCTTTTTGCCAGAGGCTTCCCCGGAGCCTACGAGTGTTCACTCTAGGTCAGCCATGAAACTCGGCGCCGAACATGGGATTGAATAAATAAATAAAAAGGACGGAGGGAGAAGCGAATTGTGAGGGAGACTTTACAGGTGCCTTGAACATGTCACTGTCAGACACAGCGGCAACACCGGCGACAAGGCGGCCGGCCTTGGCCCTCCTCTCGCGGACGGCATCGAATAGGGAGGGTTGACGCGCTTGTTCTGCTGGTTTCTCAGCTTCAGTGGCAGCTTCGGCGGCGGCTGCGGAAGCAGAACTATCTCTAGCGGTGCTGGAGTGAAAGGACCGATGTGCCGTTCGATGCGCCGCACAGCCAAGAGAAGCCCCCGAGACGGGAACCCTGGATCTTAGCGATGTTGAGCGTGAGGTTGTCAAGCTCCGGGGTCGGAGATAACGAACTACGGTTTTGTGAACCGCCATTTCGGACTCGGCGAGACGACAGATGCTATGTATAAGGGAACGATACGATATGATAGGGTCAATATCTCAGTTAGGCATTTGTCGAAGTGTTGCTTCAAGTCGTTACAGGGTAAGAAGGGGCAATGGGTTGTTCTAGGCAGTACGTGATGCGGAATATGGATAAGGTAGGTGTAATCGTGTAAGGTACCTAGGTACCGTACCGAGGACTGATAGGAAGGAGTATTAGGTACCTTATCTTGGCAGAAAACGCATGACAGGAAGGCGTACGAAGTAATACCGATACCCTATAGATAATCCCGTACTCGGCAGGTACGAAGGCAAGATAGCGGGAGATGAAATGATCGTGTGACAGTTTACTGGTATCCATCCGGTCATTTAGCGGGGGATTGCGGGGGGAACATTCCCGTTGATACCCGCAGCTACCCTAGCTCATTGTTGCCCATTCGAGGCGGTGAACCGGTAAGTACCTTACGTTTCGTTGTAAGGGAGTTACAAGAGTTACAACGGGTTGACTCGGTGTGTTGAGTATGTACCTGACGTGCTGTTCTGGGATCGTCGCTCGCTCAGGGGCTGATGGGCGGCGTCGGAGGTACGGGACTCACCTTGGCACATCCCGTCAGTGCAACGCCCCGACTCCCGGCGCATGGGAATGCCCCGACTTGTTGATCGCACCGCCGGCGGACTCACTCCGCATCCGCCCCCGAGGATGGGTATTTTGAGTCGGACGAGTCTCGCTGATACGGCGCGGATATATCCGTAGGAAGCATGTCGCGACGAGTTATTACTCGACTGGGACTTTGCAGATTCATGAAGGCAGCTCCAGTGTGTCAGTTGGGTGATTGGGTGCATTATTACACGTGTAGACAATAGCTACCTTCCACAAGGTAGATAGCAGGCATCCGTGGTTCAAGTCTCATTATGCATGATCCATCCAGGGTTGGACGGTCTCTGAGGGACTTCGTAAGGTATCGATACTCCGTATCTCTCGACTTGTGTTGGAGCCTGGCCGTTTGTTTTGGTTTTGGTTGGGTGTTGATACGTGACATGGGTTGAATTGACTTTGACCTTTTGGAGGGACAGGGACACACATCCATCGCCCTATGGAACGTCTTTTTTTCTTTTCATTCTTTTTATTCCTTTTGGCCTCGTACTGAAGGGACAGCAAACGGCGAATACGCCATCTGTTGAATTAAGGTAAGGTAGTTTCAGAGCTTGAGCTACCTTACTCAGTACCTTAGCTGAGAAATTTGTCATGTTCGTGCCATGTTCCTCTACCCGTCAGTGTTCGTCATCCCAAGAGTCCCCAGCCACCCAGATTCTCTGTGCCTGTACAGTGTACAGTGTACGTGTACCAGCCACACATTTTCAGCCACTTTTCGTCCAATCGTTGGGGAGTACGTCCCCACAGGGGTAGCTTCCAAGCCATGTTGCTGATTTTCTTGCAGGGGTCCTTGGGGTCTTTTTCCCCCATCCCGGGCTCGGAATCGGGCGCCGAAACCTCACCAACCCAACCACCACGTCCCCCCCCGTCTGACGCACAACTCATCAACGTCACGTCCTCCAAGACTTTGTGGATTTCGTATTCCCCCATGGCCAAGCGCTTCCCGCTCTTTGGGCTTCGCTCACTGCCACAGAGGATGGAGATGATGTCCCCACCTTATGCCCTGCCGTTAAATGAAGTGAAGCGGCTCTGGAAAAGACCTGTCAAATATCCAAATATCCAAATATCCGATATCCCCATCCCTCTTTCGTCCTCTTTTATCTTTTAGCGACTAACCAGTGACCCCTTCTCACTCTTCTCCTCTCTTCAGCGTTACGTTACCCAACCTCCCACAGACTGGGTATCACACCTTCCTGGACCACACCAGCTTCCGCCATCCACACCTTTTCCTCCTGGTTCCTCTACTCCCCTTCGCCCTACTCGCCCATCTCCTCCTTACCCCTCTCCCGCCATGATCTTCTCAAGGTCAAGATTGTCAGCAGTAGCCGCTGCTCTACTCACAAGTACCTCAGTATCAGCACAAACATGGACGGACTGCAACCCGCTCGAAAGTACGTTCCCCCAAACTCCTGCCCCCCTCCCCTTTGCCTGTGTCTGTGTTGCCCAGCTAACGTTTCCCGCCCTCCACCAACAGCAACATGTGAACCCAACACCGCCCTCGGTATGGCTATCAACGTTGACTTCACCGACGGCCCGGTCAACTCCTTCGTCGAGGCCGGCAACCCCACCTACGACGACGACGGCGTCACCTTCTCCGTAGCCGCCTCGGGCCAAGCCCCGCAGCTCATGTCCATCTTCTACATCATGTTCGGCCGCGTCGAGATCAACATGAAAGCCGCCCAGGGCGCCGGCATCGTCAGCTCCCTCGTCCTCCAGTCCGACACCCTCGACGAGATCGACCTGGAGTGGCTCGGCGCCGACCCCCACGAGGTCCAGTCCAACTACTTCGGCAAGGGCCTGGTCACCAACTACAACCGCGGCCAGTTCCACCATATGGAGAGGAACAACCAGGAGGAATACCTCACCTACGTCATCGACTGGGCCAAGGACCGCGTCGAGTTCCACGTCGACGGCACCCTCGTCCGCACCCTCACCTACGACGAGGCCGACGACAACCAGTACCCGCAGTCCCCCATGCAGGTCAAGTTCGGCGCCTGGTCCGGCGGCGACCCTGCCAACGCCGAGGGGACCATCGCCTGGGCCAAAGGCCCCACCGACTTCTCCCAGGGGCCCTTCCACATGGCCGTCCGCTCCATCGCCGTCACCGACTACTCCACCGGCCGGGAGTACCGCTACACCGACAACTCGGGCAACTGGCAGTCCATCGAGGCCGTCGACGGCGAGATCAACGCCAACGAGGGCAAAGCCGACGAGATCCAGCCCACCGCCACCGCCGCCGCCGACGACCGTGGGCCCGCCCCCTCCGTGCCCCCCGGCGGCATCGGCACCGACGAGAACACCGCCCAGCAGTCCGGTTGGCCCTGGGAAGGCGACGACCGCCCTGCCGGTGGTTCCGTCCCTGAAGGCTGGCGCATGACCGAGGAGGGCAAGATCATGCCCATCGGCGCCGCCTCGTCCCTCCGGGCCCCGCATACCCTCTTCATCCCCATCTCTCTTCTCGTCGGCTATCTCGTCATCCTCTGCACCTAACGATATCTTCTATACCTACTACACCCAACCCAAAACCTCGGTTATTCTTCATTCGCGAAACTGTACCATCTACCGCGGACTTTATACTCATTATTTTACCGCTTCTTTTAATGGCAATCATCTGAATGGGGAATGCAAAGCATATACGATATAAAGCATATACGATATACAAAGCTGTTGGGATTTACCTCTCTGCATAGACAGATCGAGACACACCACACAGCCGGCGCATGGAAAGGGATGTAACCAGTATTGATTTTCGATTTTCGGCATGTACTAAGAAAAGGAATCAAAGATAGCTTGTTGTTCTTTCATTCATTATTCAGGAGTTTGGGTTAGCATAGCGATGCCCTTGGTCTGCTTGGGGAAGAAAAAAAGACCGACATTGACGGTTGATACGAACGCCAATATATATACATTTGATGTAGATGCGTCCAGCACTCTTGTCTTCGTTGAGATGACATGAATCTTTCGCCAATGAGAAAGGTCTGACTGAATATGTGCCTAGAGACTACGTTACTTCAACACACGAATCCACCTCTCGAAGACGTTGCGCTATACGACGGATCGTCGTATTGAAGCGGCTACCACATACATGCAAAGACATGCAAAGACAAGAAAACAAAGATCCCTCAACTGGGATAGCACACACATGGGATCTGAAATGGACTGATTGACTATCTATATGTCTAGCCAGAAACCTCTACGCTAACCCGGGCGTGTCTCACTGACCCGAGTATGATGCCCTCGTCCGGAGAACTATGAAGAGGGAGAAAGCAAAAGCTATATATCTTCGCCCCTCATGCCACCGCCAAAAATGCGACGACCCTCACTCTAGGGCCCGGGCCCTCCCCCTTGGAGGTAACCGTGATGCGCCTCCTGTTGCCAGAAAAAGGATAAAAGACGCTGCAGACTAGGACTGGTTTAACGAACGCCGTCCAAAATGGCCGGTCGAGGGACAAGGTATGCGAGAGAAAACGAGTAGGCGAAAGAAAATGCGTGGATAAAAGCAACCAGAGTTGTGCAAAATTGCAAAGCATCTTTAAAAGATGCGACTGATGGAAAAAACGGTATGGGAGATGGATGCCAAACCCCTGAGACTTTCACCGAGAGCACCTATGCCACATTGCGGCCCTAGAACTCCCACTTGTCGTCCTTGACGGATTGAATCGCCCAGTTGAATTTCTCTCGAAGAGTCTTGGAGAAGAACTTCTCGATCGGGACGTCGAACTTTCGAGAGAAGACGACCGTCAACCGAGGGTCGATGTAGTTCTAGAAACGTATCGTCAGCATATGGTGTGGGAATGAATGAACGGACAAGTCAGATGCATGTGTACTCACGATTTTACTTGTGCCCAAAGCAACTTCCTTGTTGTCGTCGCGATCAGCAGCCTGGAGTTTCAGAGTATTGATCCTCTCGTCGATCTTCTTGACGGCGTCCTGGAATTTTTCGACAGTAGGGCTCCTGCCTTCAGGCTCGACCTTCTTGGTCTTGTTCTCCTTCTTGAACTTGGCCGCCAGTTCATCTGCCGCCTTTAGACGTTCCTTAAGCTCTTTCTCGGGCATCTTTTTGGAACCCTCGGCCACGAGTTTATCATTGTCCTTCTCGAACTTCTTGGTGATTTTGGTGCGCTGCTCTTCTACGAGGAAGGCCTGGTGCGACTGGATCCAGGCTTCGTCCAACTCGGGATCCAGTTCAAAGTACTCGGCTCCCTTCTTCTTCTTCAGCTTCGGGTCGAGCTCGAGCATCATCTTCTTGCTGCGCCACTGCTGGTACCGGAGCCCCTTGATACGGTCGCCCAACTTCTCCATCTGTGCCGCATGACTGGCCCCGACCGTCCGCTTGTGGTTGCACAGAATCGCGACTTCACGGTTGCAGTCATTGTAGAGCTTGACCTTCTCCGCGATGGTGAGGTCCTTGACGGGAAGTTCCTGCAGCAGACGTGACATGGTGAAGGATGCATTGTAGGTACGGAAGACCTTGGCTGTCAGGCCATCCATGTAGCTCTTCAAGTGCTTGTTCAGCTGCGCAGTCGAGAGGCGGTCGAAAATATCGTCGCCGTCCGTCTTGGGCGGCTTTTTGAACAGCTTGAGGTTCTTGAAGACTTGCCGTTCGACGGTAAACTCGTCAAAGAAACGAATGCTGTCTTTGCCCAGGAAGTCGAAAACGACCGTGTTGGGCTCCTTCAAGGTGATGTGCTCGTATTTGAGAGAGCAGCAACCCACCGTCTCTGCTTCCTCTTCGGCGTTCTTCTCGTTGCCCGCTCGCAGAGCAAACTTGTCGATCAGGTACATGGCCGTGGCGCGCTGGCGATCAGCCATGACCTCGCTCTTGAGGTCCTTGGTATAATCCCTCCGGATCTTGAGGATGTGCTTCTTCAACTCTCTCGCCTTCTCAAACTTTTGGTAGTCGCTCTTGCCCTTCACCGAACTGCCAGCGGCCAGCATGACATACTTGTATGCGCCGTTGATGTTCTCTTGCCACGACGCCAGCCAAGTCGCCTTGTTATCGTGAACGACAGCTTTCCATTTGTGGCCCGCAGGAGGTTCTGGGATCTTGACCCCCTTGCCGATATTGATCGTGACGTCCTCAGGGAAGACCTGCTTCTTGATCTTGCCGGTCTTGGGGTGCTCGCCACGGCCACGGAAGAGACTGGGCGGTTCGACGCGGAAATTTCCGACCTTCTCCTTGCGTCCATTCCACAAACAGTGCTGGAACGGCGCCTCTCGCCTCTCCTTCTCCTCTTTGATAGCCTTCTTTTCCTCCTTCGTTTTGTTTCTCCTCTCGGCGGCCTGCTGCTCGGCATAGGAAGCGAGAGGCTCCCAGTCGATCTTGTGGAAATCCTTCACCTCGACCACATTGCCGTCCGTATCTCTAACGGGACCATGTTCCTTGATGATTTCCTTGAAGTCGTTGAAGTAATTCTTCTGGAAGGTAGGGTTGTCAACGTGCAGCTTCGAATGGTACATGGAGCCGAAGAACCAAGCAGCTTCTTCGATCTGAATGGGCAGTTGTAGGCGCTTGCCATCGTAAATGAGCTTGACGTGCTTGGGAAGCGGAGTGTACTTGTAGTCGAACAGCACTCCGTTGTGTTCCAGCGAGTCCCACTGAATGCTGCCATCTTCTTTCTTGGGCTCGTTCCACCACTGATCAGCGTCGTCCTCCTCTTCCTCCTCGGCCTCTTCGCTCTCTTCTTTCTTCACCTTGCCCTTAGCAGCAGGCGTGGCCTGTTTGCCTTTGGCTGGCGTCGCCTTTGCAGGAGCCTTCGTAGGAGCCTTCGTAGGAGCCTTCTTCTTCTTCGCAATGGGTTCGTCCGAATCGGACTCGACTTTGGTTCGTTTCTTGGCGGAGCTGACGCCGTTGGATACCCGCTTCGTCTTGGCAATCGGCTCGTCGTCAGACTCTTCCTTAACCGGCTTCTTGCCAGCCGCCTTCTTTGCCTTGCTCTCGCTCGCCCGGATGGCTTTGGCTTCTTTCGCAGCTTGCTTTTCGATAGAAGCCTTTTTCTTTGCAAGCTTCGTGCTGAGAGGTTCGTCGTCGTCGTCGTCGTCGTCGTCATTGGGGAGTGATGTCTCAGCGTAGGAGGGTGGCTTCCGGCTCTTCTTCAAGGGCATGTCGTCATCGTCCGAGTCCTCGACAGCTGTTTTCTTCTGTCGTTTTGCCTGGAGAATCGGGCTTGTCAGCAACGAAACTTGTGCCATCCCGGGCGTCGAGGGCAACATACCAAGGGCTTGTTATCATCGCTATCGGAACCATCCCGGTAATTGACTTTCCCGACGGAGGAACGGGACTTGCGCTTTGCGCTGCCATTCGCGGTAGGAGCATCGACATCCATGCCATCGACAACCGGGCCGTTGCGGATGGAAATGCCTGGAGGTGCAGGCTTAGCGTTCGATGCCGACTCGTCCATGGCTCTGTCATCGGCTTCTGTTACTCTGGCGGCAGAGACTGGGATAGATGTTAGAAAATGTCACTTGTGATGAATTGGTCGAGGTAATGCCGCTCTGTGGACACGAATCATCGAGGAAGGTCGAGTGGACGAAGGAGCCGTTCGAATGAGAGTGCAAAAGGACAAGTTGGCTATCACTTACCATGGCCATTCGACTTTGCGAGAGGCATATCGTCGTCTGAGTCGGACATTGTGACCATTTTTAGGCCCTGTGAATAGTTGCGGACCAGAAGGAAAGGAGATAAAGGGAGATGGGTTGGTGGTAACGAGAGTTGTGGTTTTCTGCTTGACAAGGAAAGGGCGCTCCAAAGGCACAAGTCTAAAGCCCGTAGTTGGCTTACAACTCGGTTGTAGGAGCAATGCGCAGGTAAAAGTTGGCGAAAAAGAGAATAGAAGGGCTGGGAAGTCGCCAATTTCCCATATGTATGTGTGGTAAAGAACGAGAGTTATCTGTAGGCCCGGAATAAGGAAGCGAGGAAAATAAAAACAAGAGGGAAGGAGAGAGAGGTCTCGATGATATGGGCCGAGCCGTTATGTAAAAGTGAAGAAAGAATCCAGATGGGGGAACCGCGCCGCCTCGTCCGCCACCACCCGTATTATCACGTGACCTTCCATGCGCCCCAACCCAAGCCAAGCTCGGTTTAGCCGGCAAAGCCCGAAGAGTGGACGTTTGCCAGGAATGAAAATAACCTCTCCCATCCGATCGATTATCTTCAATACACCTTACCGCTATACCCGTCAATTGACCTCGAGGATAATTGCGGTCGATTGAGTCACCCTTAGGCAAAGGCCGTGCTTCATTCTTTTCCTCAGTCATAATGCTTTCCCGCGCGGCAAGGCCAGCTCTGCGAGCTGTCGCTTCGGCTCCTCGGTAAGTGGCCATCAACCTCAGCTGGACTCCTCGGTGACCGGACGATGGGACAAACGGGGGGTCAATTGGGCCTGAAGAGCGACGAAAAGCGATGTGTTCGGAGGGGGCAAAAAAATAAGAGGGTTTTTTCCCCCATGGTATGGGACTATACTGATGGATGCGATGCCACAGTGTTGCTGGAACCACCAGCCCCAGCGCCGTCGCTACCTACGCCACGCTCCGTGAGATCGAGGACCGTCTCAAGTCGATCCGCAACATCGAGAAGATCACCAACACGATGAAGATCGTGGCGTCGACCAAGCTGACGCGGGCTCAACGCGCCATGACCGAGTCCCGCAAATACGGCGAGACATCCAACGAAGTCTTCGAGGCCGCTGAGACCAAGCCCCTCGAGGGTGAGGGCAAGAAGCAGCTCATCGTTGTTTGCTCTTCCGACAAGGGTCTCTGCGGTGGCATCCATTCCAGTCTGTCCCGTTACATTCGTCGTACCACGCCCGATGGTCCCCCCTTCGACCTCGTCATCCTTGGCGAGAAGTGCAAGGCCCAGCTCGGGCGTACCAACGGCCAGAACATCGTCCTCAGCTTTGCCGGTATTGGCAAGGACGTCCCTACCTTTGCCGATGCCCAGGCCATCGCCGACCAGATCACCCAGCTCTCCGGGGATTACTCTGACGTCAAGATCCTCTACAACAAGTTCATCAACGCCCAGAGCTACGAGGCCGCCATCATTGAGGCATTTAACGAGGAGGCTATTGCCGCGTCTGGTGAGTTGGCCCGGTTGAAGACATCTCGATAGGACCCCTTGGAAGAAGTTCTAGCGTTCTGACGTGTTTCTGTCTTTGTCTCTTTATAGCCAACTTCTCTGCTTTCGAGGTCGATGACGAGGTTCTTGCCAACCTGCGCGAGTATTCTCTCGCCAACTCTCTCTACTGGGCCCTCGCTGAGGGCCACGCCTGCGAGCAGTCTGCCCGGCGGAACGCCATGGATGTGAGTACTACTACTACGGATTTTGGCTTTTGGACACCCAACGGTTTTCTATGCCAAAGGAGTCTCTCGATGCTGACACGCACTTCTCCTTACAGAACGCCTCCAAGAACGCTGGTGACATGATCAGCAAGTACCAGATTCTGTTCAACCGAACCCGCCAGGCCGTCATCACAGGCGAACTGGTCGAGATTATCACTGGTGCGACGGCCTCAGAGGACATGTAATCGATGGGGACACACGAGCCTGGAGAAATACCATAGCATCCCTTTTCCCTTTGTATCAAGCTCTCGAAATGATGGCGATACATGCCCTCAGTGTACCAAACCCTTCACAATAAACTCCTCCTAAACCAAATGTAGTGCTTCCTCATGTTTCAGCCGCCACATTGCCGATCTTCAGTCGGATGCACAAGATAGATATTTGGAGAGTTCGTGCAGGAATGAAGTCTCGCAAATTTTGCTGAGAACAACTCGGGGTTGAAATTACTATTCTATTTGTCGTCACTTTCGAACGAAGCCGTGCTCAGAGTGCCAACGCCGTTCCCGTTCCCGCGCCCACGCCTCTAACTACTGAGCCTTCAGGGCCGCCAGCGCTGTCACGATGGAATATCCTCTTTGGACGCCTCAAGTTGAAGTCCCTACCGAAGCACCCAAGTATGACGCCTGGACGATATCATATACATATTCGCAAAAAGAAAGGCAAAAAAGCAAGAGGAAAAAAAGAAAAAAGAAGAAGAAAAAACTAAAGAACCAGCTCTCCTTCATAAAGGAGGTGGATCTGTTGTGGTTTCTCGGCCACACCATGTCGCCAAAAGAAAACGAGGATAACCCGCGCAAGCAGTCCTTCCCTAATGCTTTGCTCCATGCCCGTCCGCCAAAGCAGCACATGCATCAAGCAAATGGCCCGCGTTTCTGAATCGTAGCATTAGACGTCAGAGATCAGGGTCATCGCTGCTCTCGGCATAATCAATAGGCCTGCTTGTCTTGCGGTGTTTGTTCTTGTGTGGACTACTGCTGCCACCGCCGCGCCTGCCTTTGTCAGGCGTCTGGCTAAGGGAGTCTGATGTCAATGAATGCTCCTTTTCGTACTGGGCCCGCAGGATGGCACACTCCTCATCCCACTTGGCCAGCTTTTCCTCGAATTCCTCTTGTAGCCGAGCGTGTTCCGTCTTGAGCTGGCCAGCCTTGTCTTCGTAGGGTTTCCGCTCTTCCGGGCCGGCAGCCCTCCACATCTTGGATGTCATGTTCCTAACGTCGTTGGGAAGGACCTTCTTTTTAGTCGCAGCCCGCTCCTCCTCGCACTTCTTCTTCGCCACCTCGAAGAAGTCCTTGCTGAAAAGAAGATAGGCATTGGCAGAACACTTGCCAGGAGGCTCGGGACGCTCTCCGATCCGACCGACGACGAATTTCAAGGTAGCCCTCTCGAACGCCTCGATACGCGCATACTCTGGATCTCTGGCCTCGCGAGCCATCCGACGCTTTAGTGACAACGGCCTGCTTTCTTTGGGACGCTTGAGGGGCGTTGGGACATCGATCGGGCCCAGGAGGGCATCCCATACCTCCGACGCGGCCCGCAGTCCGGATAAGTATGCGCCATGGACAGTGGCAGGGTGTGTACCACAGGTGTGCTCCCCGGCAAAATATAAGTTGCCAACGGGGCGCGCCATGGCATCGTAGTCATCGATATGCATGCCGGGTCCAGATGACGAGTAACTGCCCCTAGCAAACCGATCTGAAGCCCAGCGAGTGACTACCGCCTCCACAGGGTAGGGTACACTCCGACCAAATATCTTGCGTAGAAGAACGGTGGCTTCCTCAATGAGGCTGTCGTTGCTCTCATGCTCCGTGTCAAATCCGGCGTTGCCAGCCATCAGAGCCACGAGACAAGGCAAGCCCGTCATCTTGGAAACATTGAACCACTGGAAGAAGCGCCCACGCCTAGAAGCGTACTCGCTCTGGATCAAACTATGCTTGTTGGGAGCGTCCCGAAGAACTCCAAAGATGTGTCGGCTAGTGTCCCAGAAAGGTTCTTTGTAAACCAAAATCACCTTGTTGAGGACACCGAACCCGATGCGTTCGATGGCACCCTGTTTCCATTCTGGAAGGGGTGGGTCGAAGCCAACGCTGCCTTGCTTCAAAACGCCCAGTGGAATAGTCGAGACCACAATGTCGGCTTCAACAGCGGTTCCATCTTCGCATTCTACTATGCAGGGAGCAGGAGAATCGCCGGTTGCGTATTTGATATTCCGAACCGGTGATTTTGTCTTCAAGTCGAGGGGTGTCGGGCATTCCGCAAGACCTCGGGGAACGGCTTGATACCCCCCTACCACCATGGTATGCTTACCGTCCCACTCGTAACCGGCATCAATGTCCCAGCCGCCAAGGCTGAGTTTGTACAGATTGGTAGCGTTACTGTACTCCAAATTCGCGATGTGCCAGTTGAGAAGACGGTGGTCTAGAGCGGCAAGGTCGACGAGGGACCGGTACTGAACGATGGCATCGTCGAGCACGGAACCCAGTGTCGCATCAGGATTCGATGCGGCTTGGGAGAGATCTACAGTCGAGTCCTCGTGAACACTGTTCTTTAATGTCCACCCAAACTGTGAGGCCCTGGTTGAAGCTTTGCTGGTCGCTGGGGTACCCGGCTCTGTGTGAACGCGACCGGTCAACTTGTCAGAGGAGACTGGAACGCGGTTCACCCGCTCAGGTACGTTCTGCTCCGAAACAGACGGTGCGTGTGGAAGAGCCGCCAGGGCCTCTTCCTGCTCGCTAATGGTCCTGGTCCCATCACTCGTGATCTCACGACCCGTCTGGATAAGTTGTAAATTGCCCCTGATGAGCTTGGAGGGTTGTGTTTTGAACTTGAATTCGCTAACGCGATCGAGACAATCATTATAAAGCTTTTCCACTCGATCATCTCTGAGTGGCTCCACGGGACGGCCATTGGAGTCGTACAGTGTGGTATCCGATTTCAGGACTCGGAATGGGAGGCCCAGCTGTCCTCGAACAAGAACATTAACCGGGTTCCCGCGCTCGAATCCCGTGATAATCATCCCCCCCATTTCGGCAGTATGCCGCTGCCCGTCGTACCCTGGCAAGGGTGTCTCCGGTTTTGTCTGAAACTCGCGCGAGTACACCCTGCCCCCAATGCGGCGTCGACCTTCGAGGACAACAATTTTGGGCGGCAGCTCGCCGCGCTCCGCAAGTTGGTCGGAATATTGCTTGGCCAGGGCGTCCATTTGCCGTGCGCAGCCAAGGCCAGCCATGCCCGCGCCGATGACCACGATCGTCTTCCTCTTTCGGTTGCAAGGGTTCTCTGTTGAGATCGTGGGAGCCGGGGGGAACTCCACACAGCCGTAGTTGATGTAGGCGTGGCGCAGAAGCCAGTCAAAGCAGACGCTGGCCATGTCAAACCATCGCGCGTGGGCCGCACATCCCACTGCTGCTTCACGGGTCACTGGCCTCCTGACGTTCGAGTACCATAGACGCAGAATGCCATTTCTGATCTGGAGATATGTGGTCACTTGCGCTTGCGTGATGTGCTGCCGCAGCAACCGGTATTCCCCCTCGTGCAGGGAGTACGGATCAAGTCTCGAGTGTTCCGCAGCACGGAGACACTGTGTTGCATATGTAACATCGTCCATTCCCGCAGGTATCGACGATCTCGGCTTAATGTCGAATGCCCTACGAGGGGTGGGCTGCGGGGAGGCCGGGGGGGAGGCTGGGGATAGGTTCCGAGGACGCGGGATAACAAGTTCCCTTATCGCTTCCGAGTCGACAGGGGTGGTAGCTTTGCTAGACACGGATGGCGGGATTGAAGATAATTCGGACTGATCCGACACGTGGGACAAAGGTGATTCGAGTGAGCGGTGACCAGTTTGAAGGTGACTTGAAGTAGTCGAAGGAGCTGGTGGTGCCCCGGTCTCAGGGGCTCTATCGGATAGTTAGAAGAACAAGTTGTACTGAGGAGCCTCAGAGATGTGGCAAGCTAGGAGGGTGAGGGGGTTCGATTTAAATGGAAACCTGTCCGAGAAAAGGCGAGACAGTATGTTACATACTCAGCATGAAGCGAGGTGGTTGAAGACCCCATATCTGAATCTTCTAGACCTGGGCCATCGAGTTCCATGTCTCCGGATTGAACGACGATTTCAGACCCAATTTCCGAGACTGGTCCAGATGAAGTATGGCTGCCGGCGGGGGACTCAGGGTCCTCCCGAGGAGATGGGGATGGGCGGTGGCTGAGGCCCCCTGATCTGGGTGGTGTCGAATTTGATATATATGATGATGAGCCGACACGCCGAGGTTGACTGAGCGGTTCTTTTCCAAGTCCGGTTCCCAAATCACTCGGAGATCTTGGGCTCGTTCTCATTGTAGAATGTTCGTTCCGGGCCCGAGGTTATGTCGATGAGCGAGTATGGGAGACGGTAGTTGCGGATGGTGGCTCGGCCGGAGCGAAGGGACGGCCCATCAGAGCAAGCTTGCACCGAGCCGCACGCAGCCCTGACCAGAACTTATGGTGTCAGTATAGGTCTAAATGGCCTTAGAAAGCAGAGTTAGTGTATTGATCAACGTTTATCTCTTACTTGGGATCTGATATAAGTCAACACATCTTACCTATCGGTTCAAGGCTCAAAGAGTCAAAAAAGATGATGACAGTGGCACAAGTCCCGGGATTGGCGCTTCAAGAGATTGAAGCGATCAATTGTAGCTCCAGAACCCCTCAGTGGCTCTAAATAGATGGTGCCGTAAGGGAATGCCGGGCTAATCGCCCCTGAGATTGGTGAGGGAGAATTGATATAACTCAGCAAGTGCTGGGCCCATCGTCCTGTGATCCCTCCACATCCGAGTACTTTGCCCGCGCTACTGTCACGTGGTTCCCCCCCTGTACCCTCATGATTGGCAGTTCTGTGCGACGTCCAACGACTCGCAGTGTCAAGCTCCATCATTCTGATTGGAGGACAAAGGCTGGAGATCATGTGATGAGCCCAAGACAGTAAATCGATCCAAGCTCCGCAATTCAGGTAACGGCCTCTCGTGGTACAACCTGCTTCAGACCCGGTGTTCCGTGGATTCAACATTCCCCGGTTACTTATCCCATTGATATATTTGGGACGACGATAGTTTCTCGCAGAGTCTTTCTGTTACTTTGGATTTCTTTCTTCCGCTAAGACCCGCCCTCCGTCCGGACTTCACGCCGACATCACGAATGACGATGAGCGCTACTCCTCTGTGGGAGCTCTAGCCGTAGTTACAAGAACTACGGCCAAACCAGGCTTCCGTGAGCGGCCTTCAAATGAGACGCATCATAATAGCGGAAGATAACACAAGTGGTATCAGAGACAGACGTCACATCTGGTGGGTGACATTTTCGAACATCTGTAATCGCCTCGGAGTAAATGTCGAGGGTCCAATGTTTCCATCATGGTATTAATCCCCCAGCCAGCTATTGTCTAGGTACTAGAACACGCCCAGTCAGGAGCCTCCCCATATCGACAGTGATCGTATCCTTAATCCAATCATGAACTCTCGAGTTGACTCCGAACGCCTTTCCGGTATTTGGGCATATCACGCCCGTTATTGTGTTGAGATACCCGGACTTGCATTTTTCGAAAAGGATTCCTTCTCAATCGCCGCTTCCATCATTCTGTTCCCGCTGATGATCGATGTTGTGCAGATGACGATGTTTCTTCGGCCTAATCATGCAACAAATGTCAGTACCCCGGCATTAGCAATTCGTCTGACAGAGAGGGAAAAAGAAAAGAAAGAAAGAAAGAAAACCCATAAAGGGCGAGGCTAAGGTCAAACATACCTTCCTCCTGCTTTGCGATAAAGCGGAGAGCTGCGATCTCAGTAAATGTGATGCCTCCTAGAAAGACAACAAAGACAGTCTGCTTCTCTGCTCCGCCCGAAAGGAGAGCGCGAGCCTTGACAGCTTTATCCTCGCCCTTCTGGAGCTCGTAAAATGTTTGTCCTCGGACATGTTTGACTGCTTCGTCGAAACCATGCCATCCCTGTGCCGCAGACGAACCAGTTGTCCCTGTCACGCCATTGCCCTTGGTCACGGTGAGTAGGTATTGCTTCTGGAGAATGCATTGTACCAGCCGAACTGACAGCGGAGCATAGCCACTATACACATATGCAATATCGTTCGGGTCGTCCTCCCGCACCTCATCCACAATCAGTCGTAGAAGTTTTCGTAAATGCGTGTAGTTGGTCTTGTTGCCTGCTCCTCCGACTGCCCCCGACATGGGTATCATGCCCGCCAGGGGCGAAGATCGGGATAGGAAGAGTTGGAGTTTCTCCAGAGAATGGAGGGTCAATAGATGTTGGTAGCCATAACCTTCTAGAATCAGGCGCCTGAACTGGTCGTATTCCTTGGGTTTGACGCCGCCTGATACACACGAGTATATGCAAAGCAATCTCAGAACTTCAGGCAGCGGCGTTCCCCTAGCAATGAGCTCCTCGATAGCGTCGAACTGCGAGGAAGGGTCTGCACCGGCAGCCAAGTTCTGTTGGACCTCCAGGAGTCCCTTAAACTGATCGGTTCTTGTGTACTTGACGATCTCTTCAGCTAACCCGGTGTGTATGCGGAGGCTGTGGTGTTCCTGTTGATACGCGGGAAGCTTGCTCACGAAGTCCTTAAGCTCAGCGATCGATTTGTTACTATTCCGGCCTTCGTAATCCTTCTGCACGCTCTGGAGCCTCCGGGCTTGTTGGCCTAGGAAACTCCCAACAATGGCAAAGTTCTTGTCGCGGAGCAGCTCAAATTGCTTGTCGGATGAATCTAGTTGTATCTTCCGTTTCCGTGCCTGCGCGCTTGGTGCCCCCGCCGCAGACCCTTGAGATGGGGCTCCCACGATGGTCGTGTCCACCTCTGCCTGACAGTTCTGTATGCCGAACACCTCGTCAATGAGACCCTCATAAGTCAGCTGAGTGAGAAGAGGGGTGACGAAATCGACTTCGCGTTCAATAATGATAGCGCTTTCTATAGTTGTGCTCGGACTCAGGCCGCCACTGCGTTGGGTCGTGCTCGTGTCATCGCCGGCTATGATCTCTTGTCGCATGCGCGAGAGCAAGTCGGCCACGCGTTTCGCGTTGTCGCCTTTGCCAATGACCCGAGGGAAAAGCCCGTGTTTCTCTTGGATTCCCATCAATGCCTTGGCCATCAAAAAGGAGGGCGTCACATCCTTGCTCAAATATATATCGCGGAACGAGTCTTCAAGTTCAAGGGATAGCACATCCTTTTCCAAGGGGAAGAAGTAGAGCGGTAGTTCGGAAATGTTGACATCTCCCAAGACGCCTGCCTCTTCCAATAGTTTGTCCGAGACAACGGTCCGCCGGGGTACCCAAAAGATGTGGAATTCATGGCCGGTTTGGCTCTCTCGCTGCAATCGTCGGATGTGATCTGATGAAAATGTCAGCGCGTTATGATAGCATCAACTTCTGTGAATAGGACGCAAGTGATGCTATAGGAGAACGTGCATATTTCAATATTCGGCTCACTGACGGACGACGAGGAGTGGGCTTTATTCCTCAAAGTCTACTTTGGAGCCAACTGAAGTAGGCTACGCGCGCAGCGGAAAATAATTGAGAAAGACGAGAGTATGATATGATAGCGCTACTAGGACACGACACAGGAGAGATGCTAACCTGCTATGGACGGGGTATGCCGTGCACACTCGCCACGGGCGACGAAGATGACATTGCGCTGGCTCGTGTCGGTATTGTTGTTCTCCAGAAAGAAGAACTTGTCGACGCCATACTCTTGGAGGGTCGCGACCTTGACAATGGCTCCAATGGGTCCAGCCAAACTACGCTCAAGAACCAAGTTCTTCTTGCCACGAACCTAGAGAGGAACGGGTGGTCAGCCATGAGGAGGGCGAGTGCGATGAGGATGGCAGACGGGGCAGAGAAAGCCTTACGTACTCCCTCGAGCAGGTTCAGCAAGTCTCTGCGAGCTCTGTCTTTGATCTGGTCTGCATCAAACCCAACTCGAGAAGCCATTTTTGCGGCCCCATGTGGTTGAGAGGACGAGCCGGTGGGTTAGCTAGCTGAAGCTCGGTGAGGAGAAGGGAAGGAAAACGAATGGCGAATGACCAGGAAAGGTCGAAGCTTCATTCCGTCAGGTGGATCTGTACAATGAAGCTAATAATCCTCCGTAGCTACCTACGAAGTACATCATAGTCATCAATCCAGCCCTGGTCATATGACCGACCTATCAGAGAGCTTTCAGAATCACTACCGGTGAGGTACCTCAGATCATGCACAAATAGTATGACGGCCCTTCTCTTAAAACCCGCCTGTCGGCCAACATGGAAAAAGGCAGACCGAGTAAGTAGTTGATTTAATAATACTTCCTACGAACTCGTGAATGTGTGGCACGAGTTCTCGTGCAATTACACAAGGTAACTACGGAGTACTGGAATCATGTTCCTCGGTCTCTTCTGTATGCGCCTTTAGCTTTGGTGGGCTGCGGGGTCGTCAGCCCCAGAGCCCCTCCCCAGTCACTCAGTAATACTACGGATAACACTCCATACTTCACTCCAACTCTCTCACCTTTAATCCACCTGCCGCGTCTTGCTCTATCCACCGCGGTCACTACCACCGCCACTACCACCACCACCGCCGCCACCACTACCGGTATTCTAGATTTGGTCGTCAGTTATCAACCGAGTGCGAGACCCGGCATCAATCATCTATCAACTTGCCATAACGCATGAAACCAAAACAATCAGGCCCCATACGCACTGCGACTACGTCACCATACTGTTTCGTCTCTTAAGTTGGCCTTGGTGCCGACCACACGTGCGAACATCATGACTAGCTTCGCTTCCAAGAGACTCGCAAAGGAACTCTCCAAGGTATATGATTTCTGACCCGGCGCCATCGTCTACAGACGCCTTGCTGTCTTGGCCTTCATCCCTTTGTCCGCGAATGGCTCTTCTGTGTCTAGGCTTCCGTGGACGTTTGCCAACTGAGCCTGACTGCAGTATCAACTGACTTCGGCCGTTCCTCCCTAGCTGAAAAATGGCCTTCCCCCAGGCATTGACCTAATCTCAGCCGACAACTTCGAAGAATGGCTCATGGATATACGAGTCCTAGACGACAACCCCATCTACCGCGGCGAGGTCTATAGACTCAAATTCAGGTTTTCTCCGCAATACCCCATCGGTACGTCCAGTAGTCGTTTTCACGCCTACCTAGACTCCTTCTTGTCGCGGTCACTGGATGCAAGATGAATGGCAGAATCCGAGGTTTTGGACTAACATTCTCCGTGTTCAATTCTTTAGAACCCCCAGAAGTAACCTTCATCAAGCAAAGCGATCGCCCGATTCCCACCCACCCTCACATCTACTCGAACGGCATAATTTGCCTCGACCTCCTCGGAAGCCAAGGGTGGAGTCCTGTTCAAAACGTGGAGACGGTGTGCATGAGCTTACAGAGCATGTTGACGGGGAATTCCAAGAACGAAAGACCGCCTGGAGACGAGGAGTTTGTCCGGAGCAATAGGAAACGACCACGCGACATCGACTTCTACTACGATGATAACACGGTTTAAGCGACAGTTCCCTCTTTGTTCACAAATGGTGGTTTGCTTGCGAAGTACTCTGTGGTTTGCATTTGGGCGTTGGGCGAGCTTCGCAAAGCCTGGAATATGGGAATCATAACGGTTTGGGTTGGCGTGGTAGGTCATCGGCAAAGGATTTTTTTTTAGGTCAAGAAATGTTCTTCCTCATTTCACCGAGCGTGTGACTGTATACGAGGGGTTGAAACTTTCCCAAGAGGACTTGCTGTCATGAGCGACATCCCATCTTATCATCTCGGCTGTTTGGCTAGAGCGTGTCGGTATAATCAAATTGCGATGAAGTGGAAATATCTCCGCAGATGGTGGCATTTCCTTCGTCGGCAATACGAAGAGACTTGTCACAACAAATGTGGAAATATCCCGAGACAGTTGATGTATGCAACTAGTCCAGTATTATGCCTGGCTGCCTGTGGCTGCCTCCTTTCTTGCTTGGTATCGTTGGAGGAGATGCTCATATCGCACGGAGCAGCCAACCTCCACTATGGCGGTCGAGTTTCGGTCACCCACGCTATCCTGCCCGGCTAGGAGGAGTTTCAGCCTTATCACGGAGGTGTTTAGAACCGTTGGAGCTTCATTGGCTAGGCCCCTAGGGCGGATAAAACGTGACAATTTCAGCCGAAGAACCACATCCAGTCCACAATATCTGTGTGTTGATTCTTTGTGCATACTGGGTGCCATCGCTCTCCATCGTATACCTATCAGTGATCATGCGTGTCACCATCACCTGCGGTAGCTAGGGTACGGTGGGTGTCTGAGAGCTTGTGAGTATCACAAGCCATATGGAAATACCAGGTTGTCGGAAAGCCGCATCTTATCTGGGGATTTGTAACTGCCCCTGGGCTTGTTAGTTGGTACCTCCTCCGTACCCACGGCCAGAGGGCCAACATGAATGTGACTGTGACATGCCTGCACTCTAGGATGTCAACTGGGCTGTCGGTGTGAGCTCAGGCAGGTATCAGATACTTTCCATGCCCGCATCTCAGCGCTTGACGCCATGTTCACTGTACAATATTCATTTGTTACCCTCCAGACCATCGGTCCGTCTAGCGATCAGCCTAAGGGGCAGTGGAACTGGGACTGATGTGGGGAAGACAAGACGCTGGGTAAGTTGGTAAGGTACGTACAGTAGAGCACCTCCCAATTCAGTGCCCCTCATTTCCTCGTGGCTGCTCACCCTCCCACTCCCTCCCCGCGCCAATCTCACCCAGGAAGCATATCGCCAACTGATATCTTGTCGGGAAACTCCCATATAAGTTCTTACGAGACGTCCTCAAAATACGACTTTGCGGCGTCTCGTTTCTCTTCGACCGATATCTCGTCATTTCGACCTGCTTCCCATTCCTCCACCACCGCCAGTGGACGCCATTTACCCCACATCCGTCAGCCTTAAGGCACCCAAGACGTGGGCCGTTTCTTTCTCCCAAGCTGTAACCCCCTCATCGATCTGCCTCCAATCCTTCTGTTTCCCACTCTGAGGGACCATCTTATCTTCGTTTGCTACCGACTGTAAAACGACATCCCCAGAAGTCCCGGTCCTCTTCAATTTCTTCCATCACTCGCACCCACTACTTATTACTGGTGGGCGGGGTGTCAGAAAAATCACGCCCTCTTACTCTCAATCAACATCATTTGCTTCTCGAATAACTTACGGACGAACCTTTCTAGATTACTGACCTTCTGCGACTATTTTTGACTTCGTCCAACATGAGCTGTAAGTCGAAATTGTCGCTGCGTAGCCTTTTGCGCATGCCCTTCAAATCACCACTTCCTAATGCCAGTCACCATTGCCCCTTTTTGTATGCTATACCTGCGAGCCCTCCCACTATACGTCAGGTCGCAAGTATCTCTCAATCGCACAGATCTCTCGCTGACGAATTTCGCGCTTGTAGTCTCTAATATGCTCAATCGCCTCGGTGGCCAGCCGGAGAGTTACGACAAGAAGTGCGTCCCTATATCCTGGTCCGAAACGTGACGTGACAGGCCTAACGAGCCGTGGACGGTCTTTAGATCCAAATACCGCTTCGGAAGAACACTCGGTGCCGGTACCTATGGCGTCGTTCGGGAGGCCGATAGCCCTACTGGCAAGGTTGCTATCAAGATCATTCTCAAGAAGAACGTCAAGGGCAACGAGCAAATGGTCTACGACGAACTAGAGATGCTCCAGCGCCTCCACCACCCCAATATCGTTAAATTCGTGGATTGGTTTGAGTCGAGGGTGAGTTGGCCTTGCGCCTTACCCACCAATTCGTCCGTCTCGTTTGACCGCGAGCATAGGACAAGTATTACATCGTCACCCAACTGGCGACGGGCGGCGAGCTCTTCGACCGCATTTGCGAGCAGGGAAAATTCACAGAGAAGGACGCATCGCAGACCATCAGGCAAGTTCTCGACGCCGTGAACTACCTCCACAAGAATAATGTAGTCCATCGAGGTCAGTTCAGCCTCACATAATGTCCTGTGGCGTGCGGACTTGGCGTCCAAGTTTGTTAACCTGAGCGCCCAAAGATCTCAAACCGGAGAACCTCCTCTACATAAGCAGAGATCTCGACTCTGAGCTCGTTCTTGCCGATTTCGGCATTGCCAAGATGCTTGACCGAAAGGGCGAAGTCCTCACCACCATGGCGGGTTCATTCGGCTATGCGGCTCCAGAAGTCATGCTCAAACAGGGTCACGGCAAGCCGGTCGACATGTGGTCTATGGGCGTCATCACGTACACCCTCCTTTGCGGCTACTCGCCCTTCCGGTCGGAGAGTCTCCAGGAGCTCATCGACGAATGCTCGTCAGGACGGATCGTCTTCCACGAGCGGTACTGGAAAGACGTCAGCCAGGATGCCAAGGACTTCATCTTGGGTCTCCTGCAACCGAAGCCGGAAAGGCGATGGACTAGTGAGGTACGTGACCGCTTGCTCCCCGTCCCCTCCCGTCCCGTCCCCCCAAATCTTCCGATGGCTCACTCTCGTCTTCAGGAGGCGCTGCGGCATCCGTGGCTAAGCGGCGAGAACGCCACCGACCACAACCTTCTGCCCGAGATCAAGGCGTACATGGCCAAGGCCAGGCTACGTCGCGGCATCGAAATGGTCAAGCTCGCCAACCGCATCCAGGCTCTCAAAATCCAGGAAGAGGACCCCGAAGACACCGACTTTGGCGACGACTCCTTTTCCAGCCATCAAACCGATTTATCCACCGACAAGAAGGCTCTCTCCAAGACTATCAAGGGTGCCATTTTCCGCGAAGTGGTCTTCGCCAAAGTGCGCGAGATGAAACAGCAGCAAGATACCCAGAAGGTCAAGGAAGAGGCGGAGAAAGAAGCCAAGAGACGCACGTTTCAATAGCTGCTGGATGGCTTGTGGGACAGTTACACCAGGCGGGGTTGTCTGTTTAAGATGGAGGCCGTGTGAAAGAAACATGGCTGATGGGCGATCTGGTTAGCCACCCGCGGCGGGATACCACACCAACAGAATGGAACAAACCCGGATTCGATGGTAAGGCTCTGGGCAGGTTTTGTTTCCTCAACATGCTTATGACTAGACGGGGGCCAGGACTTACGAGATGTGGGAAAGGGTTCTTTTCCGGTCTAGGCTTTTCGGAATCGTTTATATGTATGCCGGGCGTCGACGTTTTCAACTTCACAATCAAATGAACCTCGCAGTACACATCATCCGTGTCCAAAATTACGCTTTGGAAAATTGAAGATCTTGACTAGGTATATTGTCCAGCTTGCTCAAAAGCTCTTTTCGCCGAATCGAAAAAGGGGTATATAAGCGTCGACGCGGAAATCGTCCGAACTCCTGATCTCTTCTAATATGAGCTTATAACCCCGGTAGCGTAACCACAGAGTTGCGAATACAATGCAGACAAAACAGGAAATGTCCACCGCCTGAGCAAATCAAAGGCAAAGGCCCGGGGCCTCGAAGAAGGGACCTCGAAGAAGGGAAGGCAGAAAAAAAAAAAGAAAACAAGAGAAGGTCAAGGGGGGAATCGTGAAATCTTCAAGAAGAGAAGGGAAATACGTTAATGAGACGGGAGCGGGCAAAAGGCAAAATGATAGAATCAAGGGCTCCAGGGTAGCCCAGGTACTGAGGAGCGTCTTTGCTGTCTCCCGCCCGTGATACCCAGCTGCGGTGCCAGCGCAGGTCGCCGTAAAAGACAAAATAAATAGATCGTCCCGCGTCAGTGTACGTTTCATGGTCGTCGTATTTCGAGCATACATATGGTGGGGGTCCAGAATCGTGTGCGATGCAGTCGGAGAATAGGTGAAGCCGCTCAAACATATCGAAACAAAATAGTAAACGAGAACTGAAGAGGGAGAAAGGACGACGGAGAGGGCGAAGGGGTATCGCATCATCAGTAGGACGAGAGTTCGCTGAGTACGTTGTCGCAAAGCTCTTCGTATCTCCGAGCATTGAAGCGCGGGCGTTCCCACCCAGCAGCGCGGAGACGCTCAATGCGGGAACGAAGCTGGATGGCGCGCATTTCGTCATTGGAGGTTAATGGTTCAGGTGAGGCTGCTCTCGTGGGCACGCTGAAACTGAAGCGAGATCGAAGACCGGCCGTGGCTGGTACAGATGGCGAAAGTTGCGCATCGATGGAAGCGAGGTAGGACGCCAACTGGATGCGAAGGGTGGAAAGAATGGCGCAATACCGGTGAATGGAGCGCTCACGAATGAAAGAGAAGGAAAGTTCGCCGCCATCGTCCTCGACTGGGGGTTCAGGGGTCGAGGGTAGGGAACAAAGGACTCGGCTTCTCGGTTGCTCGCGGATATCTGACGGGGAACAGGCCTCAGCTGGAGACTTAACAGCATGGAGAGTACAGTTGAGGCCGAGGGTCGGAGAGTCGGGTCGAATGTTGGGCTCACTGTCAGATTTGTCATGGGAGTCGTCGAAAGTAACGCGCTTCTTCGGTGCGTCGCGAGGAAGTGGACGGGGCGGGGGGGACAACTTCGTCACGATGGTATCTTCCGGAGAGTACATCGAGCCCAGGCAGGACGAGACTTCGCTGGAGTTGTTGGAGGAAAGTGAGGAGGATGGCGTATGCTGGCTTGAGCGGGAGGTCGCTGCGGAGGAGGAGCGGGAGGAGCGGGCGGAGCGCGACACGGATTCGTCTGCGGTCCGAATGAGCTCCGAGGCGCGGTGGTAGTGTGAACGAGCCTGTTGGAGTAGCTTAACCCTGTAGGGAGACGACGGGTTCAGTGGCCGGGCGAGCATCTCGGCGGAGCAAGCTGCATAGAAGTGTAGGTAGATCAGGTAGGCAGGTTCCACAGCTGTCTGCTAAGAGTCAGTGTCATCTTGACTTCATATGGAACTGAGCCACTAGCACTCCGCGAGAGGATTTCTAGAATACTTACAACGTCTTTGACATTGTCCAGGATTTCACAGCACCGTGCTGAGCAGGCCCGATATCGACGGTTGATATAGTTTCGCTTGACTTCGGAAACAGCTTTATTCCATTCTGCCGATGTGCTGGGCAAAGTAGGCAACGAGGACTGTGTCTGAAGAGAAAGACGTCGTGGCACTTGAGGTATGGCCTTCGATGCCGGGGTCGCGGAATCGAGAGAGGCTATCCTCTTGTGCACGGCGGCATGAGGCAGATCATGAGAGTCGGCGTGAGTACCGACAATGGCCGGGCCCAGTGTCAACGGTAATAGACTAGATAGACTAGACATGCTGGTTTGCTGGAAGGGATGGGCTGAAGAAACAGGTTGTGCGTGAGAGTGAGAATGCTGAAGGATTATCGAATTCAATTCGTGGTCCCAGGAGTCGCAAGTCGTACGAAATTCCCTTGGAGGTGAAAGAGTCCCAACAAGCCCAGAGACTCAGTGGATGGCGACGATATGTATCCGTACTGCGTCCGACTCGGAGGAGTTGAGAGGCGATGCCAGAGGCGTATCCCTTGGATAAAGCCCGCTAGGAAACCCTTCGAAGTCTGTGTGTACATAGTATCGATTATTACGGAGTAGGAGCCGCAGTCAAAAACACACCTCAACTGCGGGTTTGTTAATTGTCCAGGGAGTGGAGACGAAGTCTCAGATGCGACTTAAGTTCCGGCAAGAGACCAGGGTGGCTTTGACGTTCTGTCCAGGATCGTCGCCAAGAAGCATCTCGGTGATACCTGCAAGAGGGGCTCACGTTGCACACATTGCGTGAGGTAAATTAAAATGACAGCTAACGTCGGCGGAGGTCTGGGTGGGATTTGGAAGCAACACGCAACAAGCTAATTACTTTGTAAGTGACTGAGCCATCCGTAGTGCTTTGGTGAGGCGAAAGTTGAAGATATACGTACGAATTAGCGCCTGGATAGCTGGACTCAGACAATGTTTCTTGTCGGGGCACGCAGATACTACTCCCCGGTATGCCAGTGACCACGGCATTCTGGAGGCGGGAGAGCCCTGTCATGCAAACGGGGGCCGAGGGATAGAGGAGGGTCTCGATAAGGAAGGACAGCGTATGGCCTAGAAGCCCTCGATCATCGCACTCGGGTCAAGGAAGTGTATCCATACCTTTCAAGCACAAATAGGTAAGCTTCCCCCGTCTGACCTGACAGTACTGACCTGCCAGGGGTTCAGGGGTATGAGGGAAGAAACTGGGGATATGCTCGTGATTACTTCGTACCTTGAATCATCGCAGACCTCGCGCGCAATTGGCTCGTCTCTTTTTAACTGCACGCACTTAATCCCTATATACACACTGCACCGCAGCATCTGCACCTCGAGGGTTCGGCCCCTCCCCTGTGTCTGGCATAGTTCGTGCATGAACACCACGGCAAACAACATGTTCTCCGTCCGTGGGATGTCGATGGCAGTTTTCTTTTTCTTTTTCTTTTTCTTTTTCTTTTTCCTCTTTTTTTTAACAATTTTTTTATTACCGGGGTTTCGTCCGAGTCGGCCATTCGTCCGTTACCTCGTCGTCTGATTTCTTTTCTGACGGCTTGCACCTCGATGTTACCGTATCATGGTGAGAAAGTCATGCGAGCAAGTGCGCTCACCCGATTCGCTGAGCCAGAAAGATATAGGTGACATCGAGCTGGGAGGAAGAGGAGGGAAAGGAGAGCTTGGACAAACTGACGCTGCATCGCAAGTGGAACAAGACCCCCCCAAGAAACCCCACACCGTAATGTTCCTTCTCCTACCTCATAAGCCGCGGGCAGCTACAAAGAAAGGTACCTATCCGGACTGGACCTTCCAGATCTCAACTCTTCAATTCTCGTCTGTTCCTACTTCGTAAGGGAGACTCACGACAACATTGTATCGAGCTTACGTTGTACGACGTACTTTGTAATTATACCGCATGCGGAATAGTGCCCTTGATCATCTGAAACATGACCGATGATCCCATGCGACTGGGGAGTAAGGTAATTAATAAAGGTGCTCTTCCCAGACAATGTCCCATCGAACTTCCAGAAGCAATGTCCAACCTATTTTCCCTCCTTATACAAAATATGCACCCTATAGTCTATGTAAACAGAACTCTTCGGGAAAAGCGTGAACCTCAACTCCCAAGAAACACCACCGATGACCTCAGCGCCCCTGAAGCGAAAGAGCCGAGCCACTGCCGGTACTCAAGAGCTTTCTCGTGCACGGAGGATGCATCCCCGTCACCGTTGCATTGCTCCTGCGCGCTCCAACCTCGTCTCCATATCCGTGTCCCCCAATTGCCCGGGGTCTTGTCTACTCCCAGTCGCCAAACTACCTATGTACGTTGTACTCGCCAAACTCGGAAGAGATCCTTGGCAGTCCCCAGCCCCCTCGTACATACGGGGTAGTATCATGTCTGGAGTGAGTGCTTCGTGAATTCTACTTCGTAGACACTGAGAACGGATACCCATTAAAACAAAGATATAATATGTGCAGTCCTATGTAGCCAGGTGCCTGGTCAGAAGCGGTCATGGGAAGTGTTTCCCACACCCTAAGGTAGTTGTTGAAACCGCATGCCGTGATTGCTTTGTAATTACGTTGCATTTTGTATCCGGGTAGTCCATCCAGAGCAAACAGCAACCCCATGGGCTGTCCAACCATCGCTGCCGAACGGCGGCCTCCGACCTCACGACGTCCATCGACCCTCTTAGGATTTCCTTCCCTTTGAGACTGGGCGTTGTGCCACTGCCGTCACTGCCCGTCGACCACGTCGGGCCATCTCTCCCTTGTCTTGAGAGCACTAGAGCATGCCGGTAGTGATATCTTCGATCCTTTATTATGGTCCCGTGTACCTACCTACGATACGGATATAGACATTGGCTGATCGCATTTTGATAACCCAGAGGACGCACGATTCCTAATGAAGGACACGAATTTCATTCGAAAATTTTAACTGGTCAATCCGAGCTCTGCAACACTACCAGAAGAGGTATATTCTTGGGAATGACCTCCTGACATGTAAGTTTTGACCCACTACCTAAGGTACGTACTTTAGTAAGTTGGGCCGTGACTATAGCGATATGGACCTCGAGTATCCCACCCACTTTGTATGTACAGCCTGAGTAGAGGAGTATGTACAGTGAGTGAGCAAAAGTTTCGGGATAACCCAAAGTAAAATGCTTCGAACCTTTTGGGGAACACTTTTTTCTATTAGGGCAAAAACCATACTATGTTACAAAAGTAACGAATCACTGGATCTTTAAAATATACCGAAATTATTACTCACCCACTATATGTCTGTTATGGTATCTGCCTTAGGTAAGGTACTACCTTAGTGATACCAACTTGTACACCGTAAAGTTAAAGATTGAAGGCAGCTGTAATACTCACAGCAATAAACTGACGATAAGTCTGGAAGATCAGCCCTAAAGCCTCGCCGGTAGTAAGAAGGAGAGGCGGCGTTAATAGCTTCGATGGTTTTAATTGAGATGGTGGTTTCAATTGAGGTCGGATTCCGAGGACCCGTGATGTGTGTAGTTCCAAGGTACTCGGGCTATACATATAAATTTGGTGGGATACATAGCAGTATCTGGATTCCCGCGGCATAACTGCTGCTGACAGTCCGGATACATGAACGAGGAAGTCTTGGGAAGTCGAGACCAGCCCAGCCCACATTAATTTCCTGCCCCATCTGCAGCTCATGAGGCCCCCCCAGTGCTAAATCGTGGCCCGCTCTTTGCGTTGCAAGAAGACATTTTTATCTTATCTAAAAGATCTTATCTAGCTCGGCCCCACTATGGTCTACCACCACCAAGCCCAACAAACGAAACAGCCCAAACTCGTCGGTTGGAAAAAATTGCGGTGAACAACTTCAGCCGTTTCGAGGGTTCTCGGCCTCTTTTCTTACAACAAACGAGCAAAGCACATGTCCTCGAAGAGAAGCGATGTCATCGAAATTTCTTGACATTCTTAACTCTCGTGCCCCTCCATAGACCTAGCCATCTGCCTGCCTTTGTAAAGCACAATCTCACCAGGGTTGACCCCTGCCAAACGAGTTGCCTCGCACCAGCACCCACCGCCTCCTTCCGGCATCGGCTTTTACACTCGGTCTCCGATGTTGTCCTGACGCCATTTTATCAAACAGCTATTTAATTGCTCACCCCCGCATCGTTTTGCCTCGCTTCCTCGAGCAAGTGCGACAGGTAGCCGGCTCTATTCTCTGCTTATTCGGGTGAGCGAGGGCCAGTCAGGACAGTGCTGAACGGGTCTCCGACGGGAGTCTATTCACCGTCCTGCACTGGCTCGGTATCGCGATAGCTCGGCTCAAATCATGATCGATTCACCCGCCTCGGCAATGGATATTCCGCACCATGAGCCGCCTGTGACGCTGCGAAGCCAAACCGCCGCCATTGAAGCCGTGGAGGATATTGTTTATGGATCGGTGAGTCAGCACCTTAGCCGACAGTCTCTAGACCACACTTTCTAACGGAGTTGTTTTGTGTTGCTACCAGACGGCGGGCATCGTCGGAAAATACATCGAATACCCCTTCGACACGGTCAAAGTCCGACTTCAGTCGCAACCCGATAACCTTCCCCTCCGCTACAAGGGTCCCATTGACTGCTTCCGCCAGTCTCTCAAAGCCGATGGCTTCGTGGGCCTTTACCGTGGCATCACCGCCCCGCTGGTGGGCGCCGCTGCCGAGACGAGCAGTCTATTCTTTTTCGAACGCCTCGGCCGCGAGCTCATCTATTCGTCTGGCCTTGTCTCCCGCGACCAGTTCCTCTCCCTCCCGACGCTATACTTCACGGGCGCCTTTTCCGGCTTTTTCACCTCGTACGTGCTGACGCCGATTGAGCTGGTCAAATGCAAGATCCAGGCGCCCGCCTCTGCCGACGGCTCGGCCCCGCCCCCGCTCAAGCCCGGGGCCGTCATCCGCGACGTATACCGCCACCACGGCATCAAGGGGTTTTGGCACGGCCAGATGGGGACTCTGATTCGGGAATCTGGAGGCAGCGCGGCGTGGTTCGGCGGCAAAGAAACGGTCACCAAGATGTTTCACGCCCTCAACGCCCGGACCGTGAACACGAAGGCCGAGAAAGACACTCTCGCTGCCCAGCCCCTCCCGCTATGGCAGCAGGCTTTGGCTGGCGCGTCTGCTGGAGTGTCCTACAACTTTCTCTTTTTCCCGGCCGACACGATCAAGTCGCGCCTGCAGACCATGGCGATTGGAGAGTCCGTCAAGGATAGGACGTTCCTGAAAGAGGGCATCGCCATCTGGAAACGGTACGGGGCTGCGGGGCTGTACAGGGGTTGCGGAATTACGTGTCTGCGATCGGCTCCTAGTTCAGCATTCATATTCATGGTTTTCGATGGGCTGAAGACTTTTTTACCCATGCAATAACGGATCTAAATGTCAAGCAGAAAGGGATATGACCAGGTGAAAGCAGAGAGGGTGGCGATGGTGGACAGAGTCGGGGCAGTCGTTACATGCATCAACTGGCGTTCGGTATCTTCATGGTAGGGGTGGTTTTGTGGACTTGAAGTCTTGTGTCACTTGGTTGCAAGGTGATTATAGAATCTGATGGCATTTGCACAAAAATATAGGTACACGAATGGCTTCATTCTTGTCACTTTCATAGTGCATCTCACCATGTCATGACTGAGATGCATTCGACCAAAGTGAACCATCCGTCTTCAACAAGCTTACCCTCGATGGCTCAACCCCTTTCCCTTGTACTGTAGAGACACATGTGAGCACTCGGGATATCGCAACTCCATCGACCGGACATTCTACTGTTCCTTCGCTTTCCCCTTCCCCTTTCCTTCACCTTCAATGGCCTTGTCGCTGATGTCCCATCCATTAAGATACCCCGTACCGGCACAGAGGTAGGTTGCGAACCCAAGCCATCCCAGGTAGGGAAGCAGCAGCAGGCCAGAAATGCGGTCCACTTGGCCCCAGGTGTAGGCGAGATAGGCATTCAAACCCAGGAGGGCCACGATGTCAACGAGAGCCTCGACAGGGCGCCTGAGGACGAAGAAGAGAGGGGTCCAGACTAAGTTCAGGGCCAGCTGTAACGTATAGAGTGTCGCGCCTTGGCGGGCTAGGTCGGATTGCTCGCTGGTTGCGCTGAGACTAAGGCCAGCGCTCACGGCGCGGTACGCTGCGTAGCCCATCACGCTGGAAGTATGTCAGACCCCGTGGGGGACTGGAGACGGAGGGGAATGAAACATAGGGAAACAAGGGAAATTACCCATATAGCACCGTCCAAACGGGGGCAAAGACGAAGGACGGGGGGCTGTAAGGCGGATTCTTGACTCGGGCGTACGTCTGTTTTTGGTTGGACCCTGAAGTATGATCATGTTCAGCCCCAGACAACTCCAAAGTACAGAGAACGAAGGATCACGAATGACGAATTCTAATGATTAAAAACACTCTGATTGCTTACTGCTTGACAAATAGCCGACTGCCATGCCCAAGGAAACTGGCAACAAGATCGAGGATGCAGGATGGTCGAAGACCGCACGGGGAAGAGTGAGGGTAGGAATAAAAGTAGTCATATTGGGGATTGGGAGTTGGATCTTGCTCGTGAAACAATAAGGCAATCGTTGGTAGTAAAGAGATATCGACTTGAATCCACAGAAACTGAATTATTAGAATGGTTGAGGTGTACTATCATGAGGGCAAAAGAGTTATGCATTCTGAAACTGAAATGGCTCTCGACTGACACCTCGACTCTGTGAAACATGCTTGATATCGACGTCATGACATTTTTTAAGGTGGAGGTGGGAGGAAAAGGTATATTTACATAAAGTAACGGTGGTTTTCCAACACCCAACAAGCGCCGTTGGTCTAGTGGTTATGATAACTGCCTTCCACTTCTGTCGGATTAGCAGTTGAGACGCGTTCGATTCGCGTACGGCGCACACTTTCTTTTTTTGTTCTTTTTCTCCCCTCAGTTTGTTTTGCCCCCTGCCTTCCATGTACATTCAACCGATTCAACTAGCATTCCATCGCAATAACCACATAGCTTGGAAAATCAAACCTCTGGCAATTGGCAGATTTCAACTATATTCCATGAAATCAATCTGTGCTTTCTTGACGACAACCATTGTAACTGTAGATCCCGGCTCTTACTCTGTCCGAGACTCCACAAGGTATACCTAGGTAGGTAGGTAGGTACGTACCTTGCTGTTCTGTCCGTGCCCGTAGGTACGTACCATCCCATCAACGTTATGCGATTAAGAGGGTGACATGACGCTAAGCCCAATAAGCCACTAGTCGGCCCGAACTTGTCCTCCGGCGTTCGGCCCATCTCTCTCTGTCAGCTCCAACCAGCTTCCAACTCGCATCCATCTTCTCGTGCTCTTGTGCTGGTCAGAGCCTTGCTCCATCTGTCATCCGCAGTAAAACGTCACTGCCTTCTTTATTGTCGAGGTGGCTATACTCGCAACCTGAAATACTTGTTCGTATTACCCTTTCGACCTTATTTTTCATATATTTTCAGCCGCGTTATTGTGACGCGGCGGCGTCTTCTCACCGAGTTCCGGTAACCCGTCTTTCCTCCCAACCACCTTCACTCTGGTTGACTCGTGCTGGCACTCGAGCGGCCTTGATACATTCTTTCCTCCTTGTTCTATCGATTCAATTCCAAGTTTTAGAGCTATTCTTCTTCTTTTCTTTCTATACGCTTATTATTCTCATTGCTGCGCTTCTCTCTCACCCGTTTTCTCCGTCCAAACAGCACTTCAGAATGTTTTTTTCTAACCGCAAACATGGCGCCAAACAACAGGCCCTTCGTTCTCCTTATCGGTTACCACGAAAACGATAGACATCGCGACAAACACAAGCAATCGATTGATAATTTTTCCGTGCTACATAAGAACCCGGCTGTCTCCCCAGGCCGGTGAAGGCTCATCGGACGAAGAGACAAGGGATCGTCATGGACTCGTACTCGTCATTCAGAGATACGGCGCGCTCGCCGGCTGATAGAGAGAGAACCGACCCGTTCTATCGAGGCCGTTCCCCTGGTACGCAATGTGACCATCGGTCTTCTGCTTTCACCCATACCCATACCCATACCTCCCTAGCTCCCGTCTGCGTACAACTACTCTGTACTTGCTGCCACGGCGGTGATTGCGATCCCAAAAGACCTGGCAGTTTGCTGACGATAAACCCCCCCAAGGTCACGAACGTTCCCACCGCGACCGACGGCGCTCCCGCTCGCCCGCTGCAACTGATCGCTACGAGCCCCGAGGCCGGGCCCGTGATGACTACGGCGGCGGGCGGGATAGAGATGACCGTAGGGACCGCCGCATTAATTCCCCTCCGGCCAACATCGACCGCTATGTCCCAGGACAGGACAACGCTCCACCAGCACTCACGGTGAATCCTCTGATGGATCCGGCCAAGCTTCCATACCAGGTCGGGTTCTCGTACTTTGGCGAGTGGTGGCGGATGAATGAGAAAATCCGGGAAGAGAAGGAGCGCCAGCGCACGGGTCGTAGGCGAGAACCAGAGAAAACTCGGGGGCCTCGCGAGGTCCAAGAAGAACGCGAAAAGGAAAAGGCCAAGATCCAGGCCGCCTACGATTCTTACAAAGAGGAACTCCAGGGAAAGATGGCGCGCGGTTTCGTCGCCGAGCACAAGAAAGAGCAGTGGTTTCGCGAACGATATGTCCCTGAGGTCCGGGACGAATTCAAAGCGCGGCTCAACGAATTTCGCCGTGGTGGCTACAGCCAATGGGAGCAAGACCTTGAATCGGGCGCCTTCGATGACTACTCCTTGGAGGGTCTGCCAAAGAGTGATAGCAACGGGCAAGGGGGTCTCGTCGAGAAGGAGGAAGGCGAGGCGTTGGCTGCCAACGAGATTCTGGGCGTCGGGGACCTTGTGCCAGCCCAAGGGGCTGACATTCGGGACGAGAGCCTCTATCAGCCGACTCTGCTGTTCAAGACCATTGCCCCTCACGTTAGCCGGCACAACTTGGAGGCCTTCTGCAAGGAGCATCTTGGAGAGGAGGAAGGCGGGTTTAAGTGGCTTTCGCTGTCGGACCCGAATCCCAGCAAGCGGTATCATCGCATCGGATGGGTCATGCTCCATCCATCGTCGGAGTCCGCAGCGCCGGCATCGGACGGTGCGGATATGAAGGACGACGACGGGGAACAGCCGTCCAAGTCGCCGGCTCCGGCTTCGACTGCAGAGAAGGCTCTGGAGCTGATCAACGGCAAGACTGTCAAGGACGAATTGCGGGGGGATTTTACTTGCCATGTTGGTGTCCACAATCCGCCGCACTCCCCACGGAAGAAGGCTCTCTGGGATCTGTTCTCGGCCCCGGAGCGGATCGAAAAGGACTTGTCTCTGGTTCAGCGGCTCGTTACCAAATTCGAGGAGGACTTCGGGTCGGACTTCAACGCGATTCTGAAAATCGAAGAACGAGTCGACGACCTAAGGACTGCCGGTCGGCTTCAGCCTGCAGTTTCTATCCCGGCCAAGAAGAAGACCAAGAAGGAGCGCCGGCTCGATGTGGACGAAGGCATGCACGACGTCGAGGGAATGGAGCTGATGGAGGAAGATGACGAGGAAGAGGAAGGGGCCGTAGACGAAGACGAGGTTGATGACGAGGACCTTCTGGTGAAGAAGAAGCAGCTGGATCTCATGGTCGAGTATCTGCGTCGGGTTTTCAATTTCTGCTTCTACTGCGTTTTCGAGTGCGACTCGGTGCACGAGCTCACACGCAAATGCGCCGGCGGACATCTCCGGCGGCCGCGGAGTACGCTGAGCACGTCGGCGAAGGCTGTGGCCAAGGCCAGCGCGCTTGGAGAGCGATTTCCCGGCAAGAAGCGGGCCGAGCCCGACGAAGAGGGCGAGGTGGCGGAAGGGGGAGAGAAGAAGTTCCGCGGAGCGGGTGGCAAGGCGGAGCAACAGCTGCTACGTGCATACAACTGGGTCAAGACGTTCGAGGACAAGATCATGCAGATCCTGGAACCCGAGTCGGTAGACATCCGTAAACTCGGCGGAAAGCCGGTGGAGGAGGCCATCAACGAGGAACTGGCCAAGCATGTGAAGCAAGAAGACGAGCATAAGTTCAGGTGCAAGGTGCCGGAGTGTACTAAGCTGTTTAAGGAAGAGCACTTTTGGCGGAAGCACGTTGAGAAGCGACACACGGAATGGCTTGATAGCATCAAGCAAGAGGTATGCTGTTCCCGTTTTTTCTTCTTTTTTTCTCTTTTTCTTCCTTCTCTCGCCATCTGCGCTGTGAGTTCTGGAGTGAAGAATTGCAGAAGCTAATCGACTGTTGCCCTGCAGTTTGAGCTTATCAACGCCTACGTTATGGATCCTTCTCACATTGCTCCTTCGCGGACCGATGCCAACTCCAACGGGCATTTCCCGCCAACCGGTGGGCAAACGGCGGCAGGGACACCTCGCGGGTTTAACCTCAACACTTTCAACATGAACAGCATGATGCCGATCCCAGGGTTCCCGATGCCGGCCGGGGGGTTCCCGCCGTTTATGCCGGGCAACAACACAATACCGGGTGCGAGCTGGGCCGGTAGCGGCGGCGACCATCGAGACGGGGCGGGTCCAATTCGACGGGGCGGGATGGGAGGAGGACGAGGCAACTACCGCACGGGTCCGTACGACAGACGGCCGAACCAGAGATGGGACGGTGGTCGTGGGCGAAGCGGCGCGGGTAGATGGGGCGATGGTGCAGCAGGAGGTGCAACGGTGGGACCACGAGAGGCAACAATGGGGCGAAGCCTCAAGAGCTATGAGGACTTGGACCATGTTGCTGGCGGTGGGGGTGGTGAGCTGAATTACTAGGTGAAGACCGACAAGAAAGCGGGAAAATTCATATGATGGGGGTGTTCATTTGAATATGTTTGTCGGGGGG
>NW_021167085.1:1257804-1367628 GCF_003711515.1 Sodiomyces alkalinus F11 | reverse complement strand
ACAGAGAAATTTCTGTCGACATGATGTTCTAAGACTGTTGACAGATTGACCAGTTATCGGGCTCTGTCCTATACCCCCCCAAACCCGGGTAGGTACCTACCTTACCTTAAGTACCGTACCTTACCATTCTGTCCAAGGTACCTAATTAATACATACAACGTACTGGCTCCATCCGGGAGAATGGGGCTTTTAATCCCCACATTCATCTCCACTTCTTTATCATGCCCCCTTATCATTGGAGCTTGCTATATGCACGGCTCGTACTTTCGTATTTAACGGAAGCACAACGTACGTACTCGCACTTCATACAACTCCTATCCTAAGGTACCTTAACTGACGACGAGTACGGCCTTGGCAGATTAACCGACCTCATCTCCAGCGAAAAATTCCCGCCCGTTAGAACATGTTTATTTTCCCTGGAGAGAGTCAAAGCCGTTGGCCGTTTTCTTCCATTTCGTACCTTCGCATTGGAGTACGTTCATTTATCAGAGTACCCTTCCTTGCTGTGTCCACTCGGATCCTTTACTCTCTTACAGTCATGATGCGGTCTCTGTAGCTTCGTAAAATTCGTAAATATCACCCACCACATACGGACTCCCTTCCTTTTACTGCAATGAGCTTCGACATTCGCCTCCTGCTTGGACGTACATATTAGGACCACTGCCCATCTCCTAGACGATACACCTTCTCAGGCTCTTCCAACTCTCAGAACTCGCCTTCTTCTTCGTCTCCTCAATGAGACAGACTGAGACTGCTCCCATATCGGATCAACCTCATCTCTAGCAGGCCTGAAAACAAAAACCACAGTCAAACTTCACGGCCTACCCAAGTGAATCAACATGCTCGACACCGACGACAAGGTGTCGCCTCCCCCGGCAGACCCTATCCTCGAAAAGGGTAACAAAAACAAGCCGGAAGAGCAGGGGAAGACAGAGACGGAGACAGGGACAGGGACAGGGACAGAGGCAGGGACAGAGGCAGGGACAGAGACAACCTCCAACTCCAAGACGCGACCCGAGCGTGAACCGGCCATCAAGGACTACATCCGCATCTTCTCCTATGGCAACAGATGGGATTTACTCATGGGTATCCTCGCCTGCCTGGCCGCCATCGGCTCCGGCACCACCCTGCCCCTGATGAACGTCATCTTCGGTCAGCTCGTCGGCCAGTTCACAGGCTACTTCATGGAACCGCCCACCCTCTCCCGCCCGGACTTCGAGAGCCTCCTCGACAGGCAGGCGCTCTACATCCTGGCTCTCTTCCTCGGCCGCTTCGCCCTCACCATCGTCCACAAGTTCTGCTTCCGTATGATCGGCATCCGCCTGTCGTCCGCCATCCGCCTGCACTACCTCAAGTGCCTCTTCGGCCAGTCCATCCACGTCCTTGACTCGATGCCCTCGGGCAGCGCCGCCTCCACCATCACCTCCACCGCCAACACCCTGCAGCTGGGCATCTCCGAGAAGCTGGGCACCTTCATGGAGTACAACGGCACCATCTGGGCCGCCATCATCGTCGCCTTCACCTGGAGCTGGGACCTGACCCTCGTCACCGCCTCTGTCATCCTCTTCATCCTCATCGTCATCTCCGTCCTGCTTCCCTTTATTATTAAGTTCCATGCCGAGACCACCAAGGCCGATGCCAAGGCCACCTCTGTCGCCAGCGAGGCCTTTGGCAGTATTCGCATGTTGGCCGCCTGTGGAGCCGAGGACCGCGCCGCCGCCCGCTTCAATCGATGGGTGGTTGAAGCTCGCAAGAAGGGTCAGATGACTGCTCCTTTGTTCGCTTTGCAGATGGGTCTCGTCGTACGTTCTGTCCTTTTTTTCTTTCTCTCTCCATTCACACGCTGACCGACCGACTCACCGACCCTCGATAGTTCTTCGGTCTCTTTGGCGCCTTTGGTCTTACCTTCTGGTACGGCATTCGCCGCTTTTCCGACGGAGCATTCACCAACCCCGGTGTCATCATCGTCGTCCTCATGTCCGTCATGATGATCGTCATCTCCCTCGAACGCATCTCTACGCCTCTGATCGCCGTCAGCAAGGCCATGGTTGCCGCCTGCGAGTTCTTCACTGTCATCGACGCCCCTCAGCCCAAAACCGGATCTCTCAAGGACCCCGACGTCTCTGCCACCGAAGATATCGTCTTCGCCGACGTCACCTTCGCCTACCCCAGCCGGCCCCATGTCAAGGTCTTGGACGGCCTGAACTTGACCATCGAGGCCGGCAAGAACACCGCCATCGTCGGGCCCTCGGGTTCCGGTAAGAGCACCATCGTCGGTCTTATCCAGAGGTGGTACAATCTCCAGGAACAGCACGTCATCGCCAAGGCTGTCGAGAAGGACAAGATGAAGGAGGCTCAGAAGAAGAAGAACAAGAAGAAGGGCATTGTCGATCCGGATGATGATGATGATGATGAGTCTCGACCCGGGCCCGAAGAAACGGGTCCCGCTGTCAAGCTGAAGGGTTCCATCACAACATCTAGCCGGTCCCTCGATGAACTTGACCTCAAATGGTGGCGATCTCAGATTGGCCTCGTCCAACAGGAGCCGTTTCTTTTTAACGATACCATTTTCAAGAATGTCGCCTATGGTCTCATCGGTTCGCCCTGGGAGAACGAGACCGAGGAGAAGAAGAGGGCGTTGGTGATGGAGGCTTGTCGAGAATCCTTCGCTGACGAGTTCATCGATCGCCTGCCCGATGTAAGTCTCGAGTCGCTGAATGGCTGAGTGCCACTCAAGCCGTTCCCCCCTTTCTTTTCTTTTCTCTTCTTTACCCCCGGTTCTGACTAAAACCACCCTTTTCTTTTTGCCAGGGATACGATACCAGAGTCGGTGATAGTGGCGCTAAGCTCTCCGGTGGCCAGCGCCAGCGGATTGCCATCGCCCGGAGCATCGTGAGGAAACCCAAGATTGTGATTCTCGACGAGGCCACCAGCGCCATCGACGTCCGTGGCGAGAAGATCGTGCAAGCCGCCCTCGACAGGGTAGCCCAGAACCGGACGACCATCACCATCGCCCACCGCCTCTCCACCATCAAGAAAGCCGACCGTATCGTCGTGCTGAAGAAGGGCAAGGTCATGGAACAGGGTACCCATGAAACCCTCCTGGAGGACGAGAGTGGCCTCTACTATGGTTTGGTCTATGCGCAGAAGCTATCCCTGGGGGATGCTACCGAGGCGGACATCGACGAGAAGGAGGGGCAGGAGGAGGACCTCGAGCCCGTGCTCAAGCGGGAGAAGAGCGCGGCGCAGTCGTTGGCCGACGGGCCCCAGGTGAAGGGCAACGACGACGCGAAGCGGAACATCTTTGACAGCTTCGGCCGGCTGCTCCGTGAGCGGAAGAGCAAGTGGCCCTTCTACGTGGCCACCACCTTCGCCTCCATGTGCGCTGCGACCGGCACGCCGCTTCAGGCATGGCTGTTCGCCCAGCTCCTCAACGTCTTCTACCTGCAAGGAAACGAACTCAGGAGAGAGGGCGACTTCTGGTCCCTCATGTTTACGGTGCTGGCCATCGGTGTTGGGCTGTCCTACTTCTTCAACTGCTACATCGCCACTCATCTGCAGTTCTACATCAGCTCCGTGTACAAGCAACAGTACTTCGCCGCCATGTTGTTCCAGAAGACGTCCTTCTTTGACCTCGAGGAGAATTCCCACGGCACGTTGACCTCCCGCGTCGCCGGCGACCCGAAACAGCTCGAGGAACTCCTGGGCATCAACATGGCCTTCCTGCTTGTCGGCATCTTCAACCTCATCGGCTGCCTGGCGATCGCCTTCGCCTTCGGCTGGAAACTGGCCCTGGTCGCCATGTGCGTCACCATGCCCATGGGCATCTTCTCGGCCTACTGGAGAATGAGGTACGAGATCCAGTTCGACCAGATGAACGCCGCCGTCTTCGCCGAGAGCTCAAAGTTCGCCGCCGAGGCCATCGGCGCGTTCCGGACCGTCTCGGCCCTGACCATGGAAGACGTCATCAGCTCGCGGTACGACACGCTCCTGGAGAACCTCGTGGGCACGGCGAACAAGAAGGCGCGGTGGGCCTCCATCGTCATCGCTTTCGCCGAGAGCGTCAGCCTCGGCTGCCAGGGCCTCATCTTCTGGTACGGCGGACGCCTGCTGGCCAGCCGGGAATACCAGACCGAGAACTTCTTCGTCTGCTTCATGGCCGTGATCCAGGGCGCCGAGGCGACAGGCCAGTCGCTGAGCTTCGGGCCCAACGCGGCGCAGGCCACGGCGGCGTCCAACCGCATCATCGACATGCGCGACTCGAAGAACACGGACCGCGTCGACAAGGACGAGCAGATCCCGGACACCGAAGGCGGCGTCAAGATCGAGCTGCGCGACGCCCACTTCAAGTACCCGACGCGCAATGTCTCCGTGTTCAAGGGTCTCAACCTGACCATCGAGAAGGGCCAGTTCGCCGCCCTGGTGGGGCCGTCGGGCTGCGGCAAGACGAGCATCGTCTCGCTGCTCGAGCGCTTCTACGACCTCCAGCAGGGCGCCATCCTCTGCAACGACAAGAACATCTACGACCTCAACGTCTACGAGTACCGCAAGAACCTCTCCCTGGTGGCGCAGGAGCCCAACATGTTCCAGGGCACGGTTCGCGAGAACGTCCTGCTGGGCGTCGACCCGGACACGGTCACTGAGGACCAGCTCGTCCAGGCCTGCCGCGACGCCTCGATCCACGACTTCATCGCCTCCCTGCCCGACGGCTACAACACCGACATTGGGTCCCGCGGCGTCTCCCTCTCCGGCGGCCAGAAGCAGCGCCTCGCCATCGCCCGCGCCCTCATCCGGAACCCGCGTATCCTGCTCCTCGACGAGGCCACCAGCTCCCTCGACTCCGAGTCGGAGAAGCTCGTCCAGGCCGCCTTTGAGCGCGCCGGAAAGGGCCGTACCATGGTCGTCGTGGCGCACCGTCTCGCCACTGTCCAAAACGCCGACATTATCTTTGTTCTGGGCGAGGGAAAAGTCCTCGAGAAAGGGAATCATGCGGACTTGCTGAAGAAAAGGGGTATATATTGGCACATGGTTAGTGTTTCTTTTCTCCCCCCCCCCCTTTTATCGTCCTCTTTATCTTCCCCTTCTTCGGCTATGAATGAGTGCTTGCTAACTCGTGAACCACCGAAATATAGTGCCAAAGCCAAGCGTTGGACAAGTAATCTTCCCATTCTACTCTCATCGAGTTCTTTTTTCTTTTCTTTTCTTTTTCGTGCTTTGCCTAGCAAGTTGGGTCGAATAGACGGCCCTTCATGTGCTTGTCTGTCTTACTAGAACCCGTTCATACCTTACCTCATACCCATTTGTACGTCCTCATACCAAATAATTCATTGCTGCGGAACAAGAATAGCGGTCACAGCCAACTCCCCTTTGTAATTTAGGAATCTGGCATCTAGAGGTCGTGTATGAAATGCATTAACATATATCGTGGCTGGTTCTTATATGCTCTTCCCGAATGTCCAGAAAAGGGAAAAGAAAATCTTGAATATCAAGACTCGCTGCCTCGTACTCCAACTCCTGTAAACCATGCTTGGTCTAGTCCTCCAAAACTCCGGTCCTGATGCGATGTTGGTCGATTGGTTCATTGCACGTTGACGTCTTCGCCCTTTGTTCGGTATAATCATATCCTCTCCTTTCTGACGAGACCCCAGAACGAATCGAGCTGGGCCATGATGTCCTCGACGTGTGTCATGACAAAGTCATGGTTCCCATCCAAGACACCCCAATGTACTTTGTCGACATCGCCAAGAAGCGGACGGCCTTCCCGCTCGTAGGCTTCACAATTGACAATCTCATCATGGCGAGCCAGGAGAACGGCGATGCGGCCCGGAGACAGAAGGCGGCCGAGGGAAGCCCAAGTGGGGTGTTGGTCCGTCAAGGGGGCGTGGCGTATGCAGCTCATAAAAGCCGGGACAAAGCCGGCGTGATGGGTGACCATCCAGCGGACATATTCGTCAACGCGGCGCTCGAGTGGCAGGGTCGGAGTACCTTCCGGTCCTTTGGTTTCGGAGGCGACGACATCGGCAACCTTGGCGGTGGGGGAAGAGGAAGAAAGCTCATCCCGGAGAGAGTCTGCCTGGGTCGGTTTCCGCTTGGAGGATGCCGCAATAGGACGCTGGAGACGGCTTTTGGTGGCAAGGGCGAGGAGGCGCTCGGGGACGAGACCAGAGCGGAAGGTGAGGCGAGCGATAGTACCGAAGTCGGCGGTGCGGATGAGACCTGCGGGTGCCAGAAGCACGAGGGAGGCCGGGAGACGGGGAAACCCGGCAGCGAAAGAGGCTGCGAGGGCACCGCCGAGAGAGTAGCCTACAAGGTGGAAGGCATGGTTTCCGGTCCAGGGCAAAGGGGAGGAGGCGAGGGCAAGGAGGATATTCGAGGCGTAGAGACGGTCGTCGTGGGGAAGGTCGCCCACACCATCCGAGAAACCCCGGCCGAAGAGGTCGAAAGTAAGAACGCGGCAGCCCTTGTCGGCCAGAGCGCGAGCTAGCGGCGCGAGAGTGATGCAAGGTGTCGAGATGCCATGGACAAGGAGGACTTTAGGGCCGTTGACGTTGCCCCATTCATACACACGGATGGTGCCGTACTAGCAACCAGCTGTTAGATACATCTGCCTGACCTATTCGGCGCGGGACGTGGCCAGGCCAAGGGCCGGAAGGGAGGGGGAGGGGGAGGGGGAGGGGGAAATTACCGGAGTGGTCACATCCCGAGCCCCAGGGAGGACATCTGGGTGGTAGACCTGAGACTTGATGGCGTCGGGGGGCACGTCGGGAAACGAGGCCCTCAGTGGACTGGGGATGGCTCTCCCCCACTTAGGGTAAAGAACATATCGAACAATGAAGAAGACAACAAGGGTGGTAACGGCAGTTGTTGTGATGAGAGACAACCTGTCGGGTGAGGGAAGTAGTAGTTGTATATTGGACAGATGTGAGACGGATTCTACGGCGAAGGTGAGGGCGACGCTGAAGGGCGAAGTGGGAACGGAGATGGCGGCCGGCTCAGCCCCGGTATTAGTATCAAAGCTTCGCGAGGTGACCCGCAAGGAGTCGGCCAGTCGAGAAGAGTCTGACATGGGTGCTGTCTTTTCCTGCTCCCTTCGTGTCTTCTCGATCTTTCTTTTCCTGGTTTCGCTGCGGTGGATGGACGAAGTAAGAGACGAGTTTGTTAGAGGATATGGTTCTCAAGATATCAGCTCTAGCGAGTAGTTACTCCGTAGAACAACGTAAATAGAAGAAGCTAAGCAAAGTGAGGTAACGTAGAGATGGGTTGTTTCTGTTCTGTCTAGGATGGGAGGGACGAAAAGTTGAGCGCGATTAACAAAGAGGGAGAGAGAAGAAGAAGAAAAAGAAGAACGAGAAGACAAAAAGATACATAAAATTTAGAAACATGGAAAATAGAAACGACCCCAGGAATGATGTAGAATACCTAAGAAATAGCAGGGAGAGAAGTCGCCGGGAGCATCGGAGTGGTTAAGAGCCGGGCTAACTGAGAGGAGAAAGAAAGGACGGTGGGGGAAGGGCATTTCCATTATTAGGGGGGCTATGACGTTCCTGCCGCTCCCTTTCCATTCCTACAATGTTGTCTGTGCATTCGCAGTTGGTCTTTCCGTAAGGGGTTCCCAAAGGTGAGAGTCCCTGAGAAATACGATGTCATCATTCTACCGTACCCACCCACGTAGGATACGTATACCTAACCGAGTACGGATGCCGGGAACCGGCTAGACACCAGCCCTGTTCGTTTTCGTCAACAACTCCGGTCCCTAAGCCATTTTCGGAGTGCAACGCCCCCACCAACGCCCCCACCAATGCCCCCACGTGCCCGATCCGGAAAGTTGTTCCTGAAGCGAGTTCCAGTACCTTACGTAACCTTACCCTAAAGACCATGAGCGCTAGGCTGACTCGCAATGTAGTGTAAGGTCCCTTATGTATGGTGTCACGACAAGACAACGGGGTGTTGGTTCATTTGGAAATCCCGAACCAAAACGGCAGTGTGCCATGTAACTATGAGTCGAAGCAGGAGGGAATAACGGAAAAAAAGAAGAAGAAAGGAAAAAAAGAAGAAAAATTTAGAACAAGAATCTCTCCATAATGATCATACCGTATCATCAGTGGCTATGCTCTCGACCATTAATATAGCATAGAAGCAAATAGCAATAATATGAAGAAGCAAAGAGAGACCCAGCGCCGACGGTGCTAAATATATTATGTCACCCGCTTCCTCCCTCCGAAACTCCACAAACACCCTTGGATACCCTTAAAACTCCTCCCCTCTCATCCTAACCCTACGGCCCAGGCCGCATCCCCCAGTTGCTTCAGCAGTTGGCACATATTCTCCACGATGGGCGGCAGAACCACCTTTCCGTCTCCAAAATTGGCCCGCAAGACCTGCTGCGCGATTTCCATACAGCCCCTCGGGTCCTCTACATCTGCCTGCGTCGTTGTCTCCGCCCTGCTCTCGGTCTTGCCCGTCGCAGGTCCCTGTATCACCGGCCTGCCCTGCCCGAAGCCGATGTAGTGGTTCACCGGCCCGGACACCATCCCGTCCAAGTGGACGAGTCCATCCCGCCCATGCTGACCTCCGGCAACCGCCGCCGCCATCATCGCCGCCGGCCCAGGAGGCATGCCCGAAGCCCTAGTCACCACGCCGAACGTCCAGAAGGCAAGCGCCGCGTGGTGCACCGCCACCGCGTAAAAATCCTTCAGGTGGCCCGACGGGAACAGCTTCGCGTACCGCAGCACCTGCCCGGCGTGCCACAGCGCCTGCCGCCCCGCCACGCTGTGCACCCACACCCGCAGGTTCCCCAGCACCCGCCGCGCCTGCTGCTCCCCTTCCTTGCCCGAGAACAGCTGCAGGTCGTCCAGCGAGAGGTGCAGGTTCATGAGGAGCAGGTGCAGCATGAGCCTCTCCTGTGGCAAGATCTCCTCCCAGTCCGACGTCAGCGCCTGGAAATCCTCCAGCTGTCTGCAGAGGTCGGCGTGCCGTGACCGAAGCAGCTGGTCGCCGCCTGCCCCGTCGCCTTGGAGCCACAGACGAGACCGAAGCACGGAACAGAGCCGTTGGTATTCCATGATCAGGGACCAGAAACCGTGGAGGTAGATAGACACGGAGGACTGGACGTCGACGCGGTGTCGGTTGGTCGCCAGTATCTTAATGTCGCGGAAGAGGTCGCCGACGCAAGGGGGCCTTTTGCTCTCGCCGGCATTCCTCTCCAGGGTTTCTTTCCTCCACTCGTCCGCCGTCTCCGCGAACCAGAGCTCTTTCGATTCAGGTAAAGGCAACGTCAGTTCCGCGTAGGACATGCCTGGGTTGACAAGGGTGCATATCGAGCTTTGGGCGTCTCTGATGTAACAATGAAAGGCGAGTCTGTGTGGCGGGATACGAGTAACATTAGTTAGTCCCCAAGGCGTAGACCGGGACGGGGGCAAAAAAAAAAAAAAAAGAGTCAGTCTAACCTTTTCCACGATTCGCGCTCGCACCAAGCTCTCCATCTCTGGTCAAGCACCGCCCCTTTGTCTGACGGGCCGAGATCAATCAAAGGGTATCCGGATCGCTGAAACTTGTTCCGGTATCGCATCATCTAACCCTTGGGTATAAGCGCCTTTGTAACGAGGAAGCGGTTGTCCGCAAAAAGAAAAAAAGAGGAAAAAAAGAGGAAAAAAAGAGGGAAAAAAAGAGGGAAAAAAGAGGGAAAAAAGAGGGAAAAAAGAGGGAAAAAAGAGGGAAAAAAAAGAGGAAAAAAAAGGAGAAGAAAAAAGTAAAGAACCCCCCCAAGAAAGAGAACGGGATTCATCTCACCGTGACGGGAATTCCCAGATGGCACTCGGCGATTTCCATCTTCCTCCTTATGCCAGACCACAGAGCAACATCTTGCGTGAGTACCAGCGACTGAACTAAGCCCAGCGCCTGGATAGCCGTGTTGGTCTTTTCAAAGTTCTCGGGGATCGTCATGCGAACCGCCTCCTGCACAGCGAACCCCCACTTCCGCAGCGTCGTCACCGGCGTCAGGATCGCTCCCGAGGCGGCCGCCATGGCCAGCCAGTCGGGCCACTGCGCCTTCATCCGGAACGTAGCCTGGTGGATCCACTGCGAAGTCTGGCAAAAGTGCGACGCCAGGAAGATGTGGATGAGGCTGTCCATGAGGTCGACCGAAGGGAACGCCGACGCCACGCGCGCCATCACATCGTTGGACCTGCACGACTTCAGCACGATCGCCAGCACCCCGTCTCGTCCGGACGGCTCCAGCCTGTCCGGCACCGTCTTGCGCAGCTTCTTCCGGCTCTCGCACACCGCGCCCGCCGCTTCGCCCGCGGATACCGGCAGGTTGCTCTGCTCCTGGTAGCTCGAGTCGACGCCGGAAGGGTGCCACCGCCACGGCGAGTCGGTCCAGAGCTTGACCAGGTTCTGCCGCATCTGCGAGAGGTCGACCGAGTCGTCCGTCTTCGGCGTGAACGTCTGAGACCCGGCCGCGTCCCCGAGAAAATCGGCGTTCCAGTAGTCCAGGAGGCTAAAGTCCCCTTCGTTCAGATCGAGGTTTACGCGGCCTCCGACATCCAAGACGGCAAGGCCTTGTGTTACTTGGATTTTGGAAGACGCGGCCTCGTCCTGATCGTAGATGACGTTCTGAAGGAAGTCTGAGAAGGATACCCCAGATATGTCAACGCCTTGGCTGTTGGCGACAGCACCATAATGGACTTGCGCGGCAGACTCGGACACTCCCTGTCCGGGTACCTGTTCATGGCGTGGGGTGAGAAGCTGGGTGGCCTGTGTGGCCTGGGTGGCCTGTGTGGCCTGGGTGGCCTGTGTGGCCTGTTCCGAAACAATGGCCGCCGGGTGTGTCGACATTGATGTTGATGCAAACTGGGTGCCATGGGGCTTCGACGTGGAAGGGGTGCTGTAGCTGTATGGGGCCGTCGGGAAGTATGACCCAGAGGAGGCTGCATCGGAGGCACTGGTCTGCAGAGAAGGACTGCCTATCGATGCCGGGGTAGAATGGGCGCTGGTAGAAAGGTGAAGGAGGTGCATAGCAGCAGCAGAGCCCACTTCGGACGACAGATACTGGCACTCGAGGTCACGGCTCCGACAACGGGTGCAGGGTTTCTGCTCCTCGCACTTGACCCGGGCCGCGGCACAGGCTCGACAGGCATGGGAGACGCGGGCCGACCCCGGGGACGAGCTGATGAGGCGCCGCTTCTTGTTCGGGTCATTGTCGTTTTCGTGGTTGGCTACATGCCGCTTCAGGAGATCCTGGCGGGCGAAGGCCTTGGTGCAGACATGGCAGACGAAGCGCTTGCCGAGGGTGTGCGTCTGGATATGTCGGGCCAGGTGCTCGGGACGTGAGTAACGCTTCTGGCAGTGGGCACACTGGTAGAGCCTCGGTGTGGCGGTATGGCTGGGAGTGTTGTTGGGAGAAGGAAGGTTTGTTGGCGGACTCGATCCCGCCGGCCTCAGGGTGGCGTCGGAGGCGCCAAGGGCGCTGGGAATGGCGCCGAGATGTGGTGGGGCCGCCGGCGCCGACCCTGGATGGGGCACGACTCCGGCCCCGTCTTCTTGTAGGTACTGTCGGTGGTCGGTAATAAGGAGACATGGGGTTGGACGCGGATCGGACGGCGGGGCGTGGTGGAGGAGGTTCGATATGGAGGAGGGACCCCACGGCATGTCATCCACTCCGGGCCCCCATTCAGGCCCAGAAGAAAACAGGGCAGAATATGCAAGGGCGGGAGAAGTGATTGGCTCTGACTCGTTGGATAGGTGGTCGTATATCACAGCCGAGACGATACGAGGCGGTCTTTCGGCTTGTGGGATGGAGATGAGAATCAAATTGAGCAATCAGACCCGTTGTGTGGTTCCGATGTGGGCGCATGTTCCGGCTACGCGCAGCCGCAACTCGGTTACTTTCCGACGCTAGCCCATGGTTGGCCAACTCCTTTTAAATCAATATTCTATTGCATCAGCTAGGTTACTACTGAATATATTGGTTTATTGAAAGCAAAGAAATACACTGTGTTTATCGTACTGTCGAGGGCCTATTCACACTGTGCGTGCCAGAACCACTGACAAGAGGCTGTTGGAATTGAAATGAGAAAAGAACCAAAAGAAAGAATATAAACATAAAAGAGGAAGAGGATGAAAACGCAAAGGAAACATATTCAAGGTAAATGAACCGTACAATTGAGGGCAAAACAAATGTCGTCCCTACAGCATTACGGGGGGGCTATTCTAGCTTCCTATCCTTCCTATAGCCGCCCTTCTGTGGCTTCTGCTGTGCTGCCTCATGCCGGCGCAACTCCTCTGGCACCTTCGAAATCGTGCTCTTCGTGAGCATTTGCTTGAGGTCGTAGTACAGATCCGTATCCTCGGGCCCTAGGAACGTAATAGCCACACCCGACTTGCCGGCACGGCCAGTTCGGCCGACACGATGCGTGTACGACTCGATGTTCGTGGCCATGTTGAAGTTGACCACGAGCGAGACGTCCTGCACGTCGATACCACGACCGGCCAGGTCCGTCGCCACCAGCACGTCCGTTTGTCCGTTCCGCACCGACGCAAGAGCCGCCTCACGCTGCTCCTGCGTCTTGCTGCCGTGCAGGGTAATGGTGGAACACCCCGTGTGCTTGACATCGCGCGCCACCGCATCGCAGTTGCGCTTGATGTTGACAAAGACGATGATCGGCGGTGCGAACTCGCCCGACGCGAGGATCTGCTGCAGCCTCTTCTTCCGCTTGTCCTCGCCCGAAATGAACTCCACCCGCTGCTCGACCGTCTCGACCGCCTCGCCGACGTTGCCAATGGTCACGATAGCCGGCCGTCGTAGATACTTCTTCGCTATTCTCTCCACGACGCTCGGCATCGTGGCCGTGTACATCATCGTCTGCCGGTATTTGTCTCTCCCGCCGAGGTACCTCTTCATCAGCTGCGCGTTCTCGGCATCGTCCGTGTCCGGTTTCTCGTTGGTGACGGGCAGCGCGTCGAGGATCTTGTTGACCGGCTCCTCGAAGCCGAGGTCAATCATGCGGTCTGCTTCGTCCATGATGACGTAGCAGCACTGTGATAGTACGAGCAGTCGCCGTTCGATACAGTCGACCAATCGACCGGGCGTGGCGACGACGATTTCCGCCCCGTTGCGGAGCGCGAAGGCTTGCTCTTCTAGCGAGTGACCGCCCACGATACTGACCACCTTGAAGCCGAGCGGCGTGGCAAACTTCTTGGCCTCAGATTCGATTTGCTGCACCAGTTCTCTCGTCGGCGCCAGGATCAGGGCGTATGGACCGTCGTTCCTATTCATCTCCCCAAGAGGCGGTAGGTCTGAGATGTAGACAAGCAGCGGAAGAAGGAAGGCTGCAGTTTTGCCGGAACCCGTGACGGCGACGCCAATGAGATCTCTTGCTTGTAGAGCGATGGGGATGGCGGCCCTCTGAATAGGCGTGGGTTCGTCGTATCCCACCTTTTCCACAACGTCGAGCAACCGCTTCGGCAGTCCCGACTCTTTCCAGTTTCGCATCGGGTTCGGGATGGACCCGCCCTTTGTGGCAATGCCAAAGTCTTCCTTGAAGATGCGCCAGTCACGAGGCTGCATCTCTTCAAGAGTTTTCTCATTCCACCGCTTGCCGAACCCGAACCGTTGGGCGCGCCCCCTGGCTTGGTCGCGAGCCGCATACCAATTATCCATGAACTGCCGCGCCAGCTCGGGTCCATCCTCCCCGTATTGCTCTCGGATCTTCCTCGCCCGTCGCCTGGCAGCTTCTTCGGCTTCTTCGCTAAAGTAGTCGGCACTGCCGTTGCCGTTCAACGAGTTGGAGTTGGATTTGCCGTTTGTCGCCGTCGAGGCTAGGGGATCGTTTCGAAGGGTCGTGTCTTCAGCCTCGTCCCAGTCGAACTTGAACTCGGTCGCTCTCTTCCGTTTTTTTGCTGCTGAAAAATTCGAGTGACGGTTGACTTCGGGTCCGAGGTACCGCTCGCGCAGCTGTTGCCTCTCGAATTCCTCCTCTGACATTCTCGGCTCGCGTTTTCCTGCGCCTGAGGAGCCTTTAGGCCCTGCTCGGCGCTCCGACGGGCGTTCGGGAGCCCGTTGGGGAGCCCGTTCGAGCTCCCGTTGTCGAGATTGCTCCTCGGCCTTGGCTAGCCATTGCCGCTCGTTCTCAGCTTTCTTACGGGCCTCTTCTTCCTGTTTTCGCTGCAGCTCGTCTGCTTCTTTCTTAGCTTTTTCGGCAGCCTGACGCTCGCGCTCCTTTTTCGGGACGAACCGAAGTTTGGGAGCTGCTACTCCAGGCCCGGCCATGCTGGGGCGAATTCTGGTTCTGGGGGGCGACGTCTCAAGAGTACAAAATAAATGGTTTTTGATGCCGTCTTATCGACCTCTTACTAAACACGTACGAGTACAGGTTGCCGTAGATATCACACTCCGTCAAATCGTCTGTGGTTTGATCAAAGTTGGGGGAAGGGAAGGAAACGCAACGCGAGGATTGTCTGTCAGTGATGGCCACTACCTTGATTACCTTATCCTTCTGTACGACGTAGTACGTAGCCAGGCAGTATACACCGTACAGTACGCAATCAACACTGTGTTGTAGTCAGCTTCTGTGGGTCTGTAGGTTTGACTTGAAGAGTGGATAACCAGAAGATTATTCGCATCGTCGACACGAACAGCTCTGTGCATCCGTACCAACGATGCGATGCTCATCGCGGTTTGCTATATCCTGATAACGAGCATATAGAGCCGCGACAATGGCAGCGACAGAGCAGTATATCCAGCTTGCAAAAGCGCTCCCGGCGCGTCTCCAGCGATTCCTCGCCCGTTATCCTCCTCCGTCCATCCTTCCCGCCGGCACCAACCCGGAGACCTTCAAGACGGGCTACCAAGAAGCCACCCCGAACCCCTTCAAACCGCATAAGCATCCCGTAACCGGAAAGCGCCACGAGCCGGTATACTCGCTGCGACGGCAAGCGGAGCTGGTCAAGCTGGCTCGCGAACATGGCGTAGAAGAGCTGCTGCCGCACACCGTCAAGGCAACCGAACACCGACTGGCAGAACGCGTCGAGCACGGTCTTAGGGTTAAGGGTACAGGTGTAGGACAGAAGGTCAAGGGACACATACACGAGAGGACCAGTATCCAAAGGTATGTGGCGTCTTGGGTGCAAGGGCTGAGTCTTCGAGCTCCAGTCCTCCGTCTCCAGTCTCAAGGCGACTATGACTTGGCTAACAGTATACAGAATGGAAAAGAAGAGAACCGCTATGCTGGAGATGCCCGATCTGATGAGGGAATGGAAGAAGGTGAGTTCAACTCCACCTGGTTCATGGGACAGACAGACACTGACATACTACCTTCACTACAGGTTGGCAGATACAGGTGGAAGAAGTTCCCCAAATAAGCGACGACGACACGTCAGAAAGAACATTCGGATTCAGCAATCTGTGTATATACTACCTCTGTATCACCATGTACCACGAACAAGTTCCTTTCCACAAGCTCAGGGTCATATGTGTTTTGCTGCTGGTGGTTTCCTGTGCTCAGCAGTGCCATTCCAGCATGAGGCATGATGACACGGGATGCTTTCAGAAAATCTTCCATTATCCTTCGCCGCCGGCCCTTTCTATTGCTTCTTCTCGCAATTCATTGCCCTTTCATTAGGCCAATTCTTGCTCGAAACGGATATCTAAACGATATCTACATTTTGCTCACGTGACCACAGTTCTGGCGACACGGCAATGGCCAAAAAGAAACTAAAAAAAAATCCACCGTTCTACATAATCACTCAGTATTAGGTACGGCACCTCCTCGTATCCCCAACAACTAATAACTCATTCCCTGGGCCTATCACGTGGCTCACTCATCTTCAAAATGAACATCTCACATTTGGGTCTGCACGGTACACCGCAAACCTATTACGAAGTCCTCGACATCTCCCCAGCACTCCTGTCAGACCAAGCTCATCAACCAGCCCAACTCGTCAAGCGGGCCTACCATCGCGCCCTTCTACGCCACCACCCAGACAAGGCCAAGTCAGAAACAGCAAATCGAACGCCGCCATCGGCACACCTTACCGGCAGTAACAGCCGCGGCAGCCCGGAATTCACAATCGACCAGATCACAGTCGCCTACAAGACGCTCTCGGACCCGAAATCCCGCGCTGCTTACGACCTCTCGTTATATGCCGCCTCCGCTTCCGCAAGGGCTCATGGACCGTTCGGCCACGAAGGGCGACATCACCAGGGCGGGGCGGGGGTCACGTCCTTCCAAACGGGTGTTGAGAACGTCGACCTCGACGACTTGCCCTTCGACGAGGCGCAGGATTGCTGGTACCGTGGCTGCCGGTGTGGTAACGATCGTGGTTTCGTCTTCGCCGAGACAGACCTCGAGGACGCAGGCGCGGCGGGCGAGCTGCTCGTCGGGTGTCGGGACTGCAGTTTATGGATGAAGGTCCATTTTGCCATTATGGATGAATGAGCGAAAAGAGACGGTGGAGTAGGCTAGCGGACGGCTGCTCAGCTCGACTTCTCTGTTGCTGCGACATACTCTACCACTGCAAGTACCCCAGGCCAGGCGTGCGTGGCTACCCCTGCCTGCAACACGCGGGCGTCATCTAGGCCAATGCTGCGAGAGCCTTCGCGCAGGACGTACCAAACCAAGACGTCATGAGCCTCCCGTCTTATCCCACGACATTTGTGCATACACGATATGTCCCTACGAATACTGAGCAGCGTTCAGATACGAGTAGGACAACGACGCCCTATTCACTTATACGGATTGGGTCTTTCCCGGTCCCCCTATCCAGAAGCACTTCACTGTTTGATCATCTGCTTAGCGTTTAGAGGCGGAGCTATAAAAGGCGGGCCGATGAAGCGTGACCAAACGGGAAGCAAGTTCCCTAAGCTCAGACCGACAAAGTTGGAATCTGCAACCCTACGCGAACTCGATGCTCAATAGACAAGCCTGGGTGCTTCTGGTGCACTGGAAAACACCATCTGATCTTGTCAGGTACAGACAGCTGTATCACCTGCCGGACGTGTGGATAGTCTGAGCAGACCAACATACGTGGATGGGGAACAGCAATCTGAGACCTCCAACATCAAGTGTAAAACTATCTACTGTCGTCCTATCATTAGCGACCTGGAAATAACAACCATCACTCCTTGTTGAAGTTGAGCAGCCATGTCAAAGAAAGGAAATAATGTGAATTAATTTGGAAAGGCTACCTATATCCACCCATTCCGGTCCAGCCAAGCGGGACAAGCGTCACTTCCCTGGGTCCTCAACGCCGAGATGGTATATATAAATGAGTCTGACGACAAACGAAACCGAATCCTAGCCAACTGATATCGCGCAGAGGGTGATGCGGCGGGACCTCCTGAACCCAGCAGCTCAGTTGATATGTTTTGATATGAAAACAACCTGAATCGTCCCGTCGTCTGTTCCCCGCGAGGTATCATCCTCCATCATTCGTTTTGATTTTTTGTAAAAGCTCGCTAATCGTCGCAGCCGCGCCCGTGCATCGGGCAATCTTCCTTCTTCATCTCAACTGCTTCCCGTCGTACTTTGAACGCCGTTACCTGTGCTTCGGCGCCATGTCGGCGTACGCGCCAGGAATAGGCACAGCTTCATACACCGGTTCGTCTGCCGCGCCACTGACGTGCTCGTGCTCGATGTGGACCGGCTGCCGTTGGGAAGGTTGAGCGACGGGTTCCGGCTGGGCGGGGAAGCTCGGCGCCTCGGTGGAAGTCGGGGTGAGGCCGGCCTGGTTCTTGGGCTTTGCCGAAGGGGCCTTTGTCGGCGGCGCCTGCAGCTTGAAGGTGGACTGTTGCTGGCGGACGAAGCTGGATTCAGGCTCGACGAAGCGGGTGCCGGGGGTGAAGGACGGCTGCTGTTGCGTGCCCTCTTCGATGGCGCCGAGGGACGCGAACGTCTTCTCGGGGTTGCGCGGCGACAGAGCGTACTGGCTGTACAGGCCGGGCGACTTGAGGCTGGGAGACCTGAGACCGGGGGTGTTGGGAGCGGACTGGCTCCGGAGCTGGGCCAGGTACAGATCGGTGCGAGCCTTGTCGCGCATGTTCATGGACTTGTGGAGGCGACGCTTGGTGTAGTAGCGGTAGAAGACGATGCTGTAAAGAGAGATGGCGATGATCTCGACGACGATCTCGATCAAGATGCAGATGAGGACCCAGTTGTTCAGGCGGCAGACGAGGGCGTAGTCGACCTCGTTGCTGTACAGATCGGCACGTCTGTTTTCGCGGCAGCTACGAGAAAATCAAAGTCAGCACGCCAGCGTGTCAATGATAGGACAGGTAGAAAAGAAAAAAGAAAAAAAAAGAAAAAAGGCGGCTCACCTCCATCCCCACACGTCCTGCCCGTCCATTGTGTTCCGGGAATGCTGGAAGATACCGGCAGAAACGGCCCAGAGAACCATGGAGAGGATGAACCACCCAATGGCAAACATAGTGTAGTAGGTCGAGACCTTCTCCGCTCGCTTGTGGCCACCACGGCAGTAGGCGGCAAAGACGATGATGCAACCGAGGAGCGAAATGCCGGCCACAACGATGACAATGATCTGGGGCCATAGCCTTGTCCCTTCTGCCCAAGAAGGCAGGCCACTGTGTGCGGGCAAAGCTCTTGTCGCATTGAAGATGGAGAAGGAGGCCGAGAGCATGGAAATGATGATCAGGGCACAGCTAAAGCTGACGCCTCGGAGGGCAAACTTGGCCATTCGCACTCGGGTTTTAATCCTCTGCAACTTGAGTTAGTCTTGGGCAAAAGTCCGCCACGTTCTGCCCAAAGGCATAGAGCAATCACGTACCAGATCCCGGGCCTGCTCTTTGTCGGTTTTCGTCTCCCGCTTGTCCAGAACATCCTCCTCCCGGAACGTCGGGCTCAGCGGGTTGTCGAACCTCCTTGCGGGGGTTCCTGGCACTTTCATGGCGCTCTTGAGGGGGGTCTTTGGGCTCATGGGAACGGCAACCGACTCCCGGTTGTTTATGTAGCCAAAGCCAATGTCGCCAGGTTGCGACTGGGGCACTTCTGACTTGTCGTCCATCGGGACGAAGGGAGACCGAGGGCCGTCGACGGGAGAGTGTACTGATGTGGCTTCGGCAAAACGAGGCGTGCGAGGCGGCTTTAGTGATGAAGTCGAGGATGACGAGTCTGTCGAGGCTGAACGTTTGGCCGTGAGATTTAGAGCGGCTGGCCGCTTCCTGTTGTCGTCTGACGGCGAACAATTAGAGTCTGACTGTTGGATGAGATGAAACGGCCGAGAACAAAGAGACTTACCTTGCGGAGACATGAGGGGCGCACAGCGTAGAGAAAGGGAGGACCACTTCTATATAGGTAGCTGAAAGGAAAGACTAAGAGAGAGACACCCTTGGTGCTCGAGGCTGGATAATGAAAGTTAACTATTGCAAAGCCTTGCGACAGGCAAGCAAGGTGGCGAAGCAGAAAAGAGACGATATTGAGAATAGAAAATCTTAGGGTGAGACCAGCTGGCGAAAGAAGGAGACTCCCGAGAAGTTCGAGGAGTCGGGGGGGGGAGGGCGTTGTTTTTGAGAAAGCCCAGCCACTCTTCTTCGAGGGAAATACTCTCAAGGGGGGGGGGGGATCAACATCCTCTAGGAAGATAGTGTGAGAGGGACAGAGAGAGGGAGCAAATGGAAATCGTTACCTGAAGTGTGGGCTTAGGGAACAGCACGAGATGGGCAGGAAATGATGCTGATAGGTCGGGGTCCGATTTCCAGCCCAGCGATTCGACGGTGATGGGATAGACGCCAACCACGACAGGATCGTCGAAGCGCCGAGGTCCGTCTCGCAGATGTCAAGGTGACCCTGCAGGCGGCTACACAAGTCCGACTAGAACTTCGGAGAAGACGGATCTTCTCTGCTTTGTCCACGCACGCAAAGCCAGCTGCTCCCCAGAACAAGAATCTGAACGGCGAGGATGTGGATGAAAGATGAAGAAGCGAGCAGACGGCTGTGGGTAGGTCGGCAGGTAGGGTATATGAGAGGCAGAGCAGACCGATCGATGAGCAGATATTGCACCCACACAGACACGACGCACATCCGGTCCGGACCAACACTAACAGTCAAACGATTCGGGAAAACAATCAAGAGAGGGGTGGGAAACAAGGGGAACAAGACGATAGTATCCGTACATACGTACTCCGGTCATGGCATGCGTACGCCAGCAACCAACCGTACGTAGCACCTGCAGATGTGAATGTCACCAACGAGGGCTCAAGTCTCTCTAATCAAGCATTCGAGCCGCCCATTCCAAGATGCTCCGTGAAATCGGTGCTTGGCACTTCTCTCTCGAGGGAGCTACGGATACCCAGAGCGAAATACGGCGAGGTGATTGGGCATTGCGCTGGGTTCACCCGAACAGGGGAGGACTTTGGGGAGCGAAGACCCCTCTAATTCTTTAGGGTCGATGGCGAGAACAAGTGAACAAGTGCACAAGTGAACAGGTGAGAGAGAAGAAGCGGGTGTCGACTCGACAAAGGGCTTTACGCACCCCAGCCAGCCCCTGCTGCCGCTTACCACCCGCATGGCAGATCTGCATCCGTGATAGGTCCCGCTGGTCCATTTGCGCCGAGTGCAACATGCCTAGGGTGACGACTAGGATGTCAGAAGAGACCGCCAATGAGCGTGCGAAGTTGTGTGACGGCCGTCCAGCCATCTGCGGTGTGGGCGGCAAGAGAAGTGATGGGGATGGACGAACAAGCCAGAGTGGGTGGGACGTGGCGCGGGTGGGGCCGGTGAGATGAGATCGCTTATTCGTACGTTGTACTTCGTCCTTCGTCAACCGTATCGTACCTTATGTATGTACAACCTGTGTTACCTTAGTAATACCAGCTCAGGCCCCCGTACGGGGTACGATAACCAGCGTCCGAATACGTACCTATATCACTATCCAGCGTCTCGCTCTTTTGGTCTTTGGTGATTTCTTGATTTTGATTCTCCGGTAATTACGTTGTACAGTCGGTCTCATCGGTTGCCGTCCGTTGGTGATTGGTCGTTCACTTGGAGTTGGACTCGGGGAAAACATCCCAAGTCGATATCCAAATCGAGCACCGAATCGAGTACCGTGTTTGGGTATCTCGAGTCCCAAGGAGACAATACTTTGTCTTGTCTCTATGATATGATATATGACGTTCGGGGCCTTCAGTTTCTTTATTTCTTTCTTCTTCTTTTCTTCTTTTCTTCTTCTTCTTCTTCTTTTTTCTGCTTCCACGTAGCCTTGCCTCTGTTGACGGGTCCCATGCTGTCAACCTGTTGATGGACGGATATAGCCCCCCGAAATACCACTTTGACACACATGGTGCTAAGCACGATCACACCAAGGCTTATCTGCCGTAAGGACGGAAGGACCACAATCACCTTCTTGGTCATTATGGTCCGATGTACCATCCAACAAATGTCTTGGCGTGTTGGCCAAATGCATGCAGCCTACTCTTCCGGAGTCGCCTCCTGAGAAGAGCAAGATCTATGCTATTTTTGTATCTTTTATTTAAGCTGCCGAAATCACATATTACCCAACTGGTGGTAACGTCAGAAACATGCTTAATCTGAAAGGCGCTTTAATACTTCCACCACATGCCGCTCGCCCAAGCTTTCTTCGATTCAGCCTATTTTTCTCCATATTCTGTTCCTGCTGAAGAGAAGCAGCTGAGACTCCTCGAACTGGCCCACCACAAGAGAACAGCGGCGACCAGCCCCTGATGGTACCTTTGGTGTCGTTCATCAAGCAGCTACGCAGAGTAGACGAGGGGCTGAACCAGAAAGTCCCGTCCCTATCTTATCATGAACTCGTGGAAGCTGGCTCGTCGTACAGAGTCTTGCTACTCGGCACCGAGGCTGTAGACCCAAGCATATACTGGTCGTGCCATGTTACCACACACGCCAGTCGTCAAAGACACGGTTCGGATCACATATTTCGAACCGCTTTGATGTCGAATAAGCCTAGGCTTCAACAGGGACAGACAGTAAGATGCTAATCACCGAGCCTCAGAAAGCCACCCCCTCATTAAGCTGGCGACAATTACCAGTCGCCCTAGTCGCCCTCCCTTTGGCGCAAGAAAGTTGCTTGGTCACGTGTATATTATTCAGCAACTCCTCTTTCAAGTCTTTCAAGGTGGATGCCAAGGCTGGAGAATTCATATGGTTCGAAAAGAGAACTGATGATTATTAGACCTGTAGGTACCTTACTCTAGACTTCGCAGGTTCATACATACCACAGACCTAGCGCACTTAGTCATTTAGGAGGAATAAACAGCTACTCCAATTAGGAGCGCATAATAAGCATGTTCTCTATGCAATACCTCGTCATTGAACAGGCATATGTTCAGCTTGCTGGACTATTTCTTTGTTTAATGCGTCCACGGCCATTTAATGTCAAGAAGTTACCTATCCTCTGGCAAGGCGTTGTTGGTGTGAATTGTTGAATGTGGGGCATATTGTCTTATCAGCTTATCAGGTCTGATTTGGCATAGCGTAAGAGTCATACTTCGTTCCTCCACACTTCGAATTTTAATGCTTCAAACCCACCAGCCAAAATCCCCTTTTGCCGTCACCAGATCTTCGGAAAGAGGCAACAACGGATCGCGCTTGCCCTGATTGAAAGGAAGCGCCTGTAATACCAAGAAATACAATTTTCTCCCTTCCCGCCGTAATTTCCTAATTCGTGTCTGCAACACTTCACGGCATCCATCGCATCCGAGAGAGAAAGCGTTAAGCAACGCACCGCCTTATTACCCCACCACTCTCCCAGCACAGTTGCTTTGCCTCCCCCACCACACTGCGAATATGTCTGCCAACGGCGACAACAAGTTTGACGACATCGAGTCCGAGTCCGACTCTGGCGAGTCCGTCCAGGATCACGTCGAGGAGGCCCAGCCTCTCAAGAGTGCGCTCAAGAAGTCCGAAAACCCAGTTACCGCCGACACCTCCGTCCAGCGACCTGTTTTACCTCCACAGACCGAGCCGAAAGACCTTGACGTCAAGACCCTCACGCCACTGACTCCCGAGATCATCGCACGGCAAGCTACCATCAACATTGGCACCATTGGCCATGTCGCTCACGGAAAATCAACCGTCGTAAAAGCCATCTCCGGCGTCCAGACTGTCCGTTTCAAAAACGAGCTCATTCGGAACATTACCATCAAGCTGGGCTATGCCAATGCGAAGATCTACCAGTGCGATAATCCGGAATGCCCGCGGCCAGGCTGCTTCAGGAGTTACAAGAGTGAAAAGGAAGTCGACCCTCCGTGCGAGCGGGAAGGCTGCGGAGGAACCTACCGACTTCTACGCCATGTCTCGTGAGTCGATCTAAACCCCAGGCCCAGGGGATATTATATTTGGTCGTCAGACCTTCGCTTTGATGTAGGAAAAAAAGAAAAAAAAAAAAGCTAATCGCCGCCCTAGCTTCGTGGATTGCCCCGGTCACGACATTCTCATGAGCACTATGTTGTCAGGCGCCGCCGTCATGGACGCTGCTCTCCTCCTTATCGCCGGCAATGAAACCTGCCCTCAGCCGCAGACTTCGGAGCATCTTGCGGCCATCGAGATCATGAAGCTGGACAAGATTATCATCCTGCAGAATAAGGTCGATCTGATGCGGCCTGAAGCCGCCCAGCAGCATTATCAGTCCATCCTTAAGTTCATCCGAGGTACCGTCGCCGGCAAGTCCCCGGTGATCCCCATCTCCGCCCAGCTCAAGTTCAACATCGACGCTGCCCTCGCCGCCATCGTCAACACCATTCCCATTCCCGTCCGCGACTTCACCCTCGACCCCCACATGATCGTCATTCGTTCCTTCGATGTCAACAAGCCTGGTGCCGAGATCGACGACCTCAAGGGTGGTGTCGCCGGCGGTTCCATCCTGCACGGCGTTCTCAAGCTCGGCGACGAGATTGAGATCCGCCCCGGCATCGTCACGCGCGACGAGAAGGGCGCTCTTAAGTGCACGCCCATCTTCAGCCGCATCGTCACCCTCAACTCCGAGTTCAACGAGCTCAAGTACGCCGTCCCCGGTGGTCTCATCGGTGTCGGCACCCGCATCGATCCCACCCTCTGCCGTGCCGATCGTCTCGTCGGCTTCGTCCTTGGCCTCAAGGGCCGCCTGCCCGAGATCTACAGCGAGATCGAGATCAACTTCTACCTCCTCAAACGCCTCCTCGGTGTCCGGACTGCCGACGGCAAGCAGGCCAAGGTGGCCAAGCTCGCCAAGAATGAGGTCATCATGGTGAACATTGGCTCCACGTCCACCGGTGCTAAGGTTGCCGCTATCAAGAACGATGCTGCTAAGCTGATTCTCACGAGCCCGGCCTGTACCAACATTGGCGAGAAGGTTGCCCTGAGCCGACGTATCGAGAAGCACTGGCGTCTCATCGGCTGGGCTACCATTGCCGCGTAAGTTCCCCAAGAACCGCCCTGCCGCTTGTTAGACCACACGTCACTGACTGAATGTCTCCCTAGTGGTGTTACCCTTGAGCCTAGCACATCCTAAAATGTCAAGGGAAATCTTGAGTAGGAAAAGGACCAAGCATGTAAAGAACAGGCATGATGAGATGATGATTATGGTTTCGGGTAGGGATGGCAAGATACAGGTCGTAGATAGGCCACATGGTGATATTGCCAACAAACAAAAATTGCATAGCCTTCAGTCTACGGTCATGGTTGTAGAGCGATGGCATACAGCTTTTGTTGTAGGTGGCGCCTTAAGAGAATGGCGACACACATGGGAAGGCTCATCATGTAGGGGGTACATACATAAATAATGTACGTTTTGGCAGCAAAGAAAAGGGGCCTATTGTTTTTTTCTTCTCGTCACAATCCATATCTGCCTTCGTGCCATCATTTTCGAACCTTGCGCGCATGCTTCACCAAATTTTCTATGACGCCTTCGAACGCTTCCCTGTCCCCGATCTTTTCATCCGTCCTTTTACGCCAATACTCCAACACCTCCTTCGCTATCCTCTCTGTATCCTCAAGCTTCTGGACGTGGTTCTTGAGCTCATGATCGGTCATGCCATTCAAGGCCTCATCCGTTGTAGTGGCGAGCTGGCGGGCGGCGACGAGGTCCAAGTTGGGCAAGGGCGGAAGACCCCTGCGACGGGTCTTGCTCGAGGATTTTAGGTTGCCATGCGAATCGAGGCTAGTGGATGACGCGTTGGCCTCCGATTGGCGAAGACGAGAGACCGGCCGGGAGTCCGATGAGGTGCCCAGGGAGCCAGTGGATGTCTTGCGGTGGACCGAGGAGGGGAGGACCAACTTCTTCTGCTTCGAAGCTGGGAGGATCTCGTCGAGGTCGACGGGAACGCCGAGGGAGACGAGGAAAAGACGTCGGATACGGGACCGTATCCAGTCGGGAGGTGATAGTGGAGGAGGTGCCACTAGCTGATTCCAGAGGGAGGCGCTCCGGTTGGTGAGAAAGAAGTGGTTTTCTTTGGGAAGAGGTGGGAGAGCGGGAAGGTCAAGCTCTTCTGGTGGGAAAAGAGCGTTCAGACAAGGATCCACGGCAGTGTACAATTCATCTGCGTCGAGGTCATTGATGTAGGGAACCGGCTGCACACGAACATTAGTTCTCTGGAATTTATAGAAGGGTTGGTCAAGCCGTACGAAAGGCAGTGTGGTAGGCGCGAATCCTTGCGAGGGCATAGGAGTTGGGGGCCCTTCCGTCATGGGTTGTTCGAAGCCTTCGTCAAAGTCGTCAAAATCTGCATCATCTCCACCTTCCTCGAAATCATCGAAGTCGTCCCCAAATTCCTCCTCGTCCTCTTCTGTCACTGGGGTTTCTTCGTCTTCTTGTACCGATGAGGGCTTTGTGTCTTGGAGGGCAAGGGATGGCTGCACTTCCTCTGATTCCTCTCCCTCTCCCGGGGGAGATGATGCCGCGATGGTCAACTCCGGCATCGAAGAGGCAGCGGTTTCTACGACAGAGTGGTCAACATCTTGTCTTGCACCATTAGGTATTGTCTACATCATGTTCTCAGTTCATACCAGAGGCAGCTTCCCCTTTAGCTTCACCGTCCGATTTCAGCACCAGGTCTGCGTCGGCATCTGCCTTGCGCTTTTCCTTGTACTCTTCCGAATGGTCCCCTGTGTTGCCTGTAGACTCCTCGATGACAGTCTTGGGAATGACATTGTTACCGCGCGGTGTTTGATTGCCATCGGCGGCTGAGCTCTCTGAGGTTTTGTCTCCGACGACAGCAATCTCGTCGGGCACTGCATCTTCCTCTCGCTTGCGATAAGCCTCCGTGCCAGGAACTTCTCCGTGGGATGGATCGTTGTCGACTTTCTCCACTCTGGTTCTCGGGGTGGGCGAGGTCGCAGGGCTCAGAGGTGCGGACTGGGCATCGGAGAAGTGGTCATCCGATTCGGAAGACTCAGCTGCAACCACAATAATTAGTACGCCCTAGGATTTATAGGGTATGTGTTGGCTAGCTAACCAAGATCATGGGCCCCTGGGTCAGCAGTCCCGACTCGCTTTGGAGGCGAGAGGTTGTCTGAACCTGGCATAACTGGCAGATACGTAGTTAAAGTCGGCGGATGACGTTGCACGTCGCGTGGGACGTTGGGCAAGTCGCAATCAATCAGTATGGCGAGTGTGGGAGATTCCAACGTGTGCTGAAACAAAATCTCAGGGGCATCGGTAGAAGAAATATGACGGACGGGTCGAACTGTGGAATGACGCAGGAGGAAGGAGGAAGAAGTTCTTGTTTGATCCAGGGAATCCATCAATTTGTGTGACGGGAGAGTCTGGAAGCGCCGGTTTCAAACTGGGCCAGAATACACCGAACACATCGAAGATGGGGGTTGTTCTAGGCCCGCTAGGCCAAGACTCCGGCATATGCTAGTGTACTTTCAGGGAAAGGGGAGTCATGAAGTGGAGACGGGCAAGAGACCTTATGGGCTGAAACCAAAGGTCACAAATGAAGTCGTATCACGTGATGTCCTTTTGAATTGAAACCTTAGGCCACTGTCTTGCTTACATACTCCGTATACGTACCCCGTTCGTGTTTGTCACCAGCGAGACGCACGGACCCTTTTATCTTGAACGACCAAGCTGCCCGCAACTGGCGAGGCGAGGAATCCCTTACGCGCTAGGTCGCGTTTGGAGATAATCGGAAGAAAAAGCTACCGCCTGGTCCGTACTCCATAGCTTGCTTTCACTCTCTCCTTCCCTTCCTTCCTACACCCGCTCGTCACCCTATCCGTGACATCTACTCCCGAGCTGGTACGCCCTATGGTCTACCCAAAGGCTCGAACTTCTTGATCCATCTATACCATCCTTTGATTGCGACGGAACTGATAGGAACATAAAACTCTCATCACTGTCCATCGAACGAGCTGGACCAAGCTACGATTTCCGTTCGTGGTTAAAAGGCAAACAGAGCGAATTCGCAAGTATATCATCTCTGAGCGACCGCTCCTCTACCATGTCGTTTAACTTTGGGGCTCCCAGTTCGACACCGACCTCGAGCGGTCAGTCGAACCCGGCCACCTCTGCCCCAGCCTCTGGAGCCGTCTTCGGAGCTGCGACCGGCACCCCTTCATTCTCCTTTGGCAACCTGGGCGGGCCCTCGAACAACAATACCGCTGGTGGCTCCGGCACAAGCAATTCGGCCTCGGGGGGATCTCTTTTTGGGAACAGCTCTGCTCAGAAGCCTGGAGGTCTATTCGGCAATGCCGGTACTACCCCTGCAGCCTCTGGCGCCACTGGATCTTCGAGCACTCCAACTACATCTGGTAGTCTATTTGGAAACGCCGCTGCGTCTACTCCGAGCACATCTGCACAAGCATCCGGAGGCCTCTTCAGTAATACGTCAGGTGCTGGTTCAACCGCGACTGGGGGATCCTCGCTTTTCGGTGGTACCGGGAATGCCACTTCTGGTTCGAACCCGAGCCTTTTCGGAGGAGCTGGGAATACTAATACTTCAACATCCTCTGGTGGGTTGTTTGGTTCTCAGGCCACGAGCCAGGCGCAGTCTACTGGCTTGACGGCGCCTTCGGCTGGCGGGCGGTTCGGAAATCCAACATCGCCCGCCGCCAACACACAGCAACAAGCTAGCACAACTCCCACCACGCAAGCAACTCCCGCAAAGAGCCTGTTTGCTCAGCCGTCTACTACCCCAGCCGGAGCGCCTCCGACGGATGCGTCCAAGCCCGCCGCGGGGGGTCTCTTTGGATCTGCCCCTTCCGCAACGACCACTCAAGCTGTCCCATCCAGCCAGCCTACAACCTCGGGCGCTTCGCTTTTCGGCAATACTTCCACGGCCGGCGCACAGTCGACAGGTGGCGGTTTGTTCGGCCAGAAGCCTGCTGCTACTACTACATCATCTGGCGGCCTCTTCGGCAATCAACAGTCGACTCCGTCTACCCAGCCAGCTGCTGCGTCATCTGGCGGTTTGTTCGGCGCCAGACCTGCTACATCCACGCCCGCTGCCTCGGCTCCTGCTACTAGCACTGCAGGTGGTCTTTTCGGCAACGCTGCCTCGTCCGCTGCCCCTGCAACTACGACGGCGGCGACGTCTGGGGGTCTCTTTGGCAACAAACCAACTACCACGCCTGCAAGCGCCCCCGCTACTGCTGCACCCGCCACGTCATCTCTGTTCGGAAATCAGAGCTCCTCGACAACGCAAGCCAAACCTGCCAGCGGTGGTCTCTTCGGTGCTGCGGCAACCACGGCCTCGTCACAACCTGCGACCACCACCACGTCCGCCCCCGCGACATCGACGACAACCGCTTCAACTCCTGCAACGACGGCTGCGTCCGGGGGTGGAGCCAAGCCTTCAACCACCGCTCTAGGCGCGAGCATCGCTCAGAACGCCACAACGGCTTCAGGCAATGCCTTGGGCGCCTCGACGACCGGACCTCCCTCTCAGTTGCCTCGCCTGAGGAACAAGTCGATAGACGATGTGCTAACTAAGTGGGCTTCCAACCTTTCCAAGTACCAAAAGGAATTCAAACGATACGCCGAAGAGGCATCCAGCTGGGATCTCACACTCGTCAACAACGGCGAGAAGGTTCAAAAGCTTTACCTTAATACTTTCGAGGCGGAGAAGGCGAGCCATGAGATCGAGCGTCAGCTCCAGGCCGTGGAAAGTCAACAGGATGAGCTTGAGGAATGGCTCAACCGGTATGAGAATGAGGTCAAGGAAATGTTCTCTCGCCAGATGGGCCAGGGCGAGGCCCTTGCAGGCCCTGATCAGGAGCGGGAACGCACCTACAAGCTGGCTGAGAAACTGACCCAGCACCTTGATGAGAAGAGTCGGGATCTGTCCAAGATGGTCAAGGAGATCAATGAGATCTCTGGCACCTTGAGCAAGGGCACCATGCCAGAGGATCCGGTACGTCCAAGTCTACTACTACAATATGATATGTACGACGCTGAACTAACACTCATAACAGCTGAGCCAAATCGTCCGGGTTCTGAACGGTCATCTCTCGCAACTCCAGTGGATCGACCAGAACGCAGCTGCACTTCAAGCCAAGGTATCGGCGGCCCAAAAGTCGAGCAACAACCTCGGCGCTCAATATGGAGCCGAGAGCGATGCTGCCGAGGGCTTCTATCGCTCCTACATGGGCAGGCGATAGAAGTGTGCTTCTGTGTTAACAAAGCCCGGATGAAACAGAGATGCGCAACGGGAAGGCTACATGGAGGTTTTGTCAAAGTGAAACACTGTCTGTCCATTGAGAGGAATGGGCTGCACTCGAGGTGCCCTTGATGATCATATCTACTGTACATTACTTCGCTAGTTGCGGCAATACGCAATTGTCGCAGCCGCATTCCCATGGAGAAAACTCATGTGATCAGAACAGTTCGGGCTGGTTTCGGCGTCCGATCCTTCCTTCCCCCTTGTGTTACAGTAGCCTGTTCTCTTCGTGGACAATGACTTGATTGGGTTCTTCTATATGGGTCCAGACGTATTGAGTGAGACCTCAGTTCTTCTCACCACCCTGATCCCTCGTTATCTCGTCACTGTAATCATGTGAAACGATTGATTAGCATGAATCCTCCAGTCGTTTGGGGTAGGAGCGTCGATCGGGATATAGGAGAGTGCCGATCGGTGGGAACGCACATGTGGTCGGAGAGTTGCTGCAGGTGAGCCTGCTGCTCTGCGATCTTCTTCTTCATCTCTTGGAGCTTCTCCTTCTCGCGCTGGCGGATAGCGTATTCCTCGTTGGCCCTTTCGCGCCTCTGGAACGCGTCTCTGTGAACGGGGATAGGACAAAGGATGAAGTTAGCCGAATCCCCTTTCAAACGATGCCAACTGATGAGGCATGTGAGGGAGGAAACTTCTCCAGAGACGCCGAAACCACAGAAAGTGGGGGGAAGGAAAAGAGGTAGCAAAAAGGAACAATGGCAAACAAGAAGCTTCATGATGCCGTCATTTAACTCACCCGACGCCGCCGGTCTTGGGAGGAGCACCAGTATCGCCTGCAGCCATGACGCGGGTAGTAGTGGTGAACGTCGCTCGGGAAGTGAAGTTTACGGGCTGGCGAGCAGCCTTGATAACGGAGGTTCGAATCATTGTTGTGAGAGGGGGGAAGCGTCTCGGATGTTGGGCGTGGTTACGGTTTAGAGTTGGGGTAGAGAGGAGGTTGTATATGTATGGCAGGTTTAACTTGGTGAGTAAAACCGGACGAGTAAGCAATATGTGACGAAACAAACAGTGCTAGTATAAATGCTTCTTATTGGATTCTGGGTGCGCTGATGGGTCCAAGAGCCTAGCAGTAGGTAGCTACTTTAAATTAGGGGTGCTTACCTGCTTGAAGTAGGTATCTTCTTATTCTCAACACGGAGTTCCCCGTTTGGCACCAGGCATCAGGCCACCACCCACCGGTTAATTGTGCCGTTGCCATAATAAGGTCATGACCTCCAAATTCGCGGCTAACGTCACAAGCCACAATGCTTTCGTCCGAGTCCCACCGCTTGTCCTTGTTTCGCAGTTGCTTCATACAGCGTTGGTACAGCGTTCTTGGCATTGCCTCTCTTCCCTATCCGTCATACAGGTATCTCGTCTTCATCAGGACTCGTCCCCTTAAGAATATTTTCTCGATCAACGCAAGGATATCCCAACGCTGCCATTGCAACTTCGCGTTTCCCTAATTAATACCTACGTAGTCGACCGTCCATCGGTAGAGATCAGGTCTACTAGACATACACACACACCACCCTTGGCCGCCAAGTAATACCATGGACAATAACCCCAAACATCTGTGGAGCCTCTATCCTCCAGCATACGGAATGAGTTGCTTTTCCGCCCTCTCCATAATACTCTCCCCCGTGTATGCCCGCTGGCCCATCAGCCTCTTGTTGACTTTCACCAGCGGGCCATCTACGGAGTAAGAATTTGGTGGCAATGTAGATGGAGAAACTGCAACTCAGGGAAGGCACCAACGCTAGCCAGGGCAACTGGAGACGGTCGTGGCGGTAGAACGTCCTCGGCAACGCCGTGTCAGTTATACAAAAAGTGCGACTCAGGCTTAATCCGCTTCCCGTCAAGGCTGAAAGGACATTGGGCGGACAACCGTCCGGCTTTTACCAAGACGAGCCTAGGGGAAAAGTTGCAAAGAGTTCGACTGCTATGCGAAAACCGACTAGTAACTCACAATCATATGAGAATGGAGCCGGGTATTGGGTGAGTTGCGCGAGCCAGCCCCTCCTACGCATGTCAATGGGGATGTCCTGGCCTTTGCGAACACCCTACTATGATCACCACTGGAAAAGCTGCTGCTAAGGGCTCTGTTCCCTTCGGTTGGCAATATGAACGGGATCTCGAGGGCCGCCTAGGACCTGAGAAGGGAGGATGGGGGGGGGAACAAGATCAAACCTCTCAGTTCTAGCGGTCTATCTATAGCTGTTAACTCGGCTAGAGTTAACACAACCAAGGACGACAAATAGACATGTAGAAGAAACGAGACTTCACCCTGGTAAGTTCGTACGTTGGTTTCCAGGGCATCATTATGAATTAGTACCGAAATCTGAATTCGTGATTATCATCAGGCGGAGGGCTAACCCGCCAAAGTTCTTGGGAATAAGGGAGGTTTACTCGAAAGGCCTCAATATAGAAATAGAGGGCTACAGACGCCCCGAATGGGGAATAAGACGTCAGAGAAATCGGGTCCCTGCAGTTGCCATTAAATCTCCTCTTATTTTCGACGGAGTTATCAATCCTGGGGGCAGTTAATGATAGAGGCCTCAACTGGTGCTTTCGTCAGACTACCCAGCTTTTCTGTGAGAGGGACGAGATATTTTCCAATCAAGACATTGATAAGACCCTGCGAGGACGATAAAGTAGATTGCCCATAGTCGAAAAACCACAAAGTACTGCAGTCCGAATAACGCCACCCTATAATGATTATTATTGACACACTTCTTTTATCGGTGTCAAAGGCGGTGTCGATTAGAGTCTAACAAGCAGCAGTGGTAGCTTCCCACCCCCTAAAATGCTCTATTAGGCCTCATCATCTGTTTTCCCGAGAAGAATCCGACGGAATCGGGCTCCTCTCCCCAAAAGAAGAAAATCTTGGTTGCGCATGTGCGTTTGCCCTAATAATGCCGACCCGCAGAAAAACCACGTCTCCAGTCCGCACTCCGTAGACACCTGTCCACCCATGTCCATGACCGCAGGTTCCAGAAAGCAACACGACGAGACTTTTTTGTTTTACTCGGGCTTGGGCGCCTCCTCAGACGCCGCGGCCGGCGCGTCAGCGGTGGCACCCTCCTCCTCCTTGTTCGCGGGAGGAGCGTCGCTAGGGCCAGCCTGCGCGGGCTCGGCCTCGGACGACGTCCACAGGGTCTGGGTGGCGGGTTAGCAGCCGATATGGTTTGGTTTTACAGGAGGTGGGAACTGATAAACGAGATGTGCCGAGACGACTTACCAGGTTGTCACGCAGAAGCTGCATGATCAGAGTCGAGTCCTTGTAAGATTCCTCGCTCAGAGTATCAAGTTCTGTGACGAATGATGTTAGGCTAAGTAGCTAGGAATGACGTCGCGAAAAGATGCAACCCACCGGCAATGGCATCGTCGAAAGCCTGCTTGGCGAGGTGGCAAGCTTGATCGGGCGAGTTGAGAATCTCGTAGTAGAAGACGGAGAAGTTCAGTGCCAGACCCAGGCGGATGGGATGAGTCGGGGGAAGCTCAGTCTGAGCAACCTCAGTGGCAGCCTTGTACGCCTCAAGAGACTTGTCGGCCGAGTCCTTGCGGCGGTCACCGACGGCAAATTCGGCAAGGTAGCGATGGTAGTCTCCCTTCCTGTGATGCAACAGGCATTTAGTACGCGATAGAAAGCTCGGAATCTACCCACGGGGTGCATGTCCAACTTACATCTTGTGATAGAAGACCTTGGACTCGCCAGAGGTGGCGGAGGGAATCAAGTGCTTGTTCAAAACCTCGAGGATGTCCTCGCAGATCTTGGCGAGCTCCTCTTCAATCTTCTGGCGGTACTCCTTGATCAGGGAGACCTGGGTCGTGTTGCCCTTGGACTCTTCCTTCTGCTCAATGGAGGTGACGATTCTCCAGGATGCACGACGGGCACCGATGACGTTTTTGTAGGCAACGGAGAGCAAGTTGCGCTCCTCAACAGTCAGGTCGCGATCCTCGGATGCGACGACCTTCATGTTCTCGACCATCTCTGACACGGCCGTCAGCCTGTGAATTCCATCTCGTGATGTTCCACGCTTGTGACATACCCTCATAGCGCTCAGCTTGCTCGGCAAGCTTGGCCAGGTAAACGGCGTCCTCATGAGCCATGGTGATGATGTCTGGATATCTGTTTGATAATCCACGTCAGTATACCGGAACGAAACACTTCAATCGACACAATGCCTATCCAAGACCGCTTTATGGATTTGCACCAGATCGAAATAAAACCAAAAGCAATACGCGAGATTGAAGACTGTGTGACAAGAAAAGGCCTGTAACGAAATGCTTGGATCGCAAGAGCTGAAGGACGTGGATACAACTCTCGTTCTCTTGTCGATCCCGCCAGAGGCCGCCCCCCGCTTCAGGGTGGGGTTTCGGCGCGTGCCACAACTCCTGCTAGAATGGGACCGACAGAGGCGAGGCAGTAACAGATAACGCGTAGTTAGGGGAGCCAAAGCCCCAAAAGATGGCAGGGCAGGGCCACTGTTGGGGATGAGGTTGTAGGGTGGTCCGAATAGGGAGGCTGCGATGACGACAGAGGGGGGTCGGAAATGAGACGGTGACATACCTTTGGGAAGGGGCTGACTGTTGTAAAGGACGTTTCTTATGTAGAGATTTGGAAAGAAAAACTCGTTGTAGGGAGAAGGAGGACGCGTCGAGATTACAAAAAGAGGAGTTTTGATGAAGCAGTGTTGTGAAGTTGGTTTGGTGAAAGTAGGAAAGCCAAGTGGGAAGGAGGTCGATGAGACGAAAAGCAAGATGGAAATTGGGGGACGGGGCTCTGGGGTGGCGCCAGCGTCAGGCTGCCCAGGCGTGTGGCAGTGGCAGTGGCAGTGGTAGTCAGGTGCATGGGCTCCCTGGCGTGGGAGGGAGCCTCCACTTGAATCAAGGGTGCCATCCTTCAGCCCTGAATGTTAGGTTAGTAGATAATACCTGAATACCTCAATTGTGAAAGTTGAGTCTCGTCACGTGTTTGTTTAGGTTGGATTATGTCCCGCTCAGGTACTAGATGTCTTAAGGTACTCTTTTGAGACGGCGTCAGAGAAACATGTGAAGTACATGTTTCTAGACACTTCCATCCCCCGACATACGTCACTCACCACTTCTGAGACTATAGGTAAGTGCGAAGTACACTCACGTCGTCCCGTCCTAAGATCCGTTCTATACGGTCTTGCGTATGGATAAGGTACTGAAGGTGTCATGTTTACGGCTTGAATCAGTTGATTTGCCCAGGCTTTCCCAACAACCGAGCGGCCTTTGTGATCTGGTCTCGGCTTTGTTAATACAGAGTAAGTCTCCCTTTGGCTTCCTCCAGCCCCCCGCTACCCCTGCCGCTTTCTTCTTGATGCTATTTTATGCAGCTGTTTCTTGCTGGCTATGGCAGAGCTGTCCAATCACGTGATATGCGAACGTGGCTTTCGTTACTGTTGTTAGTGCTTAATTGTTACTCCTGCTATGATACGCCGTCCTCCTTATTGGATAGGTATTGCGGTTTACGCAGTTTACAGTTTGTATGCGAATAGGTACCTTAGGGAGGCGCCAGCTACCTTAGGTAAGGTAGTTAGGTATCTTATGAAGCTAATTCTCCGTAGAAATCAAGGTTCCGTTCCCCTAAACTCGATATGATGCTCACGAACTCGTATTGCAAACGTAGGTAGGTTAGACAGAAAAAGTGTTTGATAAACCAATAACTCGATCATCGTGTTACGCAGAACACGAGGATAGATATTGCAAGGAGATCGCATTATCCATAGCTACTGTAGAAGTTGCCCTCCGGCTTGGATTTAAGCGGTGTGCAATCGGCAGTCCCCGCCCGTAATCGGGATGGGATCCCGCAGTACCTAGTCGGTCAGTAGCCAACCACGGGCGTCCGATATCGAGCGTGGTCAGCTCGAGAGTGGGGGAGGGGCAAAGGTCACGGTGAGCTCAACTTTTTCTTTGGCGGGGCTTCTCCGTCAATCGGAGTCATAGTCTAATTATTGTCCCATCAGGTCATATCGAAACGGATTCTTCTGGCGGCAAAGACTCTTCTTATTCTTTTTTTTTTTCTTTTTTCTTATTCTTGTCTTTCTTTCCCGCAGAAGAAAAGAAGGGAAAAAAGGGGAGGGCTCCGTGAAGAACCGCCACGGTAATCTAAATAGCTCACTCCTCGAGACAGGGCGCGATTTTATTAGAACTACACTCCATCTCTCCAAATCCACCTCATAAGTCGTTGTGGATTGTTTCCGGTGGCCCTAACGTATTGTTCAACGGCTGGTTGCCCCAGTTAACTGCCCGAGACTGTCAGACTTGCAGGAGACTTCCAGCCTAAGGAATTCATTCATTTTCTCCCCCATTTCCCCCCTATCTCCCTCTCCGTTTGTTTGCCATATATCGAGCTACGTCCCACTCTCTCATCGCCGCCATGTCCGTGAGTACTGCCGACAGCGATAGCTTGAATCATTCATCCGAGGAATAGGTCTTAGACCCTGGTTGACTCCCCCACAGAGCTTCTACATCGAGAACAAGAATGTCGGGAACAAGGCCGACAGTGAGGACTGGAGAAGTAAAACTCCCCAATAAGAATTGCTCTTGTTGCATGCCATCAGCTCACCGTTCGATAGTCCGTGGCTACAACCCCCTGACACCTCCGAACCTCCTTCAACACGAGATTGCGCAGACCCCTAAATCGAAGGAGACGGTCCTTTCAGGTCGTGACGAAGCGGTCGCTGTGATCAATGGAACCGATGAGAAGCAGCGTCTACTTGTCATTATTGGTCCCTGTTCTATCCATGACCCCGCTGCCGCTCTCGAATACTGCGACTTGCTTCTCAAGGAGAAAGAGAAACACAAAGATGAGCTACTCATTGTGATGCGCTCCTACCTGGAGAAGCCGCGCACCACCGTGGGCTGGAAGGGCCTCATCAACGATCCAGATATCGACAACAGCTTCAACATCAACAAGGGGCTGCGCATATCGAGACAGCTCTTCGTCGACCTAACCGACAAGGGCATGCCAATCGCAAGCGAGATGCTCGATACTATCTCGCCGCAATTCCTCGCCGATCTGCTCTCCGTAGGTGCCGTGGGCGCAAGGACAACAGAGAGCCAGCTGCACCGGGAGCTAGCCAGCGGCCTGAGCTTCCCTGTCGGATTCAAAAACGGCACGGACGGCTCTCTAAGGGTGGCAATAGATGCTATTGGCGCCGTGCGGCACCCGCACCACTTCCTTTCCGTCACTAAGCCAGGTGTCGTTTCCATCGTCGGCACCGTGGGCAACGAAGACTGCTTCGTCATTCTCAGGGGCGGTACTCGCGGGACGAACTACGATGCAAAGAGCATAGTCGAAGCGAAAGAATCACTCGAAAAGGCCGGCCTTCCCCAGAGGCTGATGGTCGACTGCAGCCACGGTAACTCGCTCAAGGACCACAAGAACCAGCCCAAGGTGGCGGCGGATCTCGCAGCTCAAATCTCAAAGGGCGAGACTGGAATCATGGGCGTCATGATTGAAAGCAACATTAACGAGGGTAAGGCGACCCTTAGTTGTGACGAGTTAAATGCGAACTGTACTGACTTACCATTTCTTTCCAGGCAACCAGAAGGTGCCGAAGGAGGGCAAGGGCGGTCTGAAATACGGTGTCTCCATCACGGACGCATGCATCTGCTGGGAGGACACCGTGTCGGTCCTCGACGGCCTCGCAAATGCTGTTAAGCAAAGACGGGAAATAATTCAACGAAATAGCTAGGCTTGGAAGCCAATCGGTAACGATCAGCAATTCAGGACTGGGTGGATAAACCGGTCAGGTCACTCAGGTGACCGGGGGCTATCTGCAGCCATAGCACCGGGCTTCCTCTCGTTCCGAATTCACGAGTTGAAGATTGGCATTTGTACAAGCTGTTATCGGTTTCCTTTTGGTAGGGCGCTCAGTGTCAGGTAAAAAGGGAAAGGGAAAATATACCATGGACCAACTTAGGACTCTCCCTCGATGCCACCCAGCGCAAACGGGCCAATTGCGCGTCCTAAAAGCAACATCCTTGGCAGGACACCAATGCTTCAAACCCATATTCTTCAAATGCTTTCGTAATCCAGCGCTCTGATTCTGGATGGTCATACACAAGGAGACCAAGAAGACCCATGCGTAGGTAGCTCGTCCCGAAGAGTGCCGTGCGAAAAGAGACGTGTGATATGGGAGAGAGGGCGACCTACTACTGACGGGGAACATTCTGAACCCGTGCGAACGTCTTGCAAGTCGTCGCCATTAGAAGTAGGCGCTTCTGTGTCTGGTAATAAGGCGCTGAATCAGACATGTTCCTACGACCATAATAAGCTAGAAAATAGCGTATCCCTTGCTAGGAAATAGTTTGTAGCATGCGAAAGGAAGCGAGAGGCATCACCACGGAGTAAATATCTATCGTACAGTATCTTCGTGGCTCGATATCTGGACCTTTCACTGTAAGGTAACAATCCAGGTACGTCGTTGTGGGGTAATTACAGAATTATACGTAATATTGTACACGTGATCGCGGATTTGGAGAGCGTCCTCCGTACATCCATCCACCGAAAGCGGCCTCTAGAAGTGGTACACCAATCTTGATATGAGGATGATTTTCATGTTTGACACAAAATCGCAATTATCACCACATGCACCAGATTTTTTCCCTGAGATCATCGATCCTGTGCTCACATGAAGCACCTCTGATCCAACATGGGCAAGAAAGGCGTCATCCCTGACGCCTGGGAAGATGATGACTGGGAGGTGCAAGCCGATAAACTGGCTGAGCAGCCCGAACCGGAACCAGAGCCGCCGAGACGCATGACTGCGTCGGAGAGACGGGCTTTGCATGCGGAGACGAATCGCAAGATCTGGGAATCTGCGTATGGCACCATCTTCTTCCCCTTTGATCGCAGTCTAGTGCGACAGACTCGCGACTAACATCTGTCGTTTCTCTCAGGGAATCTCCAGAAGCCTTCCACTTCGTCGAAGCGACCAACAGCGTCCCCCTAGCGTCTACCTTCAAGCCACAAGTGAAGGTCCTCAGTCGCCGACCCCCGCCCGCATCAACACAGACCATTGCGCGCCGCCGTGACCCCGTATCCGGGGCCCCATCTCAACTCTACGATGGCGACGGAAGCGAGGACGACGAAGAAAACGAACGCAAGAAGGAGCGGACGCTAAGCCCAGAGGAGATCCGTGCCAAACAGCAGCGAGAGCGCGAGGAAAAGCAGCGACGATATGACGAAGTACGGGCTAAGATCTTCGGGGAGCCGAACCCGTCGTCCGGCGCGTCTAGCCCGGGTGCCGTAACCCCGCCGAGGCCGGAATCTCGCGGAGGCGGGTATAACCAACGGGGCGCAAGAGGCCGTGGACGTGGAAGGGGGGGCGGCAACGGCGGGGGACCCGGCCGACAGGGCCAATACCACAACCAACAGTTCCAGGATGAGCAGACCAGAAGGCCGGACGGCCGCTCCGAGACAAAGGAACTGTACGACCCTAATCATTCGCCAAAACCTGGATTTCAGCTCCAAAAACGAGGTGGTGTTGGGAACAGTGGCGGCAGCAGCAGCACGACACCGTCCGGCCGTGCATCGCTTATGGAGCAGGACCAAGCAGGGACAGTCATTCGAGCACCACACGGCCCGGATGGGAGTGGGCGAGTCGGGTTTGGCTTCGCTAGACGAGGAGCCAGCAGAGATTGATGACATCGTCTCTTTTGACGAAGGGTTATTTTTACGTCTAATGAATGCTCAAGTCTACCAACCACCTCCGATCTTGCCAGCCAGTTGGACGACCCTCTCCGTGTCGGTCGTCTTGTCTTTCCCGACATCGCTGATGACTTCGCGATAACTTGTGAGCGTGAGCCTCTTCAGGTCTATGCCCGTAATGCGCGACCACTGCGTCAAGGTCCCCCGAATGTATGACGGCGAAATTCCGTCCACCACATCTGGCCGCGACGCCTCGCATGCCGAGGTAATGGCGTCGCCCTCAGAGTCCTCCTCCGAGAAATACGCCTCATCTACTTCTGCTAGCCACTGTTTCTGCTCTAGCGGGCCGGGCTTTTCTGCCAATCCGTTTCGTTCGATGTTGATAGGATCATCGACCTTGATCTGCCCACCACCGTTGGTGCAGCCTCCAGGACAGGCCATGACCTCCACGTACGCATACTCCAATCCAGACGGTTTTCCAGCGGGTCTCCTTGCACTTCCGAAGGGCTTCCCGCCGGGCATGCGAGACGGGCGGGGCGGCTTCAGCCTGCGCACGAGATTTTGAATATTTCGAAAGCCGTAGAACCGAGCTGCCTTAAATATCGGTTCGCCGGCAGAAGATATGACGGTATATTCGGTGACATCCGCATTTCTCCCCCGTGCGATGTTGATCTTGGAGCCTGGGTTCCTCGCTACCACGCTCTGAAGAATGAAATACAAGTTGCCGCCTGACGTACCCGCGTCTTGGGATGACCTGTGAGCGGGCCGCGGAGGGAATAGGAACCGATCCAGCTGAACGTCTGGGTACGGCGTGCGAGAAACCATAGGTTTCGTTCGGGCCAGGTCAAAGAAATTCAAGCCTCTCGATTCAGCCAGCATCAATATTTCCTTGCTGGTAATGACGCAATCCACGTCTCGAATACCTCGGCCGGTTGACTTATCCCCCGTCCAGGCAGTATCCATCAGTTCCTCACGGCTCGCCTCCAATTTTTTGTCGAAACATGGCATTATGGCCAAGTGCCAGATCCGACTGGGTGGAATCCCGAGGTTCCGACTCAAAGTGGTCTTCAGGAGCGTTCCTATGAGGGCCTGTGGGGACTTGACTTTGGAGATATGGGGGAGAACGTGAGGATGGGTCTTCTCGGCATAGCACACCCATCCGGGACAGCTGGACGTAAGGGTCGGTTTCGGATCGGAGGATGGGGGAGCCTCATCGGTTCCCAGAACTTCGTCGGCGCCCAGGACGAGACACGCTTCCCGAGAGACATTGGTATCAAGGACCCACGTGAAGCCATTATTCCACTTGCCGCCTGCTGCAAGGCCTTCGGGGCCGCTCAACAGCCTCTGCAACATGTAACCCGCCTCTTTCTCGGTTGTACCTCGGCCCGCCGCGGCAGCAAGATTTGCCCTGACCTGTGGCGAAACGCTAGCCACGAAAAGCTTTCGCGACTCGTCTTCGAGTCCGTCGACCCTGAACTGTCCCTTGTCGTCTGGCCCGACAATGCGAAGTGATGGGCCAAAATCAAGTGTATTAAGGACCTCGCTGTGGCTTTGCAGGCCGACGAGGACTGCCTCGGCCGAGGTGACGCAGCCAGAACAAGCCAGGCAGTCCGTCAGGGAGATCTGAGCTGGGGCGTTTCCGTTGGTGGCAGACGAGGCGGCGCCCGGTTGACCGTCGAGGATTACTTCAGTCTCGAGGGAGGTGTCGGGAGGCGGGGTGCTCGGAAGGGTTTCCACGGGTTTGATGCAGGCGACGCCGGGACTGATGAAGTCGTTCAAGTCGTCTGCGGAGAGGATGGCACTCATGGTGCTGGTGTTGAGAGTGGCGGCGGGTAGAATAGGTTGCCAGGTTAAACAATCAATCCGTCGTCGCGTCCGAAGCCAGGCACACTATGAGGAGCGGTTTTATCATAGAAGAAAGGGAATTATTTTCTTTTCTTACTTCGTTGCCAACATGGACACGGGGAAAATAGAAACCACCCTATATTGATTGATGGTGATTGGAAATCGACCTAGTACGACTGGTAGGTAGCAACTGCCTCGCCACGTGCGATATCGGCAAGTGGCGACTTTGAGAGCGGGGGTCCATCCCATTATGGTACTGGGTGTACTCCGTATTACCTTACCAAGCATATCTCATGTCAACGAAATTACTCCTCTGCGAAGTGATCCTGATAAGCCTGTATTTGGCCAAGACAACGACCTGTTACACGGTAATTATTAGCATCGACATGAGTAATAAGCTCATAGGCTTTCAGGTTGTTCTCGACCCTCTCGAACAGAGTACTTCCAGTACATGCTGCCTCATGCCGTTAGCGGAGTCAACTGGCCACACAGGGCGGGGATGCAAGGGGGTGCAAAGTGACATGGCAAGAAAAACGGTTGTTCATGTACTTCGTAGATCCAATGACGTCGATTGAGGACGTGATACTTACCACATGCACTCGGAATGATGAGCAGTGAAGCTACTTCGTACGAACAGTTCAGCGACCTGCCGATCTAGGTAGTGTACTCCGTACATCCGCAGCTCTGACCTTTTTGCCTTTCTCTGGTACTTTACCATCTCTGCAGCTAAGAGACCTCCAATGGATGTGAGCAGAATCCCTGGGTTCCCCTCCAGACTGTTGTTCACGAGTGTCCGAGTTGGAATCAATAGCTAATTTCGAGCAGGCCATATCGACATACTGCTTCGGAAACCTGAGCTGGCTTAGCCTTCAGGCATTGCCACTGATCTTGTGGCCGGGTTTTATAAGCTCTCTCTTACGAGATGAGTACTCTTCTGCTAGCTGTTCGTGAATCCTCCTCTCCCCCGTCGTCTCGGTCCCTCATCTGGGGTAGAAGACAGTGTACCTCGCTCAATAGTCGCACAAGCTCATATGGCCGTATCTAGCACTCGAGAACTATTTCGCTCGTTCCCTAGGCTTTGCCATTCTCGCATTAGGTCTGGTAGTGGTCATACTCTCGGGCAGCCTGCCGCTCACAGGGAACGGGGCGACTACAGAGGATAGGTCTACTCACTCGGCCTACGCGGACGCAACGATCCTGGTGTCGACCCTCTATCACGCCTCGGCGGCCTTCTACTGCTACGGCCGCTTCCACTGGACTGGCCAGACCGCCTACACCGCGGGCTGCCTCGGCAGTGCAGTCATGGCCAGCTTCGGGCTCTGGTGTATTATGTTCGCAGGTGATAAAAGTCGGGTCAACAAGCGGACGGGGTTCGACAAGAATACGAGCGGGTTCCCTTTTAAGAATAGCGAGTCGTATCGCACGAAGAAGAAGGGCATCTGAAATATGGGCTCTGTTGGGTCTCCATCCTGGCCGTTAGGAACAGGCCGGTCCCGTTACATGGCCTCACAAGAGAGGCTCGGCAAACTAGTCCGGCATGAGAACAGCTACGAGGAAGAGGAAAGGAAGGAGTGGGAGAAGCCGAGGAGCTGAGGAGGGTGGAGTCATTCCTTGAAGGTGAACAGTGTGAACATGTCGAAAGGGAAGTAAAGGAAGTATGGCTATGTACCGAATGTATCAAATGTGGACGCCTAACTCCAGCCCCGTCTGAGTAATCCTATTTTACCAATTCATACATATTACACGGCCCGGTGGTCAGCCTCTTGCTTCGTCCTTCCCCGTTTAGCAAAGGCCCTGTTTTCGCAATTAGCTATCCGGAGTCCAAGGGCAACTCGAACTCTCGGCGGCGAGGATGAATGCCCCATAAGACAAGAGAATCCGTCTTGTCTCAATAAAGGGCGTCTTGCACTTCCCGGTGTTGCTTTCCACTTGGCAGACGGCGACTTCTATTGTCCGAAGGGGCCGGGGGAAGCCTCCATGAGAACAATGATGGAATATATGCGTGGTGCGTGTGGTATATCGCGCCGGTGTTCAGCTTGAGGGTGCAGGACTCGCGCCATTGGCGACGGTGGTGGTTGCCTCTGGCTTCTGGCTCGATTCGGCCCCAGGAGTGGAGGAGGCACCGGCGGTTTCCTGGGTGTCGAGAACACTGGACAGCCTGACATCTGCTGCCCCTGAGCGAACGGCCTGCCATCGCTCGTTCCAATCAGCCTCGCTCTGGATGACTTGAAAAAGCAGGACCTCCTTCTCCCGCCATTCGCGCTCATATATGGCCTCCAGGCGTTTTACTTCATCTTGCAGCTTTTTGCCCTCTTCCTCAGCCCAACGGACTTGAAATCGACACAGTTTGTAAAGTTTCTCGAGGGGCATGTCCAGCTCCTCCGGCGTGAAGCCTTGTTCCTGCGTGAGTGGTGTGAAAAGGTCTGCCGAGAGCTCGCCGTCATCCCCTCCTCCGTTGATAGAGTCGTCTTGGCCCGCCGCATGGGATTGTGGTGTCTTTATAATGATCTTGAGCTTGCTTTTTCCTGTAGTGCCGGACTGCATTGATTTGGGGACTGGATCGGAAGGGCGGAGAGCCTCAGTTTCGTGAACAGTGCGCATGTGCTTCGCCAAGGCATCTGACCTAGTAAACGCCCTGTCACATTCTGCAACGTATTAGCATAAGGAACTAGTCGCCGTGGACGAAGTTCTTACCTGGAAGGTAACAATGAAAAGGTTTCTCCCGAGTATGGCTCCTCATATGAGCCTTCAAAGCATAGCCACTTGCATGGGCCATGCTCTTTCTGGAGCACCCTAGCCATTCGCAAGTGTATTTCTTCTGTCTGCTCTCAATGTGCACATTGTGGATATGTTCTACCAATCGATCCATGTTACCAAAGTCGCCTGCTTCGCACCCATCCCAAGCGCAAGTGGTGACTTGTTCCTGGAAATCCTCTTCGTCGAGACGCGCATTAATAGGCGAACTCGGGATATCACCTTCGGTGTCCTCTGAAACGTCCGACATGCCATCGAGCGGATCTGGTTCAGGGTCGGCTTCAGCTTCGACTTCGGCTTCGACTTCGGCCTCGGGTTCTGGCTCTGGCTCTGGCTCTACCTCCAGCTCTCGCTCGGGGCCATCGTCATGGTCGTGATAATGGTCGTGCACAGCAGCAGATGATGCTGGCGAGCCGTCCCCAAGCCTTTGTCGCTTGGCTGGGCGAAAGGCTGCCATAGCCACCCGCGATTCGTTGTCGGAGGAGTCACTTGTGTCCATTGAAGAAAGAGGCGACTCATATGGGGACGTCTTGCGGGCCGCAAGCACCATGTCTGAAGAAGTCGCTTGGAGGTTTCGCCGTGTGTCGAGAATCCCCTAGCTAGAAAAAAGAGAGAGTAGGATTATGGTTGACGATTTAGAAAAACTTCCACTGTCATGGATGTAAACGGCGGGAATCGCGCAATCCAAAACGCGTAATGGAATGGGGGTAAGTGAGAAGACTATATGGTACGAATGTGGTCGGGGATAGAACTCAGTTCATTATAGAAAGACAAATATTGAAGGTAGAAAATGGGCAGTCATTGTGAAGACAAAACCAATCAGTGCAGTAGATCGCCGAGACCCAGAGCTCGCTGGGAAGTGTCTTTTCCCTTGCAGGCGCAAATACCATATTTGCGACTTCTTAGTATCTCAAGGTTATAAGGTAAGGTACCTAGGTACTGTGATCGGTACGTACCTCCTAGTAACACCACACACAACGATAGTACATAAGGTAAGGTAGAAGCACAACTATTGGAGAGGTACATACTTCTTGCGACACGATAAAGTCCAAAAGTACGCCGTGTTAATATAACAGGCGCCTAACTTCTTACGGCGTCACCCAAAGGACCAACCAATTTTTGTCCGGAGTATGTACATTTTGCCCCTTGGCTTGGGCATTGCCCCTCCCCCGCGGATTTTCTCCTTTCAAAGTAATTATTATCCACTCGACACTTCTATCTGCGTCGCAGTTACAAGCCTAGCAGCTGAATCTCCTCCCTAAGTGTGATTATATCTCACATAGCATTGCCAAAACGATGACAGTCACCAAGTTGTTCTCCCTCAAGGGGAAGGGTCTCAAGTTCGACACGGCTGCCGACTTGGAGCCCCATATCGCGGAGCTGCGATCCAACGATGTCGAGGAGGTTCAGCTTCTGGGAAACACTTTCGGTGTAGAAGCTTGCAAACTTCTTGGTGAAGTTTTGGCCACTAAGAAGAACCTTCGAGTAAGGAGTTGCTGTTCTCCCTATATTGGCACACTAAGCGACATGAGTAGATGGTGCACATACTGACATCTATCTGCGTCATCCAGGCTGCTGACCTTTCCGACATGTTTACCGGCCGTCTTTTGAGCGAAATTCCCGAAGCGCTGTCTCATCTTCTGACGTCTATCCTCAATCTTCCGAATCTCCACACCATCAACCTCAACGATAACGCTTTTGGCATCAACACGCAGGCCCCCCTCGTTGCCTTCCTTGCCGCCCATGTGCCTCTGCAGCACCTCTACCTGAACAACAACGGACTCGGCCCTCACTGCGGTATTCTCGTTGCCGACGCGCTTTCCGAACTACATGCGAAGAAGGAGGCGGCGAGGAAGGAGGGGAAGGATGTTCCCTACCTCGAAACGGTCATCTGCGGGCGAAACCGCCTAGAAAACGGCAGCATGCACGCGTGGGCCAAGGCCTTCAGTCTTCACAACAAGATCAAGGAGGTCAAGATGGTGCAGAACGGCATCCGTCAGGAGGGTATTTCGCACCTCCTCAGCGAGGGTCTCGGCCACGCCAGTGGGCTTCAGGTGTTGGACCTCCAAGACAACACCTTTACTATGCAGGGTGCTCGCGTGCTGGCCAGAGTAGTTCCTTCGTGGACGGAGCTGAAGGAACTTGGCCTCAGCGACTCGTATCTCGGAGCCAAGGGAAGCATGCTACTCTCCCAAGCCCTTTCCAAGGGCCAGCAAAAGCACCTGGAGACCATCCGACTGCAGTATAACGACATCACACCTAAGTCTCTCGAGGGCTTCGTGCATGCAGCCGCTTCCCTGCCTGCGTTGAGGAAACTTGAAATCAACGGCAACAAGCTGGACGAAGAGGACCCTTCCATCATTGCCTTGCAGGAGTTGCTCGAAGAGCGCAAGGAGAAGAATGGAGGCGACCTTGTCGACGAGGACGGCTGGGGCCTCGATAGCCTCAGCGACCTGGAAGGAATGGATTCGGAAGAGGAGGAGGAGGAGGAAGAAGAAGAAGAGGAGGAGGTAGAGCTGCCCGCGGAGAAGAGAGCCGAGATTCTCATCAAGGAGGCCGAGGAGGCCCAGGAGGAGCCTGTTGTACAAGTCAAGGACAAGGAGGTGGAAGAGCTTGCCAAGAAGTTGGAGAAGACAGAGATTTAGATGTAGAAATTTCGAGTATAGAGGTGGTGCCCGGCTTGGCCGAGGCAGTCCACGGCAGACACGATACCCAAACTTACTTTAAGAGCGATAGTGGCTTGTGTCTGAAATCATCCCGTGTCTCGAATAAATTCCGAGCCTTCCAGGTTATTGAATGTTGAACAGCTGTATTTGTTCGTAATTGCCATGAGTACTGCTTCATAGACACTCGAAAATGCCCAGAAGTTGCTTAGGCATGACGTTCGAGGTGGGCTGACCATCTCGAGAGCTTTGAATAATAGGTCATACCTGTCGCTCCACTCCGCAAGTCGCCCGTCAATGTCAGGCCACTCCACCCTGTCGCATGATAAAACGTACCATATCGTGCGCTTGACAAAAGGCCATGACGGACAATATAATGGAAATTTCAGTATTAATAAGACCGTATCGTGCACGTTGGAGGTTTTAATCATCACTTCAGCAATCTCAAAAAACCTATCCACAATCTATATCACCGCAGTCACAAATTCACGACTCGCATTATACACTCCCTACTCTCTGGATACAAAACTACAAGATCATGACCAATCTCATACTTTACGAAACAACTCCATCAGTCCTAGAGATACTCTGGGACGTCGCCCTAGCCTACTTTATCATCTGCATGGGCACAATCTACACGGCCCTCACACTCACAACGAGCGCCCTGTTAACCTATCTCCGCGCGGCACTTCCTCTATGGTTAGTTCCCGGGGCCGGAGCCGAAGCCGGGGTCGGGACTGTGACCACGGTCCTCATCTCGACCCTGAGAATACTCCTCGCCGCCGCATGCGCGCGATACATCATTGTACGATATGAGATGCCTCGGGACTGGAAATTCAGGGCCGTGGTCTGCTGCGTGGCGGCAGTCATGACAGCAGCGACGGCGGCCCTCGTTGGGTGGATTGTGCCGGGACGGCTCCTAGGGGGATGGGTTTCCGAGGCGGAACGGGGGGCGATGATCGCGGGGTTCATGCCGTTGGCATTGATGCCGTTGGAGGGGGGAACACGGTCTTGGTTAGATGGTGCAGTGTTACGCTCCAAAAAGGCTGGATATTAAGCTGGCTCTGATTGTGATGGCTGGGCTGGGATAGAAATGGGAGACGAGGTTAGCATCTGGGAAATTCAAAGGGTGGGGGCATGGCAATAGGGCTGTCGAATCCGTGAGACGGGTGTTGACTGAAAGCTGGGACATCGTGAGGGTAGATGGGAACGACGTCAAGTCGGCCCAACGTATGTAGGCGTGGTGTTATCCTGTTGGTTGATTTGCAACGTGTATTATGACGACGATGATGATGATGATGATGTCGCTTTGAAGTAACCTGAACTTCACGTGTTGTGGGATACCTGGTCACTCACTGTCAAGAAGATGGATAATGCCATCAAGACGCTAGTCTCGCCATCTCCGAACCACCTCATGGTGAACTCCAGCATCCACTTGTGTATTCCAATATATCCGGACAATCAAATGTGCATTTACTCCGTGCCTTTTTTTAGTGTTATTTTTATGAGACTCGTCTCATTTGGAAGACTCGCAACAAGTATCCCCAGCCAGTAAAACTTCGTTTCGTCTGAGGGACTGGTTAACTACCTACCTTAGGTATGTACAGTCAGACAAATTGGAGAGTGATCGCGGCCTTATCAGTCTCGATACAGCGAACTAAGGTAACGTACCTTAATTAAGATACCTTAGCTAATAAGTTATCAGAAGTCCCGGGTCAGACACCGACACGTGCTTGAGCCGGCATCCAGCTCGGTAAGACACCAGCATGCATACCTTACTTACCTTATAAGTTAGGTATCCCGTAGCAGCCAAGGAGTATCATGCTCACATGTTCAGCTCAGCCAAGGTACCTTGGGTATCTAACATAGAAAAAGAAAAGATACGAGTCCAAATAGGACAGTGCTCTCCCGGCTGGAGGTGGGGAAGCATTCTGCTCAACCGTCCAGCTCCGGTTAGCTAGTGGTTGGTTCCATGATTTTTTCGCCTTCCTGATTTCCCCTCTTCTGGGAGCTTGTGAGAGAGTTGCTACTCCTCTCTCAACGACAAGTACTACCTCGCCTTAGACATTAGTTCGTAGTGGCATTATGTAGCCTCCAACTATTGTACTGTACCTTATGTAGTGCGCTTCTCGGTAGACCGAAACAACCCCGCCAGCGGACCCCCGCCAAAGGACCCCCGCTCCTACTACGGGGGTTCACAGACCTGATTGACCAAAGTCGTTTCGTTATAGTACTCGCCCGAACCTCTTTCTTCAACATAGCCTCTTAATGGTGGAATTCGATTCGCAATCCTTTATTAACGCACGCTGGGGGATGTCCTTTTTCTTCCTATCCATTCCGACTCTCTCCTATCCGACATCGGCATCCCATGCTATAGTGTACTAACAACCCCAAGATTTTCTCCACCCTAGGAGTCTTCCAGGTTCTGTCTTCCTTGTAAAATTACGGCATTTCACGGTTTTCACCGGTGCCATATAACCTACCTAAGGTAGGTACTTGGCCAGCCTATCAGACCTGCAAATTGAAAGGTGAGTAATCCGTCCGGATTGGCTTTTCTTCTCGGTTAACTTACCTTACTTAGTAAGAACGTGGAAACGCTTCTGACCACTTAGAGCACAGCAGCTCGAGGGCGGTTTTCTGGGCCGACGCCTCATCCTTCCGGACCTTCTGGCCCATCCACCCGTCTCAATGAACCATACCCTGACTCGAACACCTCCTCTTTATTTACCAACGGTGACCAATATTTCACACCATTCACACATTCCACCTGCCTGAGTGCACCCCAACTTTCTGCATCCCACATCCATCCCCTTTTGGAAACATTTCCCCGTACACGTACAACCCTGCCTGCCAGCGAAAATCGCCCTCAAACAACGGTCATTCATTCGCCGTTCGTATTTTCACGATATAATTACACGTTTCGCATCCCGCTTCCCGTCCACTTTGGGCTTCGAGGTTTCACGACTTTTGCCCAGCCTCTGTTCTCTGTCAGCACCACGTCCTCGCTTGTCTCCACATTGCCGTCGGTTTGCCAGCATCGTCAGAACGAGACGAGAGTGTGCATTCCTCGATAGCAACAGCATCAGTTCTAAAAAGCACGTCAAGGCGGTTACGGCGGTCACGGCGGTCACGGCTGGAGCATCATGGCGAATCAAAAAGACCATGGCACCAACGGCGCTATGGGCAACCCGTCCTCAGGTCTGGGAGGCTTTGATTTGCTGAAACGGGCGACTCAAGCCATGATGGTGTCCAATTCAACTTCGAGGTATGAGGCATCTGCCGTTTCCTTTTTTTTCACCATCTCGTTTGTTTTGAATACACATTTCGTGTTCGGCCCGTCCCCTTTCCTCCCTTCCCCGGTCTCTTTGCACAGCTGAAGACAACTCTTCTTCGCTGGTTCACATTCCCTGCTCATGTTCACTCCTCGGCTGTCACCCGCCTTGGGGTGTTCCGGACAGCTCCGGGCAGCCAGCCCGTCCCTACACCTTCTCTCCAGTACCCGTGGCACCCCTGCCCTTCCTGCCCCCCTTGTCGGCCTCCAAGCTTGGCTGTTTTCTGTTTTTGAGACGAATCCAGGTCTCGATGAATAATACCACTTCATCATGCTTTCATCCCGTCCCGGTATTCTCTCGTTTATTATCGTTTTATTACTTTCATGTTCTGCTCCGCCCCCATGCACTCGGCCTCGTCTATGCAACAATCCCTAGACCCAGGCTTATGTCTGGGTTAGGTAAAACATAATAAACTCGGAGTAGCGGAAAGTGACCGCGGCCCGAACGAGTTGAGGCCTGATTCGCTCCATAGCCACGAAGCACGACTTTTTTGCTCGTTTCCCCTTTGGACCCTTTCACCCCTGTCTCCTCTGCTAGATCCGCTCTTGGTGGCCCCGCCACAGGACAAGCTCTGGTTGCTCTGCTGGTGCATTCTTCCTCGTTCTCTCTTTTTAGTTCTCTCTCCACGCCCAGAGAGAGCTTGACGAAAGGGGGCGGGGGGGAGAGGTCCACCGGAAATGAAAAATCACTCTTTATCCCTTTTTGTCGCTCGTGGGCCGCTTACACCAGGTTATTGCATCAGACTTGCCTCTGTGCCTTTTTCTCCCTACTAATTGTTCTTACTCGGGTTTTTTAATCTGTCGCCTGATTATTTTATCTACCTATTTTCCTCCCGCCTCCTCTGTTCCCGCATCGGTCCAAAATTCTTCCGCCCCCTGCTCTCGTCATAGACCTAGAACTTTATTTTTATTTTTATTTTATTTTTGTTTTTTCAACCTACGCAACGCAACATATTACTTAGCGCCTACCATTCATTGCACTTGGCCATTCCCGCTGTCATCACTGATAGGGACCCATCGCCCTTGGCGAACAGGCCCCGTCAATGATCTAATAACACACATAGCACCCTGCACTTCTTTTCATCGCCTCCGCTTTCGCTTGAGCCCTCCTGCATTCTACCATCCTCTCCAACCAATTCACAGTGCATCCCGTGCATCCAGTACACCTGTTGGGCATAGCATATACACTCAGCTGAACATGAACGTTGACCAATCCAGCAGGCCAGCAGCGGCTGACGACGATGGAGCGGATCAGATCGGCTTTGAAACGCCCCGCTCGGGCGTGGCAACTCCCAAGCCCGACCTTCACGACAGACGCCTCCCAGGTATTATGAGCTACTTTGGCCAGGTTCGTACACATTCTGTTCTAGGTCGTTCCTCGTCCACTATGACGGTTCGAGACATGAGCCAGAAGCGACGCGGTGAATTAGAAAGGGGTGTGTCGGAGGATGTTGCGCGTGCCTCGGCCTCGGCCGTTTCCAAGCCCAAGATGACTTCCCTTGAACCCTTGTCTCCACTGTCCCCCCATCACGACGACTTTCGAGGTAGCTCGCCTGTGGCTGCGCCCAGTTCCTTGACTCTCTTTCATGGCTACCCGACTCCTCCGATGTCCAGATGTTCGTCGGTCGGGCGACTGACCAGAAGTCTGTCCCGCTGGAGCGGCGGGGATCGAGGGGACGCTACTGCGCATTCGCCGTCGCGGTCCCTTTCCCGCCAGGCGAGCACACCTGATGCCCTTCTGAAAACCTACAGCCCCATGGTGTCATGCCTTTCAAGCGTCGTCACAGCATCAGCTGTGCATGCAGCCCACCTCTCCAACCCCAGCGTGTCCTCCCAACATGCCACACCTCCGTCTTCAGCTCATACCCCAGCTAGTTCAAAGCCCGTTGTCTCCAGCGTGGAAACATCTTCTTCGCTTGATGCGCTCAGAAAGCTAACACAAGTTGCGGTTGTCAAGAGCGGTCCGCCGACGCCCACAAGGGCACTCTCGTCAGCCCAGCCGTCGCAGTCGGAAGACAAGCTGGGATCGAAGCGAAGCAGTAATGAGACGGGGACGTCCAGCCCCACGCAGACGCCACAGGCTTCGGGCGGAGCCCAGGTTCCTGCTGCCAAAGGAAAGCTCACCATCAAGATTGTGGAGGCGAGAGGTTTACGAAAGGCTAGAGACCCCTACGTTATCGCGGTCTTCCAGAGGAGCGAGCTCATCTCCGCCGGTTCACGGTCTGTTCAGGAGGACGATGACGAGGCCACGGCGCCACCCTCTCTCGGAGCTATCCCGATTCAACGCCAGGGAAGCGACTCTGGTCGGCCACCGGTTTCCATCCCCATGCGCAGCCGCCAGAGCAGCAACACGAGCCTTGCCGATTACAACAACTTCCGCAACCGACCCAAGCGATCCTTCACGAGTCCGACGTGGGATGCCGAGGCCGCCTTGTAAGCCAAGAACTGGCCCGTCCCGTCCCGCCTGAAACGGATTTTTTTTTTTTTTTTTACTAACGTGCCGCCAGCGATGTTGTCGATTCCGATATGCTTGTCGATGTCTCGGTCTACGACCACAGTCCCAGCGGCGAAACATTCCTGGGTCATGTCAATTTTAATGCGTCGATGGATGCTCCCGTACGAGGGTGGTACCCTCTCACTGGCCATGCCGACACCATGGCGGAAAACGCCCCGACGGGCGAAATATACGTTGAAGCCGCCTACCAGCGGACGGATCGCAAACATTTCGGGCCGGAAGATTTCCAAATCCTTCGGCTGATCGGCAAGGGAACCTTTGGCCAGGTTTACCAGGTGCGGAAGAAGGACACGGGTCGGATATATGCCATGAAGGTCCTATCGAAGAAAGTCATTGTCCAGAAAAAGGAAGTCGCCCATACTGTCGGCGAGAGGAACATTCTCGTCCGGACTGCCATGACGGAATCGCCGTTCATCGTGGGCCTCAAGTTCTCATTCCAAACGCCCTCGGATCTCTATCTGGTTACCGACTACATGTCGGGCGGAGAGCTCTTCTGGCACCTGCAGAAAGAGGGCCGATTCGACGAGAAACGAGCCAAGTTCTACATCGCCGAACTCATTCTCGCGATCGAACATCTGCATAAAAACGACATCGTGTATCGCGACCTCAAGCCGGAAAATATTCTTCTCGACGCCAATGGTCACATCGCGCTGTGTGATTTCGGCCTGTCCAAGGCGAACCTCACCAAGAACGATACGACGAACACGTTCTGTGGTACGACAGAGTACCTCGCCCCCGAGGTACTTCTCGACGAGTCGGGCTACACCAAGATGGTGGACTTTTGGTCACTGGGCGTCCTCGTCTTCGAGATGTGCTGTGGGTGGAGCCCGTTCTATGCGGAGGACACGCAGCAGATGTACAAGAACATCGCCTTCGGCAAAGTGAGGTTTCCTAGGGATACTCTCTCACAGGAAGGGCGGAATTTTGTCAAGGGGCTTCTCAACAGGAACCCCAAGCACCGACTTGGCGCGACATTAGATGCAGAGGAGCTCAAGCAGCACCTCTTCTTCGAGGACATCGACTGGGTTACGCTCTCGAAGAAGCTGATTACCCCGCCATTCAAGCCCAAGTTGTCATCTGCCACCGACGTCTCCTATTTCGACCCGGAGTTCACCAATGCCTTGGACAACAACGGATCCTTGAATGAGAGGGCGGCCGCATTGGCCAAGGGACTGACGACTTCCACTCCCCTCTCTCCTTCAGTCCAGGCCAACTTCCAAGGTTTCACATTCGTGGACGAGAGCGCTCTCGACGATCACATGCGCGACAGGCGCCGATACGACGACGAAGATATGCATGATGCTCATGGCCACCGCCGAGATGACGACGATTGGGATGACTTGGGAGACGTCGCCCCTCGGCGGGGCAACCGAATGAGCGGCATCGAGGGCACGAACGATAACGACAGCAGTGATACGCACGATGACCCGATGATCGGCAATTCGCACTTCGACGACTAGAGGCTACATCGCTGTGCCATATCACCTCCTATTCCTTTATTTCGCTGGCGACCGATTGGCTTTTATACCACGCACTTGTATTTTCCCTGTCAACAAAACAACGTAGGAGCACTACTACCTATCACGAAGGATGATACGAGACACAGGTTCATTTGCATATGGGCGGTTGCTTTTTGCATGGTTTTCTTTTTCTTGCTTGAGGACGCGTGGGGATGAGGCGTTGGAGAAGTGCGATGAGTCGAGCCTTTGGGAATGGAACAGCCGTCAGCCAGCCCTCTGCTTCTTGATCGCCTCCGAAAACAGCCTTCAAACGTCCCTTTGCAGCATACCGCCTCCCCCGAGTCTTTATTCTCACCTGCATTTATTGAACGTGACGGGGCATGTAAATCTTTTGATAGTATTTCGAACCCCGCTTGGAATCAAGAAAACGAATGAAAACCATCAGGACTACGGGAGACCGGAATGCCATTGGGAAGAAGGTCACGGGCAATAAGTGATACGGATAATAAGGATTCTAGCTGGTTCTTTATACCCTAGGGATCTTGTAGTTTTTAGGTGCTGTTTCCCTTATCCGAGAGGGTATATGTATATTCCTCTCTACTTTTTACCATCCCTCTCGTCCTCGTAATCTAGTTACATGTGCGTGGTTTCTGTTGACGGACGAGCCACTAGAGCCGCTGTGCAACTAGGATTGTTCAAGTAGTTTGTATGGGACTGTTTTTCCTCTAGGGCAGGATCTCTCCCAAAGACTGGTGACGCTACAGCAGGTAGGTAGTCAGTCACAGCATGTTAAATGGAACACAAGCTCTTAATCAGGGCTTCAACAGAAAGGAAGTATCAGAAGTTCCCGGCTGGGAAACACACCGAGAAGATGGACAAGGAGACAAGACAGTCAGTGGCGGGAGCATATTAATATCCCCTTGAAAACAGGCGACCAGGGTCCTTCCACACCTGTTGAGTAGCTACCTACCGTCGAAACTGGGAATAATGATAAAGGCGGCCATGACAAAGGGTCACCTATCGCTGTTCCTACGTGTTCGTCGACGAAAAGATTTGTACCGCATAGAAGTTGGTTACTATGCCTCCACGCATATGGATAGAACTTACATGGAGCTTAGGTATGTATACATAGGTATAGGTAGTGTAACCATTTTATGTTCTTCCCCAACGATCGACCGTTGCGTCGTAGTTACTTTGTGATTGTCCCCAGATGTCGTGGCGGCATAGTGTTCATCTTCTTTTCTTGTTTTCCGCGCTTCGGTTGAGGGGCATGACCTGAACTCGACGGTTCTGGCGTATGTAGGAGAACCAGCGAAGCCGAGAGACATGGGATAATTGCCCAAAACTGAAGTCCAGTTACGAGGCCGAGATTCGTGTCAAAAGAGATGCAAGGCAGATGATCCATGAGAGAAGAGTAGAAAGGCAGGATAATGAAATTCTTCCAAAAGTATGCTATGTTCGCATGAATTCGCATTTTCTAAACCTAGAGGTTCAGCAAGGGACACAATATACACGGGGCCGCCACTACAGCGACCACCCTCTCCCTCCATCATGCTTCTCTCCTCCGCTCCCAGTCCATATTCGTCATTATGCCAGTTCCAAGCAACCCTCGAGAATGACGACTGCAATCCCGCTTCTCAAGTGGGCGCTTTTATTCTCTTCTCTTGCAACGGATAAAAAGGAAGGTCACTACCCCGCCCAGCTATGGCCCCAGATTTCCGTTCTCGAATCACTCACTCGGTCGGTACTTGAAGAAGTATGAGGCAGGAGAGAGGAAAGGGAGCCGTGAGCAGCGGGGGGGGAAAGTGCGGATGTTGATCTCGGGACGTGGGACAGCTTAGTGAGCACCCTCCTCCTCGACGAGCCAGGTCGCGGCAGTCTTGGTGGGACGGGCGGCGGCGGAATCGACAGAGGCGCCCTCGACTTCGACGGCCATGGACTCGTATTCCTGGAGCGAGCTGGCGAGGTCGGCTTCCTCGGGGGAGGCGGGGGTCTTGGGAAGGTTGAAGGTCTGGACTTGGCCCTCGGCGTCGGAGTCCTTGACGGGGACGGGCTTGTAGGCCTTGAGCTCCTTGAGGTAGAGCTCCTGAACGAAATCGGCTATAGGAAGAAAGAGTGCAAGTTAGATTGAAGGGTTCGTAGAGTCCGAGATATCTCAAACTGGTAGGGTAGGGATGTGCCATCTGTGGAAGAGGATGTAGGGTCGAAGGAGGAAAGCCGGGTTGACACATGGAGTGGTTGTGCTTAACATGCCCACATGGAATGTTCCATATGGACTGTCCGCAGACATGATGCCTTCAATTCCTCTCCATATACCCAGTGCCAACCACCCAGGCACCTCCGTTCCCCCGCTCCCCGACACCGGTTCCTCCGCAAAAGTAGGCTTGTTGTATCCAATGCGGGTCGGTATCAGTGAAAAGAAAAGAAAAAAAAAAATTATACGCACCACGTCGCGAAACGGTCGGAGCAATGAATGTCCTCATTTGCACGGCATTGCTCTGCACGGCCTTGCGGGTGACGGCCGAAGCGGCACGCTGTCCGGAATCAAAACTTGGTAAGCAAGCCTCCTTGTTTTGTCACCCCCGAAAGGGCCTCGGGTATCCTTCGCAACAACGCAGGGAGAGGGGAGGACAAGAACGTACAGAGACTCTGGACAGTTGGACGAGCATCTTGATGAACGTGACGTGCTCAATTGGGCGATGCACGGCTCAAGGGTCAAGGGGTCGGTCGTTGAGAGGTTTTGGGACGTCGATGATGAAAAAGCTGGATGAACTCGGGTTGATTGGATCATGGGTCCTGGTTGGTGGCCTGAGGCGAAAAACGAAACTTGGGTAGAAGCGTTCCGACGCTGTGGTCACGTGACCGTGACTGACCGAGGTAAGGGCCTCGACTTTCGTGTACGGGAGACCTGGCTGGAAATTGTATCAGCCGCTTCCCGGGCAAGGAACTCGACACACGCCCAGCCAACCCAACCTTAGACGACGAAGGTAGATACGCTTTCCTTTCAAACAAGCAGCCTCGAAAGGCCGATACAGCTTATGGAGCTTCATAACTACGTCCGCCGGAAGTTCAGTGTCTTTCCCGCCAAGATCTTCATTCTTGGACATAGGCTCCGAAGCTCTTTTCATGCATGCAATACAAAGAAAATATGTTCCGCGCTTCTTGCCAACTGGCTGTACCAGACTTCAGGGGAAAACACCCTCAATTCAGAGGTTTCGTATTTCATTTAGCTTTCTTGAAATATGCTTGTCTTGTTTGAATGGGTGGAAGATCGGGGACGGTCATCCTGTGGTGGACATTGTCGTTGGGCTTGAGCTCGCAGGCATAACGAAGAATAAGGAGGGCACGAAGACAACTTCTAAGGTGGCATCTACGAGCATTGGGTAGGACGTCCGATAATAGAGGGAGAACGCAGCTTAGATAGCGTAAAACAATGGGGACGGATGGCTTTGCTATCAAAATGCATGCGAGGTGAGAGAGAGAGAGAGAATCAACCGACTGGTGCACTTACTCGCTAACCCCATGGGGCACCGCTGTCCAAGAGAGAAATCGAATGTAATTTGATCGATGTACCGCGGGACAAGAATGAACGCTGCTGCGTGACGAGATGAGCATGATGGCTGATTATCTTCGCGATGGGAAGTCATGCCGCGCACTATACTCGTCTTCCTCACAGCACTAGCACCAGGAGTCGTCCGGGAACAGTGGCGGTATGACGTGACTTCCCACCATGCTTGGCCAGCAACATCTACCTAGGCGGCGGAAATGGAATAATATTACCCAGGGGCTTTGATAGTCAGGATATTATCTCGAAAGAGAAACGAATAGGTCAGGCCCAAACGACAACCACCGGTTGATCCGCGTACTGCAAGGACTCGTGTAACCTCCTCATCTCACTTGCAGAGCCGTTCAGAACAGGAAAGTACGAAGAGGAATGGGTAACGTTTGGAATTCTCTGCGGACATCCAAAGCAATCTTTTGTCTGTCGTGTGGTTGCTGCGGAGCCGAAGCCGGGGGCGGGTCAGGGGAAGTGGATTCTCGGGTCGTTACCCTCCTATGATCACCGTACTGTCCCCGGTGTGGTGATCCCCGGACTCTCCCCAGACGGAGGGAGGACCAGTGCAAACGCCCCATGATCAGACTCGAGGAAATCACCACCACCTCTCCATTTTGAAGGGGTAAAAAAAGAGACAAAGCAAACGGGAGTCGGCTAGCAATAGCATGGTCGAGAACGATCAGCTCAAATTCTACCTGTCAAAAACACCTAACTCCGAAACAGTCCCTCGCTCGATCTTGTTCTGTTGGCCTCGTTTTCCTGACCTTGGCTTGTCGTCCTGCTTTTGGGTTTGCTCTTTCTGTTCTTTTTCGCTTTCCCGGCCCCGCTCGTCTCGCAAAAAAAAAAAAAAAAAACACTTTTGTCCCAACCCAACGCCGATATGTGACAACGTAGCAGTAGTCTGTCTATTGGTCTATTTTCACGATTTATGCCGCAATGGGGAAAGCACCGCCTTCCAAGAGGCTGCTCGGCGCCACGAAGCTGAAGCCGCCAAAGAGATCGTCTTTGTTGCTCTCTCTGGCCGACAGGCCCTCCCAGACACTCTTCGACGTCACGATAGGGCTGACGGCGAGGTCGGTGAACTCTTCGGCGAAGTTCTCGGCCAGTTCAGGGTCGGTGATCAGAGGCTGGATGGGCGGCTCCATTTCTCGGGCGGCGAGCTTTTTCCAGTCGATTTTGCGGAAGAAACGATGATTCTTGATCGTCTGAAGATCCTTCGGCATGTGCGATCCCAGCCTCTTCGCTGGGTCCTTCCGCAGGAGTCGGGTAAGGAGGTCCTTCGCGTCCGGGCCGAGAAAGTACGGCATGATGAGCTTCTGCTTGACGATGTTCTCTTGAATCTTGGCGTTGTTGCTCCCCCGAAAAGGCGGGTTGCCCGTCATCAGGTCGTATCCCAGAGCCCCGTAGGACCACCAGTCCACTGCTTTGCCGTATTTTTGACCCAGAATGACCTCTGGCGCCATGTACTCCACCGTCCCCAACATAGAATTGCAGTGGTCGCCCGAATCAACCGCCACCTTGGATAGACCGAAGTCAGTCAGAAGCAGGTGGCCCTCGGCGTCCAGGAGGCAGTTCTCCGGTTTCAGATCCCGATACACCACACCCAGAGTGGTATGCAGGTGCGAGATGGCAAGCAGCAACTCGGCCATGTAGAAGGCCGCCACGGGCTCGGCGAACATCTTCTCCGTGTTCAGATGGGTGAACAACTCCCCGCCCTGGCCGTACTCGAGAATCAGGTAAAGCTTGGCGTGGTCCTGGAAGGCATAGTACAGGTTGACCACAAAGGGGTGGCGGTTGACGGATTCGAGGATCTGGCGTTCCGTCTTGGTCTGTTCGACCAGCTTCTTGTGAACGGTGAGAGAAGCCTTCTTAAGTTGCTTCTGTGCGTACAGCCTCCCCGTGCCTCGCTGCTTTACTAGAAGCACAGTGCCGTACGCGCCCTTGCCAAGGCAGCGGAGGGGTTCAAAATCCTCGGCGGTCATCTTGCGATGGACATTGCCTCCGTCGCCGGAGCCGGGGAGGCCAGACCGGTCGCGAACGCTTTCGTGGATGTAGCCCTGCTCCAGATTGATCTCGTATCCTTCGGATTGATCGCTACCAGCCTCGCTCTGGGTGCCGTCCTGGCTCCCGGCTCGGCTCATGGCAGTGCTCCGGAGACCCGACGTATCAGTACTAGGAGCGATGCCAAGGCCTAGCCCTAACTGGTTACCATAGGGGGCCTGCGACATGGTGCTCGTACGAGAAGACGTGTCCAGGCTCAGAGATTCTGTCTGGAGACGCAATTTCGCAATTCCTGACACTCCGGGTGAGTGGGTAGGGCGGATGACGGGGCTGCAATTGGCGCTGATTACGTCGTCGATGCGATGCTGCCTGACGGACCCCGAGGACCTGGAGGGCGACGCCTTGCACGAGCCATGGTCCGAATCGTCGTCGGTGGAAGTAGCCAGGGTGTTGTGGTGGTGGTGAAAGCCGCGCACCGTAGTCAGTGCGGGCGCCGCCTTGGTTATCATAGTTCGTGTGGATGTCGCTTTGGTTGCCGATGTCTAGGAGAAGGTCGAAGCGGCCGACGCCACATGCGCCCAGCTCGTCGCGTTGTATGTTTGTGTCTAGCTAGTTTCGGCTGCGGTGGTCTCTAATCGGTATGAGCCCCTTCAGCTCAGCGGAACAGGTTTCTCGACGGCTTAAATTGGACGTAGTCCACGGCGACGTGTTGGTGGCTCGGACTCGTCGCTTCGCTGTAGCTTTATGTGGCTCGGGAAGCGCATCTGGTGCCGGAAGAATGCGTTGGTGAGAAAGGGTGTTCCAGGATTGATCATTGGTGATGCTTTGTTATGTTCGATTTGAAAAGAAGTTCACCGAGTAGGTGTTGAGGGAGCAAAAGAAGAAAGGGAGGAAAGGGAATTGGAGGTCTTGAATCTTCAAACTGGGCAGGTCCCTATTATTAGCCGTATTTTCTCTTTCTTCACGTGTGCCCCTCGTTCAGTGGTCGCTTCGGTGGAAGGAACTTGCAAACGACTGACTTTGGGCCAAAGTATCTCGACACCAACTGCGACGCGATACCTGATTGGTTAAGTATTACGTTTAGATTCAGCCCCAAAAAAGCCGGACAGTATTCCGAGTACCTATTTAGGTACCTTGGCCGCCACCCCCTAATTCGTCCAAGTAACCTATGAAACCCGAAAATTTAGAAGTGAAGTTTGGCGCTTTTGCGGCCAGTATGTGATGGTTTGTCTATGGACCCTTTTGCTGGATTCGAATCCACGGCTTATAAAAAAATATACTATCAACTTTATGGTTGATATTTGGCTCGGTTCACCGACTTGCGTGGCTAGTCGGACGGTCTCCTTTTCACGGCGTATCTTTTGGCCACAGTGAGGTGGTTGTCCGAAGACGAGAGATGAGGTCGGCGTGGTCGGCGCTGGGCCCAGGTAACTCTAGAGAATAAGGTACTTGGCCGTACGGCGGAAGACAGCATCGCAGTTACATGAAGAAAGTGACCAGTCCCACCGTACCCATCTTCCGGACCCTGACTGCAAAGCCGACGAAGTCGAGACAGAAGAAAACAAGTTAAACAACAGTTTGACTTGCACAGGTCCCTGTGTCGTCAATAAACAACATCGCACAAGCCAGCTCATTAGGAGACTTATCTACCTAAGGTACTTATAATTGTTACAGAGTCATGTCATTTTAGGCTCTCAGATTAGTCAGACATAATTATGGGTTCAAGCACCAGAGCAGGTATCTCCTCGATATGTCCTTGACTACCTAATCCTGATAGTTTAAGTCAATTTGGCGAACTTTGTACGTGATTCTGCACGCCAAGGCAGGACAGGATAATAGGTAGGTACACGCGATCCCGAGTGGCAGACGGTGTGGTTGCTGACATAACCCAGGAGAGTGTCGTAAGCCGATTGGATTTCCTTTCCGTACCTCCCCCCGAATCAGCCAACAACTTTGTGACCCGAAGATCGCGACCTGTCGGCAATATTCATCACGGCTTAATCAAGGGCTGTCTTGTACACCCACGATCCGCCCACCATGATGCACCCGGATCGCCAGGCGTACGTGGAAGAAGCCATGGACGAGGACAGGGGAATAGCGCTTGAAGATGTTCCCGTTGACCATGACTACGATATTCCTTCGGCCTCAGCTGGTTTGGGATCCGAGAAAGCCTCTGCGGTTTTGGCTCAGTTCGAGCGAAAACGACTTGCTGCTAGCATTGCGGTTCCCACTGATGATGGAAGGGTCCGCGCAAAGCTCAGAGAACTCGGAGAACCGATCACGCTATTTGGCGAGGGTCCCCCCGAAAGGAGAGACCGCCTAAGACAACTATTGGCTATCCAGAAGGAGCTTGCCGGTCTGGAGCAAGATGATATCGAGATGAAGGATGCAGCAGACGAGGCAGAGAAAGAAGAAGAGGAAGAGCAAGAAGAGGAGTTCTATTCACGAGGCGGCCCGCAACTCCTCGAGTCGCGCATCAACATCGCCCATTTTTCCCTATCCCGTGCCAAACGGCGAGTTCAGTTCCAAAAGCAGGAGTCGACAATACCTCTTCGAACCCACGTCAAGTTTCGGAAACAAATCAAAGAAAAGATCCAGGGCTTCGAGTTGCAAGGCAGTCAGACCGCAGGCGACCGACACGTCAGCATGACGAGAATCTCCCCCAATGGCGAGTTTGTCGCGGTCGGCAACTGGGGCGGCTCCGTTAAGCTCATCGAGATTCCAAACTTGACAGAGAGGGTGAATTTGAGGGGACACACCAACAAAATCAGCGGTCTATCGTGGTTCCCAGGGGCCACGCTTCCAGAGAGGAACGTCTCGGCAGGCGCGGTCAATCTTGCATCCGGAGGTGCTGAAGGCGCCATCCATCTCTGGTCATTGAACCAAGACACCCCGCTCTCAACGCTGAGTGGACATAGTGCCCGTGTGTGCCGAGTCGAATTCCACCCTTCTGGCCGGTACCTTGCTTCTGCGTCTGAGGACACGACTTGGAGACTATGGGACGTCGAGACAAGCAAGGAACTCTTGCTACAGGAGGGACATTCGCGAGGCGTCTATGCCGTGAGTTTCAATACGGACGGTTCCCTCTTGGCCAGTGCTGGCTTGGACAGCATTGGGCGGATCTGGGATATGAGATCAGGCCGAACCGTCATGATTCTCGATGAGCACATCAGGCCCATCCACGCCCTGGACTGGGGCACAGACGGACACAGGGTCTTGTCTGGATCGGCTGATGGTTGGGTCAAGTGCTGGGATGTTCGCAAAGTGCAGAGTACAACTTCCCTAGGCGCACACACGAGCGCTGTCTCTGACTTGAGGTGGTTCAAGGGGCTGGATGGCCCAGTGGATGGCACTCCACCAGGAACGGACGACAAGGGATCTCAGCAACCCAAGAAGTCGGGCACCTTCTTCGTCTCGAGCGGCTTCGACAACAAGGTCAAAGTCTTTTCAGCCGACGACTGGAGCCTCGTCCATACACTTAGTGGACACACAGGTCCTGTCGCGAGCGTCGACGTGAGTCGCGATGGGAAGTGGATTGTGAGCGGAGGTCACGACAGAACCGTAAAGCTGTGGGGACGCAATGACATGGAGGGCATATGAAGTTGGTGGATGCTCCCTTGACCCATAATCCCATAGATCTTCTAAATCTCGGCAAAAAAAATGATACCCATATATTATCTTCTCCTACTCTTTCTATGATTATCTTGGTATTTCCCCTTCAATTGCATGTTCGCATGAGGTCGGGGAGTGCAGTCCGATATGGCAATCAACTTTCGCGAGACTCCGTCTGTAGTCCTGTGCGGCGGCACAGGGCGGCGGGCACACAACATACCTTAGGTACCTTACGGGGTACAAATTTATTCCCTCGCTATACGAAGTAAAACCCCTATTTTACGAGACTGCAATGACTAAAATATTCGTGGGAACCATCAGCCAACCTCTGGTACAGTTATGAGCGGCTTCTCTCCAAAGTTCATCGTCTTCGGCAGTGGCGGTACGGGTTGTTCACTGTAGGTTCCCAAAATAGAAGGGGGTTGCACCGCCACATCGCCTGACCCCAGACAGTTGCGATAAGATAGGAGGTACCCATGTGGATAAGGTACTCCGTAATACAATCAAGTTCAAGACGCAGTCCATCCATTCATCGTCAATAAATCGATTCCCATTTTCTATCGACATCCATTCCGCAAAGCGAATCTCTCGATGCACAACCGATATCCACCTACCGACTGTCCCCATTATCAGACAGGCTGAATATCGACCTGTCGACTCTGGGCGCTTTCTATTTTCATATTATAATCACGGCAATGGCCAACATTGATCGATGGCGTCCTCCGCGGGAAGGGTACCAACCTCCCACAGTGGTCGCCGTGCCGCGACCAACATCTTCCTCGAGATCACCCGTTCGACAGCAGCGGGATGTTCCTCCAGCCGTGCCTAGCCCCCCGACGAGCTCATCAAGAACATCCCCGCCACGATCTCAATCTCGTCGAGACGCACAACCTTCGCAGCCTTCACCACACTCTCGACCCCAGACTCCATTACCGCTTGGACAGCGGCAGTGGTACTTCGACGCCGACGAGATAGCCAGCACGCCGACAATTATAGATGGAATTTCCCCAGCCGAAGAAAGATTACGCCGTGCCAAGGGCGTCAACTTCATCTATCAGGCTGGTGTGATGCTGGATCTCCCTCAGATCACCATGTGGGTTGCGGGCGTCTTCTTCCATCGGTTCTATATGCGATACAGCATGGTTGAGGAGAAGGGCGGTATCCATCATTATGTGAGTACACTTCAACTACGCTTTCAGTTATACTTAGATTTTCCGAAGAAACGGAAACCCCCAGAAACTGACAAGACTCGATATGGTAGAATATTGCTGCGGCCGCGCTCTTCCTCGCTAATAAGACGGAAGAGAACTGCCGCAAGACAAAGAACATTATTATCACGGTCGCCAAAGTTGCGCAGAAGAATACAAAACTCATTATCGACGAGCAGAGCAAGGAGTATTGGCGATGGAGGGACAACATCCTGGCCTATGAGGAGCTCATGCTGGAACTCCTGACATTCGATCTGATGGTCGACAACCCGTACCAACGGATGTTTGAGATGTTACGTCACCTCAACGTTGTACAGAACAAGAACCTGCGACACTCCGCCTGGGCCTTTTGCAATGACGCCTGCCTCACATCCATACCCCTCATACTCGACGCCCGGGACATCGCCATCACGGCCATCTTCTTCGCCAGCGTCCACACCGCGCAACAGATCTCCGACGTGGGCGATCAGGCGTGGTGGAAGGCCATCGATGCCGACGAGTCCAAGTGCACCCTCGGCATCACCATGATGCGCCAGTTTTACGCCGAGAACCCTCTCCAGAAGCGCAATCGGTCGCTGCCGTCGCCGGCGTTCGACATCGAGAGCACACGGCGGCCCAAAGATCCGCCGCCGGGTGACAACCTATCCTCGACCGCTGGAACGCCTCGCGACGCAGACAGATCCGTTGGCGGCCGCGATGATGCAGTCCAGGCGGAATCTGGGTCCCAGCCGGCTGCGAAGGACGCCGCCAGGACTAATGGGAACGGTGTTGTCTCGCCTGCGTCCAAGAGGAAAGACGTAGACTCAGATATAGATGGCCGGGATAGCAAACGAGCAAGACTGTCAGATGAGGACGAGGGCGAGGTGCTCGAATCCTGAACAATACCAGACTCGGCCCATGACACCTACATCTTATTCTTATCCCTTCGGTGTGGGCTCGGTATGCAAGGGGGGGGAGAATTTCATCTTCCATGTACGACTTATATTTCCTGCTCAGGAGTGGCTGCCTACGAAAATGAGGGGGCCAAGCGAGCATTGACATCCTTTTTTTTTTTTCCCCTTCTTTTGTTTACTTCCTTATTTTCTTCCCCGTTGCTTTCTTTTCGTCTCTCATACATATTTCTCAAAGTGTACAATTACCAAACTTTACGATATCAGGAAAGGGGGTGGCATGGAGCTCGGCAGCACCTTTACGAGCAAATTGATCTGCTAGGAACGCAAGGGGGGCAGCTTGGAACATGTCCTGGAGCACGGCGTTCGCGAGACAAAGATAGCGGGGAATAACAAGGTAGCGTCCAAGGGAAGGGAAGGCAACTCGTCTGTTGAATCCCTGGTTTACATTGCCTCTCACAATCGTTCAGAGGCTGACACCGAAGAGTGTGGAACAGATCCTTGGCAAAGGATGAGGAACATCATCTTCGATAATTGAGGTTTCTGTCGTTCTCTCCGTTTTGGGGGTAATGATGCGCTCGAAGTCGTGCATCTTCCTCTGTCTCCCGGGTAAAAGGGTCGGTGGCTGGGTTGCTTGTCGTAGGTGCTCTCTACCTTATTGTGTCCATATGGAGGATATCATGTTATCGTCCTCGCAGAAGGGCTAGAGGAATTTCAATGCGTCATTAGGTACTTCGTGCAAACTGCCTCGAAACTTTTGCACATTACCCTCCACGCGGGGCGGCGCCTGGGGCGCTGGCCGTGGTGCTCTTGTTTCCAGCCATTTCCCGCTTGGGTTGCGCTTGAGACTTTGATAATTCTTCTCAGATGGCCTGAAGTCTAACTTGAACTACGGATACGAAGTACTGAGTGTGTCATAGAGAGGGAGAAAGGGGGAGAGTCACGCCCCCAGAGATTCATTCACCAGGGGCATTGGATAGCTTATACCTGCGTCCGGGGCCCTGAAGTTCTGCTTCTTCCTTCCTCAAGAATCCCTTCAACAGACCATTCAAGTTCTCGCTGTCTAAAGAAGAACAAGCTCCTTATTCGCCGCTTGATATTTCGACGTTCAATGCTGGGGAAGTGTCACCGAGATGCTGTTCGGACGAGTCTTGGTCCTTACGCTAGGTTTCGGCCTACACACTGCATCCCCGGAGGTCCCGAAATGCACACCGTGAGTCTCTATCTATTTTCTCCGCTTACCCTGCTGCATTTTAGACTACGGAAAGGCTCAAAATTCTGTGCCCGCAGGTGTTCTTCTACCTCGCATCCAGACCTGAAACCGACTCCCCCTCCTTGCACCACCCGTACTACCGTGACGTCCCTGGTTATAATAACAACAACAATAACAACAACAGCAGCAACGACAACAACAGCAGCAGCAGCAGGAGGAGCAACAGCAGCCAACAGTCACCGACACGAGTATTACCGAAAGTCCATGATGATCCCCAAACGCTCCGGGGGCGCATTCTGCAATGTTGTTCATTGCGGAAGGCATTGTACTCCCCAAGACGGTACCGGGACCTGCAATGTTACTCATTGCGAAAGGTGTTGTACATCAATCAAAACCCCTCCGGGCAATTCCGTATCCTGCGAGGATATCTGTTACCGAGAGCATTGTACAGCAACAACCACCAAACCCACCGAACTCGACGCTTTTTTTTGCCGAAGGGATTGGACAACAATCAAACCCCCCCCCCCAGGCGATTCCGCATCATGCGATGGTAATTGCTGCCCATCACAACGTCACACCGGCCGTATCAAAGTTAGCGATTAAATATGCGGCGAGTATGTCGAGGCTTTCTCTTTTGCAACTTGAGCACAGTCGCCGGACCAACTGCCGGATACGGGTTTGGGATGAGCTTTGAACGGGCGGGTAAAGGATGTCTATATGTGCCAGATGCTTTCAAGCTTCGGGTATCGCGGCAACGTCGAGTAGATCGTGCGTGTTCCTTGTGGCAAAGGCTTCTGACACGAAAATCTCATGAGCGAAGTTGCCTACTAGGGAGTAATTCCCTGGGTCGAGGACAAGAGCCAGGACCAATCCACTGGGACGTGGGTTCTCGATCGGGATTTCTCGGTGTAGCTCGGTGAGGCCCCGCCCCGCCCCCACTTTCACCGAAGACTCGCTCGCTCAGTCCTATGCCAATAACCTTGAAAACTATTATGCTTTTCTTATAGACTCGGTTTCTTTAAGATTAACGCAGTATGCATTATCTAGCAGGATACCTGCTCGTGCTTTACTAGTATCTGGTAAAGAAGAAGAAAGAAATGGATAACGGAGTTTGGGACGATGTTCTCTACCCTGATCTGCAGTATGTGCTGGTCCAACTCTGCACCCGGCTTCGTCGGACGAAAATCATATCCATACTCATATCAACTCCAGTCCCCTCAAAATATTCGACGCTGCGAGGCGTCAGGACCGATTCCTCTACGTGTCCGCCCCCATGGTGAGATACAGCAAAGTACGCATACCAAGCACCCTAGCTCTCGTTAAGTCCCTCGCCACTCGCTCACGGGGTTTCACTCAACAATTGTCTCGGTTAGCTTGCGTTCAGAAGGACCGTCTATGAGTATGGGACCGATATATGCTTCACTCCCATGATCCTGTCCAAGGAATTCAATCGGAGCCATTTTGCGAGAGATAGCGGTATGTTTTCTTGCTCCTTCCTGCCTCTTAGCCACGTTTCTGACCGAGAACCTCTCAAGACCTCACCTTATCAACACAAGGACCGCAGCCCCCGACTATCGTTCAATTCGGCGCCAATAGCCCAACAGAACTGACACGGTCATCGTCACTAGTAGCTCCCTATGTCAACGGCGTCGATCTGAACTGTGGATGTCCCCAGTCATGGGCTTGCGCCGAAACCATGGGAGCCGCGCTCATGGGCCGCCGGGAACTCGTAAGAGACATGGTCGTCGAGACCCGGGAGAGGCTGGCAAGGGATGGCTGGGCCGTCGACAAAGAAAAAGACATGGAGAACCCCAAGGGACGTAGCATTAGTGTAAAGATTCGGGTTCATACGGATCTCCGGTAAGTTGAGTCGACCGGTCTTCGTTCCTGGGCCTCCTTTCCACCACTCGGAACGGCAACGGCGACTGACAAGCCATCAAGGAGAACGATGGATTTTATAGACACCGTCATAGGTCATCCCCAGGACCGTCATATCGACTTCCTCACCATCCACCCTCGGACGCGGACCACCCCCTCCAGCGCACCTATCTTCGGCGAGTCTCTCGCCATACTCGTCGAGAAATACGGCGACACCCTCCCCATCCTTCTCTCGGGGGACGTCTTCTCTCTTGCGTCCTTACCCCTTTCACCCCTCCTGTCTAGAAATGCCGCGAGCCCTACCATTACAACATCCGCAGATCCCTCGCGCGACTTGAACCCCGCGTCACAAGAAAACGGCAGCGCCTTGTACCAATCCCCACAAACCACCTCGCCCTCAATACACTTTAAACCGAGCACGACCAAGCTCGCCGGGCTCATGTCGGCCCGCGGCATCCTCGCCAACCCGGCCCTCTACGCCGGCCACGAATCCTGTCCCTGGTCCGCAGTCGAATCCTTCCTCCGCCACGCCGCCCGCGCCCCGCTCCACCTCAAGCTCATCGTGCACCACCTCAACGACATGTGCGGGCCGGGCATGGGCCCCGACAAGCATTCACTGCTGTCCAAGGCCGAGCGTATACAGCTCAACTCGCTCACTAACATGGTCGATGTCATCGATTTCATGGATGACATGATCGAGCGGAAGACGGGGCGCGTGGGTGGGGTAGCGAGAGCGGAGGGAGAAGGGGTAGAGAGGTTGGTGTCGAGGACACCAGTGGATGAGGAGGCATCGCGATAGTGGGGTGTGTGATCTTCCGCGTTGGTCCTTTTGGACGTGGCGAGCAATGTTTTAGACACACACCTGCCAATACAATAAAATGATGCGTCTATTATCTCGCCCATCCTTGTCTCCGTGGCTACGGGCCGCACCTTCGACAAATCCGTTCTTAGTTCGTATGACACGCGCCTTGCTCGTGAGGGCGGTCCGGGAACCCGGGGTAACAGTATAAGAAAATTTGTATTGCAAGTTCGTGGCCTGAACTCCGTCCATGCCTGTAAAGTACACTTTACCTTGACGCAGTTTCGAGAATCTACAGCAATCCAGGAAAATCGGAATGACCGCCCTTCGTCGGCATCCCATTTTTGCCAACTACAGGTTCTCCCGTCAAATGTTATTCCACTAGCCTCCACAGTTTTTTTTTCCATCCTTCTTTCGCTCCAGTTCTTACGGGAAGTCTGTTCGCCGCCCAACCCTCTTCCAATACCTGTACACAATCGATCCCTCTACCCCTCAGCCAGTGTTTAGAAAGACATCTGCTTCTTGATTTCCGCGATGGCAAGGCCGGGGTTCAGACCCTTAGGGCACGCCCTGGTGCAGTTGAGGATGGTATGGCACCGGTACAGGCTCATGGAGTTGTCGAGGGCCTGCTTCCGCACGGCCGTGCGCTCGTCGCGCGAGTCGGCCAGCCAGCGGTAGGACTGGAGAAGGATGGCGGGACCGAGGTACTCCTCCGAGTTCCACCAGTACGAGGGGCAGGATGTCGAGCAGCAGGCGCACAGAATGCACTCATAGAGGCCGTCAAGCTTTCTGCGATCGGCCTTGGTTTGACGATATTCCTTACCCTGTTCTACTGTCAGCGGGACCACCAAAGAAGAAGAAGGCCCTGATGTCTGAAGAGATGACTTTGGGGGGTGTGGGGACGTACGTCGGGGGACGGGGTGTCTCTCTGCAGGTAGGGCTTGATGGACTTGTATTGCTTGTAGAAGAGGGTGAGATCCGGCACCAGATCCTTGACGACGTAGGTATGCGGGAGGGGGTAGATCTTCGTCTCAGAGGCGTCCTCGGTATTGATACGGCCTGAAGAGATTGTCAGTCCCATGTACTACTGGAACATGCAGTCCAAGGATCGAGCAAGAGGTGTCCTCTTCCAGGCGAGATGGGCCTCGCAAGGAGCCCCAATAGAGTGGAGTGCGACTTACAGAGGCAAGCAAGGGTGTTCTGTCCATTGATGTTCATGGCACAGCTGCCGCAAATGCCCTCTCGGCAACTCCGCCTGAAGGTCAGGGTCGGGTCGAGCTCGTTCTTGATCCGGATCAGCGCATCGAGAATCATGGGTCCGGTTTTATTGAGATCCAAGGTGTAGGACTGCATGCGCGGCTTCTCGGTGGGTGTGTCGGGGTTCCAGCGGTAGACTTGGAAGGTCTTCATGCGCGGCTTCTCTGACGGGGTGTCGCTGACAGAAGCCATGGAGCGAACGAACATGGCAGGGCGGAAGGCGGGCTTGATAGCCGAGCCAAGGGCTCTGGCTGAGGTAGAGCGGAGAGCGGCCATGATGGCGAACGAAGACTCGGGGGTTGTCTGATGAGAGATCCGTGTGCGGGGCCAAAGTTAGGAATGCGAGAGGAATTCAGGCAGGGTAAGATGACCAAAGCCGCGTATTGAATGAAGCTGATCGCAATCCGCTCGGGCGTCAAACACGGCTGTTCTTTTGTTTCTGTGCCCGTTCAAGGTGAAATTGCGGGTGGCGGCAACACAAGTCAGTTCGTGACAAGTGAAGACATCATGGAAGTTTTGGCTTCCCCTTCGGTCCTCGGCTATTGCGAGCAGTCGAAGCGGGTCGACCAATCAACGGCGATGCATTTTCAACCCTCTCGCTGCGCGGGAAGGGACGACTTGGAAGGCTTTGGATCCACTTAATGCTATCGGAACAAGCAGCACGTGATGGTTCGGGAATACATATTCCGGATCCTGGACTGTTTGTGTGCTGATTACTTAATCACATTATGTGTGTTCGGAGAGATTGGATTCGTAGGTACGGAGTATTACACGAGAATGGGAGCCTCCCCATGCGAAAGAAAGAAAGAAACATTATTCTCGTTGAAATCCAACATGATCGGCACCTATGAATTCATATCGTTGCGTAGGTACATTTAGTTTGTGAGGCCCATGGCCAGCCAGCCGGACCTGACAAACTGGTTATGACTGTACGTCGTAGTTCATGGCCGTGCAGTACCTTGCCTTATGTTCATTAAAACACCATCGAGTAAGATATGCTTTAGCACGGGGCGGTAGAAATTCGGACTTGCCCACAAAGCCGGAGTCAACTACTTGCTCATCGAGGCTCTTCCCAGTAAACAGGTTCAGTCACATCTAGTCACGCTAAAAGCGAAATCGCCGCGTCCCGGAGCAGGCTGCCGCTGTTCGGACCAACCTTGTAGGCGGCCAGCATTTCACAAGGGCACTTACGCCACCTTGCCCACTAGTGTACACTACAAGGATTCCTCGTTTCTCAGGGCAGACATAAAACTGCCGTGTTCGGGGGCAAAGGCGTGGCGACTATGCGAAGGGCAAGGCTCGCGGAAAGGAGCAATCTGTCCAGTGACTCTAGTGTGCTTCCTGACAGGTCGACAGAATGATACACGGCGATTGGATTGGCAAGCCTAACGGCGGAGCAGATGCACCAAGCAGAATAAGAAGCGAGGTTGATGTTGCACCGCAGACGACCGAGTAGGTACACGTGTAGATGCGACGGCTCATATCACACAGATACCTAAGGTAGGTACCTAACAGGGCACTTGAATTCCACGTGACAGAAACGTAGGGGACTTCTTAAGGCCCCACTACTACATTACGGTACGTCCTTATACCACCCTGAAATTTAAGGTACCTTATTAGGTACCGACGGAGTAATTATGTGGTGGTTGTTGTAAGCATCTCGAGTTTCCTTTGAAAGAAGTTTAACTCAGTACCAAAACCCACCCACCCATGTTTTTGTTGTTGGAGTGGTGATTTGCGACTGTCAATATTCGATATCTGACTCGGGAGTAATGGCTACAGACTCCAAGGCTTGAATTTGCTCCTTCATCACTTTTTGGTACACTTTCCTTTCGACATGCCGAGGGGCAAGGTACGAGACTTTCAGAAACCACGACACATTGTACCATACTCAGAGCAATGGCTGCAACGCTGATCGCATCTCGTCACCAACTGCCATCACTCTCGTCCATCCGTCCTCTCTATAGATTAGGTAGGAATACATACATATACATCAAGACGTTGGTTTCTTAATTGAGCAATCTGGACTAACCAAAGCCCGTTTACTTAGCTCTAGGCCGCACTCGCCCCTATCCCTCTCGCATGGCGATCGACCCGCCCCCCTTCCGTCCCGACAGACGCTCCTTTTCGACAGCAAGCTCCTTGAATTCACCCACTGGCTCGAGTGGCCCCTTTACCTTCCACGTAGCCGCCTCCTTCACGGGGAAAGACCGCCGCTTCGACCCGACCACCCACGTCTTCCACTTCGACTCCCACAACCGCTTCCCACAAACAAAGGGCAGCAAGTCGGCTCGCCCGGACAGTGGCCATGACGCCTTCTTTGTCAGCCCCGTAGGCACCACCAACGCCGTGGCCCTAGGCGTTGCCGACGGCGTCGGAGGCTGGGTCGATTCCGGCGTCGACCCTGCAGACTTTGCCCACGGCCTCTGCGAGTACATCTCCACCGCCGCCTCCGAACACGAGAGCGAGAACCCCGACGCCGCCGAAACCGCGACCCCTCTCCCGCCGTCGGCCCGCAACCTCTTGCAGGTCGGTTATCAGCGCGTCTGCGAAGACCGCACCATCCGCGCCGGCGGCAGCACCGCCTGCGTCGCCGTCGCCGCCCCAGACGGAACCCTCGACGTCGCCAACCTCGGCGACTCCGGCTTCCTCCAGCTGCGTCTCGGCGCCGTCCACGCCTCCTCGGAACCGCAGACCCACGCCTTCAACACCCCCTTCCAGCTCTCCGTCGTACCACCCTCCGTCGCCGCCCGCATGGCCGCCTTCGGCGGCGCCCAGCTCAGCGACTTCCCCCGGGACGCCGACGTCTCCCACCATCAGCTTCGCCACGGCGACGTTCTCGTCTTTGCCAGCGACGGCGTGTGGGACAACCTCTTCGACCAAGATGTCCTTCGCATCACTCGCCGGGTCATGACGTCTTCGGGAGCCTGGGTCACCACGCCCTCTGACAGCGAGGGGCAAGCCGTGGCAGAAGACAACAAGGGCGGCATTCGCGTCATCGATGATTTGCGCCCCCTAACGGCGACGCAAGAACAACGCTCGGCTTCCTCGCCTTCTAGGGTACCTGTCAGCCTACAGAGCGTCCTCGCGACCGAGATCACCGCCGCGGCCAAAGCCGCGAGCATCAACTCCAAACGGGATGGTCCTTTCGCCAAGGAGGTCCAAAAGTGGTATCCCCACGAAAACTGGCGTGGCGGCAAGGTGGATGACGTTGTCGTCGTCGTCGCCGTCGTATCGGACGAGTCGAGGGCCGGCAGGCCGAAGAGTAAACTTTGAGCGACGAAGACCAACAACGTGCTTGCACGCAAAATAGTTTACCTGATAACCCAGGTACAACCCAGTCGTGGATGTGGCTCCGTGTGTTCGCTTCAGTCTATCTACAACATTCTAGCATGATGCATGCGTCCTTTTATGGGCACTGGTGGGTGATATATGTACCGGGCGCAGGATCAAGACCGAGAAAAAAGGAAGCGGGTTATACATCTGTGTGCATACCATATATTAGACGGGGAGTGGATGAGCTACATTGCTCCAGGATCACACTTGGTAGGGTCGGGGGACATGCGGTTGGCATAGCAGCGGAGTGTACTGACTACCTTACTAGACGTTTTGGTCGGGTAGGTTCATGAATGAAGTGCAGTGTAATTCACAAATTCGGTTAGGCGGTTCTTAGCAAAGTTCGCAACCTCTTTGGTCATATCTGATTCGAAATAATTAGAGTTACGCCGCCAGGGCTTGCTTTGGCTGGTAACCCTGGCGCAAACATGTACGAAGTTAGTTTGCTTTCTGTTGATAAGGAGCATGGATGACTCCAACGGCTGACGACAGTTCGATGCTTCTCACGGATCGGAAACTACACAATGCCCGCCCCTTTGTATCCCCCCATGTGGAAATGCTCCGTGGCATCGGGTCTCCCCATACCCGAGACATGCAGACACCCGCGGAACCACTGCGCTTGCCTCGTACGTGTTGCAGAACGAACGGGCAAGCGGCCCCTTACGATTTTCTTACGATTTTTCCCGTGAGCAAGTGAGCAGAGAGCGATCCCAATCAACAAAAATATTCCGGTCGCATGAGAACTAATTATGCTAAGCACGTGCATGAACCGCAAGTGCCCTGATACAATGGGTAAAAACAAGCATTCCCCATAATACCTCATCATGTTCGAGGTCGTACGGCAAAACGACCCCCAATCTCGTTCCGTACCACGTGCCTCCCGTGTTTAACATGTCCATGAACCAAGTGGTAAGACCATGACCCACCTCCGGCACAACGTTAAAGTGGCAGAAATTACTGGAAGTAGAGCAGGGCGGCAACGGTGAGGCCAAGGAGGGCAAGAGGGCTGCCCAGGCGACCGGCCTTGCTGCCGGGGACCTCAACGTCGTCGGACTCAGTAGGCGCAGCATCATCGGACTCGGTGGCGCCTGTGACGGTATCAGTATCAATAACACGTAGTCAGCAAACAAGGATGGGAGGGGATAGAACATACTGGCCAATTCCGACGCTGACGAGCTGGCCGACTCAGAAGCAGAGGAGACTGCCGAGCTAATGGCAGAAGAGACAGCGCTGGAAATCTCAGAGGCCTCAGAGCTAGCAGCCGAAGACTCGGCCTCGGAGGTGGTGGACGGAGCAGCCGTGGTCAGGTCGGAGGGAGTAACCGTAGGTTCGGCGGACGTAGGTTCGGCAGACGGGGTCGCGGTGACGGCGGAATCATCGCCATCAAGGGGGAACTGAACACTGTAGTTGACTTCACCCGTTGCCTCATCCTCGATCTGGAAGTTGTACGTGTTGTCCGCAATGTCCTCAGGGACAAGCCAGGTGAAGGAATCGCCAGTCGCGCCCTCTGTAGCGACTTGGTTAGCATGGCAAGTGGAGGGAAACCTCGGCATTGACATCGGCTAAGCATACCAGCAAGGACCTCGACGGTCTGAAGGTTGTCCGAAGGGCCGGTCTGAAGGCGGATGGTGACAGGACCATCGTTGCCAGCCCACTCTAGGGTGAACTCCTCGCCAGGGACGAGGTCAAATTCTGAGTTGGTGATGATAAAGTCTCCATTCTGGGCCTGGACGAAGGCAACGAGGCCAGCGAGAGTTGCAATACTGACGATTCTCATGGTGTCGTTTGTGTTCGGGACTGGAAGTCGATTATCGAAATGGGGGATTATGAGGACAGACGAGAACTAGGGACGCTTAACTCTGTGAGATTAGCAAGTGAATGGACACGCCCTGAACTAGGTTGTTGAAACAAAAGGAGGGGAGGTCGGAGCAGCAAAGAGTGGGAGAAAGATCGTGGGAAGAAAAGAAATGCCCTGGGAAGAAAGACCACCGAAAACAAATACAACACGCGTATGCATGTGGTGGATGAGATGAAGAACAAGAAAGCGAGGCAGACTTTAATGTAATAATTCTGAGCGGCGCCAGGAGCGGCGCGACGGAGGGAGGGGGGGTTAGAGCATTGTTTGGCATGCAGACTTACATCAGATGTTGGCTGGTGGAACGCGGCGGACGATCGATATGGGGATGGATACTGTAATCCGGAAGTATTAGGGGTACGCGTAGTTTTGGCTTGTTGATGTTGTTGTGAGAAATCAAAGACGACTTGAACAACAAGATGCACGGTGCGCAGAAGAACGAAAGTATTTAAAGCGAGAGACGATGAGTTTGACGACGAGCTGGGTGGACAACGAGGGGAAGGCTTGACTGAGCTGACGACTGTCACAACTGCTGGTGAGGAAGGAAGATCAAGAGAGGGCAAGCGAGAGCGGACCCGATGTGGAAAGACGGGACCTTAAGAAAAGGGAGGTGAGATAGGCGCTGCCTGTTCATCCATGGGCCCTGGAGAGCCAGCCTTGGCTAGAACCAGTTAGGAAGTAATTACCTCGTAATTTAAGCCTCCCCGCTCCCCCCAGGCATTAAATCGTAAATGAACGAGGTGGAAGGAACTGCACTCGACGGGAAATGAGCATCGTCCACCATAAGGCCACCACCGTGACTGCCCCTGGTCAAACTTGCAGGCATGATCTCCACGTCCCCGATCCCCCATCCTTCACCAGCCACACCAGCCAATGAACCCCGGACAAATCAGCAAGTACATACATGTACGAATAATACCTGTTCGCAACAGCAGAGGTACGTTGTACGTTGTACATGCGGTATTCAATCCGTAGAAGAGTTTGTGGTAGGTGTTTGAAATCCGATTCATGATACGCGAACGTGGTTCGTTACATTGTTCAGCAGTGCCACTTTCCCCTGACCCAACCGTCCACATCCACCGTGTTCAGGAAGCATCCCAACCTCTAGAGGAGGTACCTGACTAACCATATTTTTTTCGTGGCGTGTAAGGTGGGTGCTGAATCGTGGGTAACAGTGGGTACTGGGTATCACAGGTACCCTGGAGTCTGGCCCATTCCATTGAATGATGAAAGCCACGGAAGAAAACCACCTTCGTCAATTTCGTCAGGTTCGTGACGAGTGAAAAGTTGGGGGACGGGATAAGAAAAAAAAAGAAAAAAAAGGGAAGGGAAAAAGAGAGCAAAGGACAACAGCAATCCAATCACAAGACACAACGCACAACGCCTCGTCGAACGCCCTCCGCCTCTTCTCTTAATTGGGTCACTGTCGCCCCTTTGTCCCTCGCTTTGTCAATAAAGTCGTCGAGTGACCCGCCGACACCGAAGTACATTCTTTTGGCCCCAACCAAGGCCTGGCACTCGACCTGGCATCCCTCTTGTGGCGACGACCGTTCCCTGGAAAGAATGGCAAAGACCGTTTCAGTGAATGCTTCAAGGGCGAATGGCGAGTAAATCGTCTCGGCGCCCAGTACCAAGGTGTCGTGGCGCTCATTCCGAGTCGGATCCGAATTGGCGTTCACATTCCCATTCCCATTCCCATTCCCATTCCTGGCCTCGCCCTCATTGTCATTTTCGCGCTCTTTCACACTGTCCTGACTCGCACCTTCCCTGTCTCGGTCGCTGTCATGTGGGCTGGTGCTGAGGCTCAGTCCGTAGATGAGATTCACCAACTCGGCCGACCAGCCCCCCGAGACGAAGTCCAACGAGATGTTGGACGCGACCAGGAAGTCCCGGAAGGCTGCGAGCACCTCAGGCGTCAGCTCGAGTTCCCCCTCGAGGTCGAATGCTCCCTGGAGCGCTGTGCAGCCGCGTGACTGATGAGCGAGAGCCCAGGCGAGAACGAAGTTTGGCAAGGTCACCAACTGCAACACCGTCGGGTTGTAGTCGGCGAGGACTAGGGACAACGGGGGTTGGGGACCAGTCGCGTCCGACTCGAATTGGGCTTCCATAGCCCATCGAAAAATGGCTAGCGAAGGCAGCGCCGTACCGCATCCAAGCTGTTCAACCGGTCGACCTCCCGGGGCTGCTTGTCAGTTGATCAACCTTCTCTTTATGGTTTTTTTTTTCTTGTCTCTTCTTCGTTCAACCTCAAATCACAAGGGCCGCAAAAGGGGTTTCTTGTTTTTGGCGTTCCAATGGCACTGGAGAGAAAAGGTCCAAGGAGGGAGGTCGTACCTCGATCACACGAAGCGGCCGTCGCCGCGCCTCGTTCATGTGCCTATCGGCGCCCAGTACCTTGACAAGATCCACGCTGCTCTCCCAACTCTTGAAGCCCCCTTCGTAAACACCCGTCTTGATGTCGTGGGCACCGAGTCCTTCGGGACCCTCACTCCCCTCGCCATCCTCGGTTTCGACCTCGGCCATCAGCTGAATTCTGACATCCCACAACTCTCTCCGTGGTAGGTCAATGGTGCGCCCATCGTCCAAAGTTACGTCCAGGAGGCTATACGCGATTTTGGACGGCAGCTGCTGAAAGAGGTCCCGCAAGGCATGTCGCGCGGGGGTTAACTGGGGCTTTCCGGCGACGGGGAATGCACTGGCTGTGGCCGGTTGTTGCTGCTGCTGCTGCTGCTGCTGCTGCTGCTGCTGGGCTTGGGCGCTTGCAGGCTCTGACAAGGTGTGCTTCTCAACTTTCGAGGCCAAGCTGGTGACTTCTTCATTCGACCCTTGATCTTCTTCTATGTCGTCGCCTCCAAAGGAAAATGAGAACGATGATGCCATTTTCCAAAGAAAAATATTTACTCAAAATTCGCTTGAGCCTGTGTTGAACGTGGGGTTTCTCGTTGGAGGGATTCACTTGTTCTACGATGTGCGAAGTGGGGTATTCTTCCACTGGCCTGTGGAGTTGACGGAGACAATGACCAATTGGATCGCGGTACTTTTACGAATTGGGTCTCTGCTTCGGTGCCACGGTATACAACGTATCTGTGGCTTGTATCTTCCTGAACGACGCGACGAGACGAGACGGGAGACAGGCTTCTTTTTCTATGAAGTCTTGGGAATCGCGTTTCTCATGCGGATGCCGTATGGTTCCCCGGCTTACCACTCGTCTTAGGTCTGACGTTTTATTTCGCGGCTGCCCATGACGCCAATGGATTGACGGTGCTCTGGTACGGCCTATCAGCCTTTAACTGGGTGGCTCCTCTTATTTCACGCTTCAAGCAGGAAGAGGGGAGCAACTTATTAAATTGACAGGAGCGTGCTTACAGGGAGCGTTGATTCAGGAAATGTATGATTGTATTATCCATAAAAGAGAAAGAAAAAGGGGGCGGGTATACGTGTCCTAAATATATCTACCACCTTCTAAACGAGGATAGTGTTACGGCTAACAGGCCTAATATGCACTAGCACGAGGGATGCACTGGTATGCAACGTACCAGGACGCAACCAGAGGATGACTCAGGATAATATCACGTGTTAAGTCACGTGATGGATAACCAAGGAAGATAGACTAGCACGCCCGGCGCTAGTATAAGGAACACACTAGTATAGACGGATCACTAGGATCACTAACGATCACTTAGCTAAGGAAGTGATCTAGTGTGATCCCAGGCCAAGGGATCACCAGGGCGTTCGTGATCTCGTGGATATATATACTAGAGTATTCTAGGCCTTACTTCTATTAGAGAATAAGGCATCGATTAATCTAAGTCTTTACCTAGACTATTATTCTACGCTTAAACCTACCTTATAAAGAAGACGCCTAGTCTTTACGACGTAACTACGACTAGATTACTAGGAACAATAGTTACTACTCTTTAGTTAATATCCTCTTCTTATTTTAAACTAAAACCTTAACGCTAGTCCCTTATCGTCCGCTATACTATAAAGGACCGGAAGCCGTTATAATATTTTAATCGATCCTATTCGGTAAGTAGACCTTAACACCTAATAAGTAGTACTCTCTTAATAAAAGGTAATATATCGAATAACGCTAATACCACGGGTAATACTACTAGTAACACTAGAATAATAGCCACCACGGCCGCCGACCTAATATAAGCTATACGTAATTAAATTACGTAACTCCACTAAGAGAACCAGTAACTCCGAGCTTAGATTAAGGCACCACGTCCTAGTAACCTAAGGTATATATACCTAGAGCCACCTAAGTACGATAGGACTCGGGGATAGCTATAAGGCTTCCTAACCTATCTCCGGGGGTATTTCTTATTCTATAAGGACACCCTTAACACGGAGGAGGCGAAAGTTCTCTACGCTATAGCACTCCTCACGGGAGACGCCTATAGGTGGTTTAAGCCTATCCACAGGGACTATCTAGAGTACCTTAACGATCCTACTAAGAGGGAGGATAATACTACGGCTATTTTTAGCGATTTCGAGGTTTTCGCTTAGCGACTCGGCGGTATCTTTAGGTAACCCAATAAGAAGAGGGTCGCTGCCTAATAACTTAAAAAGCTTTAATAGACTAAGTCGGTAGCCGACTATACCGCTAAGTTCTAATAGATCGCCTTAAAGCTTAACTATAATAATAAACCCCTTATAGACTAATACTATTATAGGCTTAAAGATAAAGTTAAGGATAAGCTATATAAACTTAACCGCCCGGAAGATTTTAGCACGTTTATAGCTATAGCTATTCGGATCGATAACCGATAATTTAAACGACGAATAAAGAAACGCTAGAACTTAAATACCACGATATATATTACTTACTATAGGAGGAACTAAGCTAATACTAGCAGGAAGTAGCTATACCCACGCTAATTTAGGAGCACCTCGTATAGATACTATAATAGTCCTATAAAGCTCGATAATATTAACCGATAAAATAATTAGCAGGGCAGGAAAGATATAAGTAAAGTTAAATACTATAATTACGATAAAATAGGCTACTTCGCGCGTAATTACTAATAGTCTAAGAGAGAATAATTATAATAATAGGCTAATACGATTAGAAGAAAGAAACCCTAGAAGGAAATTAACGCTGTTAGACATCTAGAAATTTATAGGGACGAAATACTACACGCTAACCTCTATTAAATAACCTGCTACGATAACTATTATCTAGTATACTAATTAGAGAAGGATAGAGCTAGATATTACCCTAAAAGACCCTAGAAGATACTCGTTATGGTATTTAGTAACGAGTACGATAACGACTATAGCCTTAAAGTCCCTGACTAGGATAACGATAGACTAGCTTTATAAATTACCGTGGAAATTCTTTAGGAACGCGGATAGATAAAGGAAGAAGCTAAAAGATAGAAGCAGATCTTAGAGATCTAGAAGAAATAGGAAGTCTATACGAATACTAGCAGTAAAGGCTTTAGCGCCCTCCAGGAAGTAGGACTCACTCCCGAAGAGAAATACTAGCTTAAGAAAGAGGATTATATATGTTACGTATAGGAGGAAATCGCTAAGCTCGAAGAGTAAGATTAGGAAACGGGGTCTGATAGGATCCCGGATAATAACACGAACTTCTAGTATTAACCTATAGAAGTAGCCGACCTAATCGAGGAGGAAACTATTTAGCTATAGATACTCGACTAGCTCGCGGAAGAACCCCTTAGATAAACCTATTAAGTCCGTTTTACTAAACTTAGCTTAAATAACGCCTATTACGGAGCACCCACGGTGTTACGACGGCTTCCGGTCCTTTATAGTATAGCGGACGATAGGGGACTAGCATCGGGGTTTTAGTTTAAAATAAGAAGAGGATATTAACTAAAGAGTAGTAACTATCGTTCGTAGTGTCTGGTCGTAGTTACGTCGTAAAGACTAGACGTCTTCTTCATAAGCTAGAGTCGAGCGTAGACTAATAGTCTAGGTAAAGACTTAGATTAATCGATGTCTTATTCTCTAGTAGAAGTAAGACCTAGGATACTCTGGTATATATATATATTTCCGGTGTCTGGATCGATGCTTTTCCACTATGATTCTTTCGGGATTATAGGCTATCCTGGATAATCCCTTCGGATTATAGGGATTATCTGTCGAGTCCCTTGATCTGGTGGTCACGTGTCTGCGCACGTGACCCGCGTTCCTCCTAATTCAGCTTACCCTCCGTGCCATAATGATATTCATACTTAAGACCCAGGGTCCCGTAGTAGGCCCGGGCCGGGCCTTATCTTACTAGCCGTGATATTACCTCCCTCCTTCTAGGTTACTATCCTAGTATCTATAAGTACGTGTTCCCCGCTCTTTCGCCCGTTCCTCGTTTTTCTTCTTTACTAACCGTCCTTCCACTATATCAGGTCGCGTTAATAAATCTTCCTCGCGTTACCTAAAGACCGAAAGGCGTAACGTTCTTTTATAACTTCTCCTCCAGAACCCTTCCGCTATAGATCGTCCTTATTCTTTCTGCTCTAAAAAGAAATTATCGTGCGCGACTTCGTCCGACTCCTCCCGCTACCTCGGCTGCGTTAAAAGCAATCAGCCCCGTTACGACGCTAAGGGGCTAACCCCTTAATAACTTCGTAAAATCGGGGATAATTATTCGAAAGTGGAGGCGGAACTCAAAGCCGCCGAGGATGAGCTTATATAGTTGATGGCGAAGGTTTAACGTTTAAGAAAACAGAAAAAGTTATGGTTTAAGAAGATAATACGGGCGGTTTCCCGAGGTATCGATAGTGTGGAGGAACTAGAGCGTGTGGAGAAGGAAAAGGCCGATCGGGAGCGCGAGCGGTCCTCTAGCGGTTATCCTTCTTCTTCGTCCTCTAAGCACCTTCCTAACGGTTTTATAGATAATTAGGATACTATATACCCGGATATAGTTCTATCTCCTTCGGTGCTTACGGAGTTTAGCGTGGTGTAAGGTATAGGAGTGTTTAGTTCTGGGTCCTAATAGCGCCCTATCGGTACTATTTTAGGAGTTACTTATAATTAATCAGGTTTTCTTTAGGTTTCTATATATTATCGCCGTAGTCGTAGTTTTTCTATTTTATAAAATATTCGGTGCCGTCTAGCGTCTCTTAGTAATCGAGGATTTATTCTGCTTTATACACGTCGCTAGTATTAACTATAATCGTGTCTTATATTATTTTTACGTTTTTTAGTGCTAGTTTAAGTAGTGAAATATAGAAATTATTATATATCCTTATTATCGGAGGTAGTAATAGAATATAGTTTATATCTAACTTTTTCTCTAGGATTTTAAATAGTCCTAATTCTTTAAAATCTAATTTATCGCTTAGTCGTTATATCTTAATGTTTTTACGAATAAGGTAGACGTGGTCCCCCTTTAAAAGGGTTAGTCCCTTAATCCTTGATTAATTCGCGTACCTGCTTATTCGTGTTCTGACTATCTCTAGGTCGGTTCGTAGTTCTTCGTGTAGTTTTTTTATACTTTTAACTGTTTTTATTACTCTTAGTGCGTCTAGTCCTTCTAAAGGTTTTCTAAATGCTATCGGTGTGTATCCGTAATTTACTTCGAACGGTGTTTTCTTTGTTAACTCGTTTAACGAGCTATTATATGCAAACTATATAAGTGGCAGGTATTACACCTAATTATCTTATTCGTACCTTATATAGTATCGTAGGTACTATTCTAGGACTTGGTTTATGATTTCGGTTTATCCGTCCGTTATAGGGTAAAACGCTATCGAATACTTATATTTCGTTCCTAGCTAGCTTATAACTGCTTTCCAGAAGTTACTAGTAAAGAGCTTATCTCTGTCCGTGATGATTTCGTTCGGTGCGCCGTGATCCCTGATTAGGCGGTCGATAAAGATACTTACTAGTTCTTCTACTATAGTGTTTTTAATATATAGAATATAAAGAGTGTATTTCGTGAATCGGTCGATAATTATGAATATGCTATCGTAGGCGATTCCTGTTACTGGATCTTTAGATACTAGAAATCCTATCACGAAGTCTATTATAATTGACTTCTATAGTCCGTTTACTACTAGTAGTGGTTTTAATAGTCCGTAAAGTTTATATCGGCTGCTCTTTACTTTCTGGCAAATATCGCAGTTACGAACGAAGTCCCTGACTCGTTCTTTGGTTCCTATATAGCCGTATTATTAGCGTAATCGGTAGTATGTTTTATAAATTCCTTAATATCTATGTATCGGCGAGGCGTATGCTTCTTTAAATATAGTATCCGTTATCCGATTAATGCTATTTACCTCTTTATCCTTTAGAGTAAGAGCTTCTCCTTCCTATTAGAGTATAGCTTATAGTTTAGGTGATTCGTTAGGTGTCCCTAATCGGCTGAGTGCGTCTGCGCGACTATTTTCGCTCCCTTTTATATACTAAATATAGAAATTAAATTCGGCTAGGAATTCTGTCTATTGGATCTATCGTTTATTAAGAACCTTAGTAGTGGTGAATTACGCGAGGTTCTTATAATCCGTGTAGACCTATACTGGGTATCTTATCCCTGATAGATACGGTCTCTATTCTTTAAAGGCTTCGATAATAGCTATTAGCTCTTTATCGGGGATCTGATAGTTAAGTTCTAGTCTACTAAGTTTCTTAGATATAAAGGCTATAGGGTGTAGTCTTCCTTTTACGTCACGCTATCCGAGTTATACTCCTAGAGCCTAGTCGGATACGTCTATTTCGAGTTCGTATTCTTTATCGGGGTCTAGTATTACTAAGATAGGTTCGCTAGTAACCCTTCCTTTAAGAGCTTAGAATACTTCTTCTATTCTTTCGTTCTATTCGAAGTCGAGTCCTTTTTTAGTTACTTTAGTTAAGGGGATAGTAATCTTACTATAGTCCTTAATAAATCGTTAATAGTAGTTTATAAGTCCGAGAAAGGACTAAATATCGCGAATATTCTAGGGTCATAGCCACTTAAAGACGTATTAGACTTTCGCCTTATCTATACAGATCTTATTAGGTTATATCGTATAACCTAAAAAGTTAACTTCTTACGTGTAGAATTAAACTTTTTCTGGTTCGACTAATAGGTCGGTGTCTTATAGAAGTTATAGGACCGTGTAAACGTGTTATCGGTGTTCTTCGAGTGTCTTAGAGAAGATTAGGATATTATCTAGGTATACTATAACGAAGTGGTCTAGATACTTCCTTAGGATATCGTTAATAAGTCTTTAGAACGATACCGGCGTATTTATTAGTCTAAAAGGTATAATAAGGTACTCGAAATATCCTTACTTCGTCCGAAACGATATCTTTTACTCTTCTCCTTCCTTAATCCTAATTAAGTTATAGGCTCCTTTTAAGTCAAGTGCCGTAAACTATTACGCTCTAACTAACTAATCTCGTATTTCTAAGATAAAAGGTAATAGGTAGCGGTTCTTAATAGTTATATCATTAAGTTATCGATAATTAATATATAGTCGTAGTTTATCGTTTTTCTTTAGTATAAATAGGATTGGGTATCCTACCGGTAACTATAATACTCTAATATAGCCTTTTACTAGTATCTCTTCGAGATATTCTTCTAAGGCATCTAATTCCTTCTAGTTTAGCCCGTAAATTAGGAAGAATTTTAGGTATATCTTTTCCTTTAGGGGTATCTCGTGATTATAGTATCGGTGTTTCGGTAATCCGGTTCCTAGATTTTCGGTAAATAGTTTTCCGTATTTACGGTATTCTAGCAATACCTTAGCGAGTCTATTATGATTGCTTATTACTAGTCCTTTTTCTGCTTAGACGATCTAGTAGATTCCTTTAATAATATTAGTTACGCGTTAGTACTTATACCGTCGCTGCTATCTTAAAGTCTTTCGTACTTCCTTCGCCTTAGTCCCTGACTTCTGGCGGCTATCTGAGTCTCCCTAAGGCTCCTTTATCGGTAAGTCTTTCTGCTATTTTCGACGGATATCGGGATCGGGTAAGGTTTCCTTTATAGTCTCCTACTTACTCTTTAATCGCTACCGGAGCTAGCTAAGCTTCTAGTCTATATCGGGATTCTATTCGTTAAACTATAGTTCGCTAAGGATAATATCCTTATAACCTATATCGTATACATCGAACTTTATTATTCTAGTCTTATTCTGGATTTTAACCTAAAGGTGTATAGTCTCCTGGTTAATAATAACTTCTTCGTGGGACTAGTTCTTTCCCGTATACAGAGTAACCTTATACTCCTTTTCTAGGTGTTTTCTAACCCAGGGAATAGAGAACTTTCTCACGGCTACCGGTAAGATAAAGTTTCCCGCTACGCCTATATCTAATAGTGCGTTTATCTTATATTTATTAAGTCGTATTCTAATATAATAATGCCCTATACTACTACGTATTATAGAGTATATCTATTAAGTGCCTCTCGTATACTCCTAGCGATAGTATACTCCTAGTTTTTTACCCGTTTAGCTCGGTATTCGAGGGATATTTCCTTATCTAAGAACCCGTACTAGACTAAGAGCTATTCTATCTATCGTAGGCGCTTATCGAGGGTCTAAAAGCGTGACTCCTAAGCTCCTTAGTCTTATTCTAGTTATCGGATTTTCTTAGAAGCGTATACTACGCAGCTAGTAGTATTATATTTATCTAACCGGTACCCGTAGCAGTTATGCCTAGGTGGTTAATCGTCTAATCCTCGTAGGCTTATTATTAGGTCGGTAAGAGTATCTTGGTTTTCCTAAACGCGGTGAGGTCGCTAACGTGTAGTTTACTACTATTCCCCGCTAATATTCGTGGGTATCCTACGGTAAGCGTTATCGAAGTTAAGTTTAGTGAAACGAACTTAGTAGGTCTATCTAAGGGGTTCTTCTATAAGCTAGTCGAGTATCCGTAGCTAGATAGTTTCCTCCTTAATTAGGTTAGCTGCTTCTATAGGTTAATACTAGAAGTTCGTGTTATTATCCGGGGTTCTATCGGACTCTATTTCCTAATCTTACTCTTCGAGTTTAGCGATTCTCCCTCGGGTATAATCTCCTTCCTTCTAGATTTCTAAGATCTACTTCTGCCTCTTAGCTTCTTCTTTCGTCCATCCGTATTTTTAAAGGATTTCTGCGATAGTTTATAAAGCTAGTTTATCCTTATCCTAGTCGGGGATCTTAAGGCTATAGTTATTATCGTACTCGTTACTAGATACTATAGCGAGTATCTTCTAGGGTCTTTTAGGGTAATACCTAGCTCTGTCTTTCCCTGATTAGTATACTAGATAATAGTTATCGTAGCAGGTCGCCTAATAGAGGTTAACGTATAGTATTTCGTCCCTATGAATTTCTAGGTATCTAATAGCGTTAATTTCCTTCTAGGGTCTTTCTTTCTCGATCGTATTTACTTATCGTTACGGTTATTCTTTCTTAGGCTTATAATAGTCGTGTGTGTAGTAACCTAGCCTATTATAGATATAATACTTAACTTTTATTATATCCTTTTTACCCTGCTTATCGCTTTATCGGTTAATATTATCGAGCTCTATAAGTCCACTATAGTATCTATATAAGGTGTTTCTAAACTAGCATGGGTATAATTATTTCTTCTTCGAAATAGCCGTGTAGAACAGAACACTTATTTAATACTTCTTCTAACCGTATTATTTATAGTTCCGGTTATTAATACGAATTACTATCACGGTATATTCGCTAAACGTCTTAGGTCGGTCTAATCGGTATAATTCATCCTTTACTTCTTCTTTAAGTCCTTAGTAGTACCGATCTATAAAGGGCTTATCCGGGTAGCTAAGCTTTAACGAGATTTACTAGAATCTCGTAGTATAGTCCGTAGCTAACTTAGTCTAATATAGCTAGCTTAGTCGTTCGGCCGCGACTTATTCTTTATCGGGCTAGCCGAAGATAGCGTTAAGTCTCTCGACGAATACGTCGAAGTTCTCGAAGATTACCGTGGTCCCGGGCTTCCTTAGGATCTCTATTCCTATATTCTCTAGGTAGTCTTTATGGATAGACTTGAACTATTCGTGCATATCTCCCGTAAGGAGTGCCACGGTATAAAGTACCTTAGTTTCTTCCGTACGGATACTATCCTAGTAGAATAAGAGGTAGCCTCTAAGCTAAGTAATAAAGCTCTAAAGCTATCCCCGAGTCCTATCGTACTTAGGGGGTATAGGGTATCTATACTTAGCCCCGATTCTAGGATAGTTTAACTAGGCTTTTAGGGTCGTATTCTCCCCCTAAAGCTAAGTAATTATATCGCGAATCTACTAAAGGTCGTTACTTCTTTTAGTAGTAGTGGTAGGCGTCGCGGTGCTTATAGCGTTCGTGGTACGGTTATTGTTCGATATATTAGAAGAGTGGTTACTAGCTACTTCGTCGTTTTATTAAGGTTATTCTGGTCCTTCCTCTTCGTCGGAGGAACTAGATTCTTCAGACGATGATTCTTCTTCAGATAAAGTGACTTCTTCTTCCTTAGGCGAAGTAGCTTCTGCTTCGGGCGTACTACTTATTAGCTATTAAGGTTAGCTTACCGAATAGGATCGATTAAAATATTACGACGGCTTCCGGTCCTCTATAGTATAGCGGACGATAAGGGACTAGTATCGGGGTTTTAGTTTAAAATAAGAAGAGGATATTAACTAAAGAGTAGTAACTATCGTTCGTAGTATCTAGTCGTAGTTACGTCGTAAAGACTAGACGTTTTCTTTATAAGGTAGAGTCGAGCGTAGACTAATAATCCAGGTAAAGACTTAGATTAATCGATGTCTTATTCTCTAGTAGAAGCAAGACCTAGGATACTCTAGTATATATATATGTTTCCGGTGTCTGGATCGATGCTTTTCCACCATAATCCTTTCGGGATCATGGGCTGTCCTGGATGATCCCTTCGGATCATAGGGATCATCTGTCGAGTCCCTCGATCCGGTGGTCACGTGTCTGCGCACGTGACCCGCGTTCCTCCTGACTTAGCTTGCCCTCCGTGCTATAGTGATATTCATACTTAAGACCCAGGGTCCCGTAGTAGGCCCGGGCCGGGCCTTGTCTTGCTGGCCGTGATACACGGATACTAGTAAGGGGTAGTAATAAACTATATATTAGCGACCTTACTATACTTAGGAAAACCGAGATACTTTTACTAGCCTAATAATAAGCTTATAAGAATCGGACGATTAACTACCCGAGTACTAAATATATAAGAAAGGATAGATAATATACGCTAACTATTTAGATTATAGCCTAATCCTTCAGGCTAATTATATTAAAGACGTATATCCTATATATAAGGAATATAAACAGGCTAATAACTTCTAGCCACGGAACGGAGAATAAACCCTAGAAGATAGAGTCTATTTAAAGAGATAACGTAACGACTAGGTTATCACGGAAACTAGGGATAAAGGACGCGAAATTCGCCTTTAACCACCTAGATATAACTACTATAAATACCGGTTAGACGAATATAAAACCACTAGCTATATAGTATACGCTACCGGGAAAATCCGATAACTAGAATAAGACTAAGAAGCTTAGGAATCACGCTTTTAGGCTATCGATAAGCGCCTACGATAGATAAAGCAGCTCTTAATTCAGTATAGGTTCTTAGATAAAAGGATATCTCTCGAATACCAGGCTAAATAGGTAAAAAACTAGGAGTATACTATTATAAGGAGCACGCGAGAGGCACTTAATAGATATACTCTATAACACGTAGTAGTATAGGGTATTATTATATTAGAATATAACTCGATAAATATAAGATAAACGCACTATTAGATATAGGCGTAGTAGGAAACTTTATCTTACTAGTAGCCGTGAGAAAGTTCTTTATACCCTAGGTTAGAAAACACCTAGAAGATAAGTATAAAATTACTCCGTATACGGGAAAGAACTAGTCCTAAGAAGAAGTTATTATTAGCTAGGAGACTATATACCTTTAGGTTAGGATTTAGAATAAGACTAAAGTAATAAAGTTCGATATATACGATATAGGCTATAAGGACGTTATCCTTAGTAAGCTATAGTTTAACGAGTAGAATCCTGATATAGACTAGAAGCTTAGCTAGCTCTAGTGGAGATTAAAGAGTAAGTAAAAGACCACGAAGGAAACCTTACCCGATCCCGATATCCGTTAAAAATAGCAGAAAGACTTACCGACGAAGGAGCCTTAAGGAGACTTAAATAGCCGCTAAAAGTCAGGGACTAAGGCGAAAGAAGTCCGAAAGACGTTAAGATAATAGCGACGGCACGATAACCGACGCGTAATAAATATTATTAAAGGAATCTATTAGATTATCTAAGCAGAGAGAGGACTTATAGAAGGCGATTATAATAGACTCGCTAAGGTATTACTAGAATACCGTAAATACGGAAAGCTATTTACCGAAAATCTAAAGACTAGATTACCGAAATATTAACACTATAATCACGAGATACTCCTTAAGGAAGGTATATACCCGAAATTCTTTTTAATCTACGGACTAAATTAAAAGGAATTAGATACCTTAGAAGAATATCTTAAAGAAATACTAGTAAAAGGCTATATTAGAGTATTATAGTTATTAGCAGGATACCCTATCCTATTTATACTAAAGAAAAACGGTAAACTACGACTATATATCGACTATTAATAACTTAATAATATAACTATTAAGAACCGCTACCTACTACCTTTTATCTCGGAGATATAAGATTAGCTAGTTAGAGTATAATAGTTTATAGTACTTAACTTAAAAGGAGCCTATAACTTAATTAGGATTAAGGAAGGAGAAGAATAGAAAATAGCGTTCCGAATAAAGCGAGGATATTTCGAATACCTTATAATACCCTTTAGATTAATAAATACGCTAGTATTATTCTAAACGCTTATTAACGATATCCTAAGGAAGTATCTAGACTACTTCGTTATAGTATACCTAGACGATATCCTTATCGTTTCTAAAATACTCGAAGAATACCGATAATACGTTTACACGATCCTATAACTTCTATTAAACGCCGACCTACTAGTTAAACCAGAAAAAGTATAATTCTATATATAAGAAGTTAACTTTTTAGGGTATATAATATAACCTAATAAAATCTATATAGATAAGGCGAAAATCTAATACGTCTCTAAGTAGCTATAGCCGTAGAACGTTCGCGATATTTAGTCTTTCCTCGGACTCGTTAACTACTATTAACGGTTTATTAAAGACTATAGTAAAATTACTATCCCCTTAACTAAAGTAACTAAAAAAGGGCTCGACTTCGAATAGAATAAAAGAATAGAAGAAGTATTCTAAGCCCTTAAAGGAAGGGTTACTAGCGAACCTATCTTAGTAATACTAGACCCTAATAAAAAATACGAACTCGAAATAGACGTATCCGACTAAGCTCTAGGAGTATAACTCGGATAACACGACGTAGAAAGAAGACTATATCCTATAGCCTTTATATCTAAGAAACTTAGTGGACTAGAACTTAACTATTAGATCCACGATAAAAAGCTAATAGCTATTATCGAAGCCTTTAAGGAATAGAGACCGTATCTATTAGGAATAAAACACCTAGTATAGGTCTACACGGATTATAAGAACCTTATATAATTCACCATTACTAAGGTTCTTAATAAACGATAGATCCGATAGGCAGAATTCCTACCCGAATTCAACTTCTATATTTAATATATAAAAGGAAGCGAAAATAGTCGCGTAGACGCACTTAGCCGACTAAGAACACCTAATAAATCATCTAAACTATAAGCTATACTCTAATAGGAAGGAGAAGCTCTTACCCTTAAAAATAGAGAAATAAATAGTATTAATCGGATAATCGACACCACGTTTAAAGAAGCATACGCCTCGCTAATATATAGATATCAAGGAGTTTATAAGACCTACCGCCGATTACGATAATAATACGGCTATACAGGAACTATAGAATAAGTTAGGGACTTTATTCGTAACTACGATATTTACTAGAAAGTAAAGAGTAGCCGATATAAACCTTACGGACTACTAAAGCCACTACTAATAGTAAATAGACCTTAGAAGTCGATTATAATAGACTTCGTGATAGGATTTCCGATATCTAAAGATCCAGTAATAAGAATCGCCTACAATAGCGTATTCGTAATTATTAACCGACTCACGAAATACACTCTTTATATTCTATATATTAAAAACACTATATTAAAGGAACTAGCTAGTATCTTCCTCGACTACCTAATCCGGGATTATAGCATACTATATAAGATTATTATAGACAGAAATAAATTATTTACTAGTAACTTCTAGAAAGCAGTTATAAGCTAACTAGGGGCGAAATATAAGTACTTAATAGTATTTCACCCTATAACCGACGGATAAACCGAAATTATAAACTAAATCCTAGAATAATACCTATAATATTACGTAGAATACGAGTAAGATAATTAGGTATAGTATCTACCGCTTATATAATTCGTATATAATAGCTCGTTAAACGAGTTAATAAGGAAAACACCGTTTAAAGCAAACTACGGATATAATCCGATAGTATTTAGGAAACCTTTAGAAGGACTAGATACGCTAAAAGTAATAAAAATAGTTAAAAGCATAAAAAAACTACACGAAGAACTACGAACCGACCTAAAGATAGTTAGAACACGAATAAGTAAGTACGCGAATTAATCAAGGATTAAGGGACTAACTCTTTTAAGGGGGGACCGCGTTTACCTTATTCGTAAAAATATAAAAATATAACGACTAAGTAATAAATTAGATTATAAAAAACTAGGACTATTCGAAATCCTAGAGAAAAAATCAGATACGAACCATATCCTATCATTATATCCGATAATAAGGATATATAATAATTTCTATATTTCACTACTTAAACTAGTATTAAAGAATGCAAAAATAATATAAGATACGATTATGGTCGATACTAGTAATATGTATAAAGCAGAATAAATCCTCGACCACTAAGAGACGCTAAACGGTACCGAATATTTTATTAAGCGGAAAAACTATAACCACGGCGATAATATATAGGAACCTAAAGAAAACCTAATCTATTATAAATAACTCCTAAAGTAATACCGATAAAACACTATTAGGACCCAGAACTAGACGCCGCGGTCTATATAAAATTAATATCCGAACAATCACTTATATCCTGCGCTATAACCTGATTCTAATGAATTAAATCTATAGTACCCGCCGTTTATATATTAACCACCGTTTTGGAATCCTCGCGATCCGCCGCCTCTAAAGCGTTAAGGGACTCGAGGCTATAGGCTACTATAATTATACCCTTAGAATAAAGGGACTCCCTCTAGCGATGGATTCGGGCTAAGCGGGCTAAAGACTTAGAAGCTTCCTTCTAGGCCTTCTCTAACGCGCGATAAGTAGATAGAAGGGAGGCCTCGGTTACCTCCTCCTCCGTCTTAAGACGCTCTATTTCCTTATTAATACGCGTTACTAGAAGAGTAATTAGCGAGGAGAGTAACTCGGAAGAATAGGAAGGCACCCACGAGAAGATAGAGGAACCCCCGAACTATCGCACGATCGACTATAACGGACGTATTCCTTATAACGAGAAATGTTTTCGATTATAAGGCACCGGAAGCCTTTTGACTCATAAAAGGAATAAGATATAACTTCTACTCTAAAGAGTTCGATAGTGCGCGATAGCTTAATTCGATACTGCGTTTTACGGGAAGGCTGCGATTTCTGGATACGGCCGGATATAATGGTTAGCTATGGGAAAAGAAAAGAGAACCTTAGGGGCGATAAACCTAGGATAGGCAACCTATTTATACGACCGCTGGGATAGCGCCTAGAAAAGGGGAGGTAATATTACGGCTAATAGGCCTAATATACACTAGCACGAGGGATACACTGGTATATAACGTACTAGGACGTAACTAGAGAATAACTCAGGATAATATCACGTATTAAGTTACGTGATAGAGAACTAAGGAAGATAGACTAGCACGCCTGGTGCTAGTATAAGGAATACACTAGTATAGACGGATCACTGGGATTACTAACGATCACTTAGCTAAGGAAGTGATCTAGTGTGATCCCAGGCTAAGGGATTACCAGGGCGCTCGTGATCTCGTAGATATATATACTAGAGTATTCTAGGCCTTGCTTCTATTAGAGAACAAGGCATCGATTAATCTAAGTCTTCACCTAGACTATTATTCTACGCTTAAAGCTACCTTATAAAGAAGACGCCTAGTCTTTACGACGCAACTACGACTAGATCACTAGGAACGACAGTTACTGCTCTTTAGTTAACATCCTCTTCTTATTTTAAACTAAAACCTCGACGCTAGTCCCCTATTGTCCGCTATACTATAGAGGACCGGAAGCCGTCGTAACAGATAGTAGGGCACCTCTAACTAATAGGAGAGTACTATACTATAGCTTACGTGATAGAATATAATATACCCCCTAATTATTATACTATAATTAGCGGAACGATTATTTAGCCTAACCTTAACCTAGCCTTATTTTAAACCTTAAAATAGCCTTAAAGAGTCGTGTGATACCCTTAATATTAAAGGTAGCCTCGTCTAGAGTGGTATAATAGTGATTAACCGACACGTCCTAGGTACATAGTGGTTCGTCTATGGGTGATAGGTTTTAGAATACTTAGATTATTCGTTACCCGCCTTAAGAAAGAGGTCCCTAAGGCGCCCCTTTTATAGCTATCCGGGGTCTAACTAGAATCCTTCTATCTATTCCCGGCTAACTCCCTTAATATAAGACTATCACACCTAATATCTTAACCTTTATCCTCCTATTAACTCCTAGTAGTCCCACCTCTAACTTCCTGTGGCCTAATATCTAGGAATCTAGATATAGCTTTAGCCCTTCTAGGTCGTGGTGATATCCCTCGTGGATACTATCCCTTAGCTATATAATAGCGAGACTATAGCGACGACTTATTAATTCTAGGTATACCTACTACTAAACAGGCCTTTCTAGATCGTGGACCTAAGTTGTATAGATACTATCCCTTAGCTATATAATAGCGATACTAAGGCAACGACCTATTAATTCCTGATACATCTGCTACTAGTAGGCAGGCCCTTTAAGGTTATAGGTATAAGTCTCGTGGATACTATCTCTTAGCTGTATAATAGCGAGACTATAGCGATAACCTATTAATTCCAGGTATACCTACTATTAGACAGGCCCTTCTAGATCGTGGATATAAGTCTCGTGGATACTATCCCTTAGCTATACTATTAAAATAGTACTGTATTAATAACCGGTTAGTCCGTGATATAATACCCCTCCGTGAAACGCCTATCCTTAGGCGGCTATTAGATAAAGGGGAAATCTAGTAATTATAGTAGGCTATATAGTATTTAGTTAATAAGTGATTTATTCACGAATAATAGTATTCCCTTAAAGATAAGAACCTATCGTGGGTTAGTAGTTATCCCGTTATAAAGCACCTTAAAGGCATCTAGTTCAAAATTCTTTATTAATTTATCCTCTTAACTAAGAGTATTATTTATATCTTTGTTACGGCCAACGGGCTAACATACAGTGACATAAAGGGCGTGCCAGTAAGGGACGTACTAGGGCGGCCAGCGCACCAGGACGTGGCCCGAGGATAACTCAGGATAACATCACGCGCCAGGTCACGTGATAGACGACCAGGAAGGGTATACTAGTATAGTGTATACCAGTATAGGGAACCTACTGGTATAGGGGGATCACTAGGATCACTAAGGATCACTTAGTCCAAGAAGTGATCCCGTACGACCCCTAACTAGGGGATCACCGGGGCACCCGTGATCCCATGGGTATATATACCAGAGTATCCTAGGTCTTACTTCTATTAGAGAACAAGACATCGATTAATCTAAGTCTTCACCTGGACTATTAGTCTACGCTTGACTCTACCTTATAAAGAAGACGCCTAAGTCTTTACGACGCAACTACGACCAGACACTACGAACGATAGTTACTGCTCTTTAGTTAACATCCTCTTCTTATTTTAAACTAAAACCTCGACGCTAGTCCCCTATCGTCCGCTATACTATAGAGGACCGGAAGCCGTCGTAACATTTTGATCGATCCTGTTCGGTAAGCTGACCTTAATAGCTAATAAGCAGTACGCCCGAAACAGAAGCTACTTCGCATCAGGAAGAAGAAGTCACTTCATCTAAAGAAGAATCATCGTCTGAAGAATCCAGTTCCTCCGACGAAGAGGAAGGACCAGAATAACCTTAACAAGACGACGAAGTAGCCAGCAACCACTCTTCTAATATATCGAATAATAACCGTACCACGAACGCTACGAGCACTATAACGCCTACCACTACCACTAGAGGAGGCAACGACCTTCAGCAGATTCGCGACATAATCACTCAGCTTCAGGGGGAGAATACGACCCTAAGAGCTCAGCTAAACCATCCTGGAATCGGGGCCAAGTACAGATACCCTACGCCCCCTAAGTACGACGGAACTCGAGAATAGCTTCAGAGCTTTATTACCCAGCTCAGAGGCTACCTCCTATTCTACCAGGACAGCATCCGTACAGAAGAAACCAAGGTACTCTATACCGCGGCACTCCTTACGGGAGACGCGCACGAATAGTTCGAATCCATCCACAGGGACTACCTAGAGAATATAGGAACAGAGATCCTAAGGAAGCCCGGGACCACGGCGGTCTTCGAGAACTTCAACGTATTCGTCAAAAGACTTAACGCTATCTTCGGCCAGCCCGACAAGGAACAAGTCGCGGCCGAACGACTAAGCTAGCTACGTCAGACTAAGTCAGCTACAGACTATACTACAAGGTTCTAATAAATCTCGTCGAAGCTTAGCTACCCGGATAAGCCCCTTATAGATCGGTACTACCAAGGACTTAAGGAAGAAGTGAAGGACGAACTATACCGATTAGACCGACCTAAAACGTTTAGCGAATATACCACGATAGTAATTCGTATCGATAACCGGAACTATAAACAACGCCGTTAGAAGAAATACTAAGTAAGCGTTCTATTCTACACGGCTAATTCGGGAAAGAGACAACCACACCCACGCCAGTTCGGAAACACCTTATATAGGTACTATAGTAGACCTATAGAGCTCGATAATATTAACCGACAGAACGATAAACAGGGTAAGAGGGATATAACGAGAGTTAAGTGCTATAACTATAATAAGCCAGGTCACTACGCACACGACTACTATAAGCCTAAAAAAGAACGACCGCAACGATAAGCAAATACGATCGGGAAAGGAAGACCCTAGAAGGAAATTAACGCTATTAGACACCTGGAGATTTATAGGGACAAAATACCACACGTCAACCTCTATTAGGCAACCTACTACGATAACTATTATCTAGCACACTAATCAGGGAAAGACGGAGCTAGGTACTACCCTAAAAGACCCCAGAAGACACTCGCTATAGTATCTAGTAACGAGTACGATAACGACTATAGCCTTAAGATCCCCGACTAGGACGAGGACGAACTAGCTTTATAAACTATTACCGAAATCCTCCAGAAGTATAGGTGGACGGAAGAAGAAGCTGCGAGGCAAAAGCAGATCTTGGAGATTATAGAGGAGCGAAAAGAGGAGGTCGCTAAAAAACAGGATTAGGAAACGGAATCCGAGGGTAACGACACGGACTTTTAGTGTTAACCCCGAGAAACGAACAACCTAGCTAAGGAGGAGGTGATCTAGCTACGGATCCTCGACTAGCTCGCAGAAAAACCCCTTAGATAAACCCACTAAGTCCGTTTTACTAGACTTAACCTCGATAAAGCCTACCGTAGGACGTCTACGACTACCAGCGAAGGATAGTAAGGGGAAACCCGGCAACCAAGACAAGACCAAGAAGCTTAGGAGTCACGTTTTTAGACCCTCGATAAGCGCCTACGACGGGTAGAGCAACTCTTAATCTAATATAGATTCGTGGATAAGGAAGCATCCCACGAACATCGGGCCAAACGGGCAAAAAACTAGGAGTATACTATCGTAAGGAGTATACGAGAGGCACTCGACAGATATACTCTATAACGCGTAGCAGTATAGGGCACTACTACGTCAGGATACGACTCGGCGAATACAAGACCAGCGCACTATTAGATATAGGCGTAGCAGGAAACTTTATCTTACTAGTAGCCGTGAGAAAGTTCTCTATACTATAAGTCAGGAAACACCTAGGAGAGGAGTACGAGGTTACTCTATATACGGGGGAGAACCAGTCCCACGAAGAAGTTATTATTAACTAGGAGACTATACACCTTTAGGTTAAAATCCAGAATAAGACTAGAATAATAAAGTTCGATATATACGATATAGGTTATAAGGACGTTATCCTTAGCGAACTATAGTTTAACGAATAGAATCCCGATATAGACTAAAAGCTTAGCTAGCTCTGGTGGAGATTAGAGAGTAAGTAGAAGACCACGAAGGAAACCTTACCCGATCCCGATATCCGTCGAAAACAGCAGAAAGACTTGCCGACGAAGGAGCCTTAAGGAGACTCAGATAGCCGCCAGGAGTCAGGGACCCGGGCGAAGGAAGTACGAAAGACTTCGAGATAGCAGCGACGACACGACAACCGACGCGTAACAAACATCATCAAAGGAATCTACCAGATCGTCCAAGCAGAGAAAGGACTCACGGAAGGCGACCACGACAGACTCGCTAAGGTATTACCAGAGTATCGTAAATACGGAAAGCTATTTGCCGAAAACCTAGAGACCGGATTACTAAAATATCGACACTACGATCACGAGATACCCCTTAAGGAAGGGACACACCCGAAATTCTTCCTAATTTACGGGCTAAACCAGAAGGAGTTAGATACCTTAGAAGAATACCTCGAAGAGATACTAGCAAAAGGCTATATCCGAGTATTATAATCACTAGCAGGATACCCGATCCTATTTATGCTAAAGAAAAATAGCAAACTACGACTATATATCGACTATCGATAGCTTAATAATATAACTATTAAGAACCGCTATCCGCTACCTCTTATCTTAGAAATACGAGATTAGCTAGTTAGAGTATAATAGTTTACGGTACTCGACTTAAAAGGAGCCTATAACTTAATTAGGATTAAGGAAGGAGAAGAGTGGAAGACAGCGTTTCGGACGAAGCGGGGTTATTTCGAATACCTCGTTATGCCTTTTAGATTAACGAATACGCCAGTATTATTCTAAACACTTATCAACGACATCCTAAGGAAATATCTAGACCACTTTGTTATAGTATACCTAGATAATATCCTAATCTTCTCTAAGACACTCGAAGAACACCGATAACACGTTCACACGATCCTATAACTCTTATAAGACGCCGACCTATTAGTCGAACCAGAAAAAGTTTAATTCTATACGTAAGAAGTTAATTTTTTAGGTTATACGATACGACCTAACGAGATCTATATAGATAAGGCGAAAGTCTAATACGTCTCTAAGTGGCCACGACCCCAGAACGTCCGCGATATTCAGTCCTTTCTCGGACTCATAAACTACTATTAACGATTTATTAAGGACTATAGTAAGATTACTATCCCCTTAACTAAAGTAATAAAAAAGGGACTTAACTTCGAATAGAACGAAAGAATAGAGGAAGCATTCTAAGCTCTTAAAGGAAGGGTCACTAGCGAACCTATCTTGGCAATGCCAGACCCCGATAAAGAATACGAACTCGAAACAGACGCATCCGACTAGGCTCTAGGAGCATAACTCGGACAGCGCGACGCAGAAGGAAGACTATATCCTGTAGCCTTTATATCCAAGAAACTAAGCGGACCAGAACTCAACTATCAGATCCACGACAAAGAGCTAATAGCTATTATCGAAGCCTTTAAGGAATAGAGACCGTATCTGTCAGGAATAAGACACCCGGTATAAGTCTACACGGACTATAAGAACCTCGCGCAATTCACTACTACTAAGGTTCTTAATAAACGACAGATCCGATAGGCGGAATTCCTAGCCGAATTCAACTTCTATATTCAGTACGTAAAAGGGAGCGAAAACAGTCGCGCAGACGCACTTAGCCGACTAGGAACACCTGACGAATCACCCAAACCGCAAGCCATACTCTAATAGGAAGGAGGAGCTCTTACCCTAAAGAACAGAGAGGTAAACAGCATTAATCGGACGACCAAGGTTATATTTAAAGAAGCACACGCCTCACCGATACATAGACACTAAGGAGTTCATAAAATATACCACCGATTACGATAATAATACGGGTACACAGGAACTAAAGAACGAGTCAGGGACTTCGTTCGTAACTACAATATTTACCAGAAAGCAAAGAGCAGCCGACACAAACCTTACGGACTACTAAAGCCACTACTAGTAGCAGACGGACTATAGAAATCGATCATAATAGACTTCGTGACAGGATTTCCGGTATCCAAAGATCCAGTAACAGGAACCGCCTACGATAGTATATTCGTGATCGTCGACCGATTCACGAAATACACTCTTTACATTCTATATATTAAAAACACCATAGCAGAAGAACTAGCAAGTATCTTCATCGACCGCCTAATTAGGGATCACGGCGCACCGAATAAAATCATCACGGATAGAGATAAGCTTTTTACTAGTAACTTCTGGAAAGCAGTCATAAGTCAACTAGGAACAAAACACAAGTATTCAACCGCGTTTTACCCTATAACGGACGGACAAACCGAAATCATAAATTAAGTCCTAGAATAGTACCTACGATACTACGTAGGGTACGAATAAGACAATTAGGTGCAATACCTACCACTTACATAATTCGCATATAATAGCTCGTTAAACGAGTTAATAAAGAAAACACTATTCGAAGCAAATTACGGATACACCCCGATAGCATTTAGAAAACCTTTAGAAGGACCAGACGCACTAAGAGCGACAAAAACAGTTAAAAGCATGAAAAAATTACATAAAGAACTACGAACCGACCTGGAGATAGTCAGAACACGGATAAGCAGGTACGCGAATCAATCAAGGATTAAGGGACCAACCCTTTTAAGGGGGGACCGCGTCTACCTTATCCGCAAAAACATCAAAACACAACGACCAAGCGACAAATTGGATTTCAAAAAATTAGGACCATTTAAAATCCTAGAGAAAAAGTCAGATACGAACTACATTCTATCACTACCTCCAATAATAAGGATACATAATAATTTCTATATTTCACTACTCGAACTAGCACCGAAAAATACAAAAATAATATAAGACACGATCGTGGTCGATACTAGCGACGTGTATAAAGCAGAACGAATCCTCGACCACCGAGAAACGCCAGACGGCACCGAATATTTTATAAAATAGAAAAACTATAACCACGGCGATAACACCTAGGAGCCCGAAGAAAACCTAATCAATTATAAGTAACTCTTAAAGTAATACCGATAAAACACTATTAAGACCCAGAACCGGACGCCACGGCCTATATAAGATTAATATCCGAAAAATCACCTATATCTTACGACAGGATTAGGTTCCAGTTAATTATATTAACCGCACCCGCCGCTTATGCGTCGACCACCGCTTCGGACTCCTCGCGATCCGCCGCCTCTAGAGTATTAAGGGACTTAAGGCCACGGGCCACCATAGTCACACCCTTAGAGCGAAGAGCCTCCCTCTAACGACGGATACGGGCTAGACGGGCCAGGGACTTAGAAGCCTCCTTCTATGCCTTCTCCAGCGCGCGGTGAGCGGACAGAAAAGAAGCCTCGGTCACCTCCTCCTCCATTTTAAGACGCTCTATTTCTTTATTGATACGTGTCACTGGGAAGAGTAGTTAGCGGGGAGAAACGACTTACGGGGGAAAAGGAGGCACCCACGAGAAGATAAGGGAATACCTGAACTATCGCACGAGCGACCGCGACGGACGCATTCCTTGCAACAAGAGATACTCTCGATCATAAGGCACCGGAAGCCTTTCGACTCGCAGAAAGAACAAGGCATGACCTCCACTCCAGAAAGCTCTATAGTACGCGATAATTCAATTCGGTACTGTGTCTTACGGGAGGGCTGCGACTTCTGTATACGGCCGGACATAATGGTTAGCCGTAGGAAGGAGAGGGCCGAGGGATCATAAACCTAGGACGGACGACCTATTTATACGACCGCTAGGACAGCGCTTAGGAGAGGGGAGGTAATATTACGGCTAACGGGCTAACATACAGTGATATAAAGGGCGTGCCAGTAAGGGACGTACTAGGGCGGCCAGCGCACCAGGACATAGCCCGAGGATGACTCAGGATAACATCACGCGCCAGGTCACGTGATGGACGACCAGGAAGGGTATACTGGTATAGTGTATACCAGTATAGGGAACCTACTGGTATAGGGGGATCACTAGGATCACTAAGGATCACTTGGTCCAAGAAGTGATCCCGTACGACCCCTAACCAGGGGATCACCGGGGCACCCGTGATCCCGTGGGTATATATGCCAGAGTATCCTAGGTCTTACTTCTATTAGAGAACAAGACATCGATTAATCTAAGTCTTCACCTAGACCATTAGTCTACGCTTAACTCTACCTTATGAAGAAGACGCCTAAGTCTTTACGACGCAACTACGACCAGACACTACGAACGACAGTTACTGCTCTTTAGTTAACATCCTCTTCTTATTTTGAACTAAAACCTCGACGCCAGTCCCCTATCGTCCGCTATACTATAGAGGACCGGAAGCCGTCGTAATAATCTTAAAGAGTTATAGGGCTTTATTAGTTAGATAGTCTATAAGTAACAGCCTTTTAGTAACTATCGTATAGGTGGTTAATACCTTAGCCCCCTTTATTCTATAAATATAGTAACTCGGGGAGGTAAATACTCTTACCTATTACTTAATAAGATAAAATAAAAGGCACGGCGGCCCTATAGGCCGTAGATATTATCCTATACCTTCTAAAATCTCACGATCCTCTTTCTATTCCTCTTAAGCTATTATAATAACCTTAGTTTTTAGGTTATAGCAGGTAAGTTAAATCCTAGCTATAACGCTATTAATCTTCTATTAATTAAAGCGTTAATAAGGATTAGGTCCTTTACGTTCCTCGGTTATAAACTCGGCGTTATATACGTCGTTAATAGTTAGATATTAGCTAACGCCCGTTAAGGGTGCCCCTAGTTAATTAATTCTCCTTTTATAATAATATAATTCCTTCTATAAGGCTTCCTTACCTTCCTTATACTCTTACCCGCGTTAGGAGACTAACGATTTAATAGCTCGCCGTTAATTCGTTAATATACCTCCTAAAGCGGCTCCTAAGAATACCGCCGCTACTAGCGCTAGTGGTTATGCCCCCGCCGCGGGTAGTAAGCGAAAGGCTAGGGCTGCTACTAAAAGGGCCCCTAAGCACGCGAAGACTACCGGCGGTAGTACTATTACTAGCGGCAGTAGTGGTGGTGCGATTTCGTCGCCGGCCGGTTCCTCGGGGACTAATAATAATTCTACCTCTTCTATTAATAACGCCCCTAAGACGCTTACTCCGCTTATAGCCCCTTTAATCGCGCCCCTAACCGCCCCTCCTACTACTCCGGCGACGCTTAGTATTTCGATACCTGCTCCTCGGCCCGTCGTCCGAGGTAACGTGAAAGATACTAGTTATAGCGGTCCCCTATAGGAGCCCTGCGATCGTTACGCCCGCTATTAATACACGGAGACTAATTTCACCGCTACCCCTATTATTTTCCGCTTATACCACTTTACCGAAAGTAAGTTAGCCCTTTATTAATTCCTTAGTAACTAGTAACTAATATAAGTATATTCGTAGAGCGGTTTACTAAATATAATTACTGCTAGACGTAAGGCAGTAAGCCTTATAATAAGGTAAGTGCTATACTCCTTCCCCGTTACGACCGCTCCGCGGCCGACTAATAAGTTATAGTTACCTATTAATACTCGTATACTAGCTTAACTAATATAAAGTAATATTATAAGAGTTTTTAACGAAAACCGTAGCTTTATACTAGGTAAACGGCGGTTATTAACGGAAGCCCGGGCCCGGCTAGGGGCTCTTGTGTCCGATTAAAATAAGGCCCGTAATTAAATCCCCCGTGCTAAGCGGTTAGTTTATCGGTAGCGCGAGGTTAAAGCTAACTCGTAATTAAAAGCTTCTAAGGATCGTAATAATATCTTAGGTCGAATTTATATAGCTATAGAGTAATAAGTGGTTAAAAGCCGTATAACTAATAGCTTATTACGGGAGTTAGTTTAGAGTAATAAGGATTTAGTTAATAAGCTAGCGGTCGTCGTTAACTAGTCTAGCGGTAGTAGTAATAAGGTAGGGGGTAATAACTAAGGTAGCGGTTTAAATATAGGCGCTAAGTTAGATAGTCTATTAGCTAGTATACCGGCCTAAGGAACTTATAGTTTAAGGGCGATTAGTTCGGGGTTAGTCGTTTTAGTCCCCCCTTTTTATTTACTAGTATTAGGTTTTTTTTTTTCTATTTTTACTTCTATTTTTCGCTTTTACTTTTTAGGGATAATAATAAGGAGAGGCCTATTAGGTAATAGAATAAATAACTTTTTTATACGGAAATTAATTATAAGACGCCTGGTTCCTAATCGCTGCCTAACTATGTATTCAATTATAGTAGCGATCGAGGAGGTCGTTTAGTAAATTCCTCTTAGGTTCTTATATATTTTCTTCGTGGCCGTAGTCCGCCTACTTAATAAGATACTACCGGCGACTACCGTTATAATAATAGGCGAGGATATCTTCGACCTTATACTTATCTAACTCCTATAGTTCGATGTCCACGTCCTTAGGGACCGGCGATTTACTATCACGGGACCGCTAAGATTCTAATAAAGAAACCGGAAATACGTTGTGAATCTTTAATTTTAATAGTAAATCCAGTTTATAAGCTAAGCCGTGCTAGCTAATAACCTTAGCGATATGGTAAGGTCCTAAGAACTTATCGGATAGTTTACGGTTAGGCCACTGCTAGCGAATAATTTTTACGGAGAGTATTATATACTCGTCCTTAATAAAGCGTTTCTAAACACGGCCCTTATTATAATAGCGTTCGTATATAGCCTATGCCTTCCGAATCAGGGCGTTTATTACTTCTCGGTTTACTAATAAGTATTAAACTCGTTATTCCGTAGCAGCTAACTTAGACTCCCCTTTTAGCTAAGATTATAACTTATATAGCCCGCGTGGGTTATAACCTATAAGTAAGACGGCCGGCGTATTATTCGTGGTTAAGTGCTAGGAGGTATTATAGACGAACTAAGCGAGTAGGAGCTTATCTACCTAGTCGTTCTGCTTAAACGTGCAAAATATACGTAGGTAGTATTCGAGACTTTAGTTTTAGCGTTTAGTCTAACTATCCGTCTATAGGTACTAGGCCGTTAATAGCCGCCTATCTACCCCGAGGTATATATAGAGTATCTTCTAGAACCGGCTTATAAATAGTAACCCCCGGTCGGAGATAATACTATCGGGCAGACTATACTTACTAAAGATATACGTCTATAAGATATCCGCTAGCCCGTCTACGGTTAATTTACTACTAATTAGTATATAGATAGCATACTTAGTATATCTATATACTACTACTAAGATAGTATCTCGCTTATATCCGCTATTAATAACTAGTAGAAGACCGGTAACGAAGTCGATAGATATTTCTTAGAACGGTCGCCGTGGAATAGGCAAGCTTTGTATTATACCGTATAGTTTATAGTATAGGGGCTTTATACGCTAATATATAATATAACCAAGGATAAACTCCTTAATATCGCGTTATAAGTGGTCCTAGTAGTAGACGTCGCGAATTCGTCGTACGGTCTTAGCGATACCTGGATAACTAGCGGTTAGACTATCGTAGAAGGCTTATAAGATAGTATCGCGTAAACCCGAATAGTTAGGGACGTAAAGGCGATTCTTAAAGTAGAGGAACCCCTTATTATCCTCGGACTACGGGTTCTGTGAAGCTAGGCCGGGCGGCTCTATAATAGCGAGTTTATTATAAAAAGGATCCTCCTTTTATACCTCGATAACCTAAGACCGTAGGTCGGTTTATAGTTAGCTATCGTCGGCACTTAGATTAGCAATAAGACGCTAGGTTATATACGTAGTTAATATACTAAGGGCGAATTTATAAGTAAACGCCTTTACCGGTTTAGTATATTTAGCGTCTAAGGCCGCGGTATCGGGTACGAACTAAGGTTTACGGGATAGACTATCGGCCGGATTATGAATACCCGGTCGATACTTAATCTCGAAGTCGTAGGCGGCTAATTCCTTAAGCTATCATGCGTGTTAGGCTTTAATATATAGCTTATCCAAGAGATAACGGTGATTAAGATAGTCCGTTAGGACTTCTATATAAGACCGACTATAGGTAACGTAATAGCGCTAAGTGCGGAAAGCTTCGTATATAGCTATTAACTCGGTATCCGGCGTCGTATAATTTAACTTAGCTCCCTTAAGCTTACGCGAGAAGAAGGTAATTAGGTTCTAACGGCCGTTCTCTAACTAACTAATCACTACTCCTAAGGCGAAGGTAGAGGCGTTTAGTTTAACGCGTATAGGGAGAGCTAGATTAAAGTGCCGTAAGACGGGCGTATCTTAGAACCGGTTATAGAGTTCGATAAACGTAGCTAGTTAGTCGCTAGTTAAGGTGAAGGTACCGGTTAGCCTATCGCCTTTTAATAGGTCCGTAAAAGATACGATAATCTTAGAGTAGTTTTTAATAAACCAGCGGTAAAAACCCGTAAAGTCTAAGAAGACTTAGACCTTATATATCGTATTAAGGGGTTCCTAGTCTCGGATTACTTTAATATAAGCGGGGTCTATATAGATACCGGTTAGACTATAGATAAATCTAAGAAACTCGACTTCGGATATCTTAAAGATATATTTTTCTAGGTTTATAAATAAAGACTATTCTCTAAGGCGTTATAACACCTAACGAATATATAGTCGGTAAGTGGCTATATCCGAACAATAAATCAAAATATCGTTAAGGTAAATGATATAAATAGTATTAACCAAACCAGCTAAGGTATAGCTAATATACTTCTAGAAACTAGCAGGTGTATTATAGAGACTAAACGGCATAATAAGATATTTAAAATAGCCGTATTTTATTCGGAACGCCGTTTTCTATTTATCGCCTTCCCGTATTCGTAGGCGATAGTATATATCCTTAAGGTCTAATTTAGTGTAGATAGTAGAAGAGGCTAATCGATCTAAAATCTTATAGATTAAGGGTAACGGCGTGCGGTCTTTACGTGTAACGCGGTTAAGTGCCCGGTAGTTAACGGAGAGTCGAAGTTTGCCTGTTACGGCCAGCAGACCTAACATGCACCAAGGACATACTGGTTGTAACGTACTGGGGCGGTCAGCGCACCAGGGCGCAACCAGAAGATGACTCAGGACGATATCACGTGCCGGGTCACGTGATGGATAACCGGTATAGTGTGCACCCGCACAGGGAACCTATTAGCATAGGAGGATCACTAGGATCACCAGGGGTCACTTAGTCCGAGAAGTGATCCGGCGTGATCCCGAACCAGGAGATCACCAGGACGCCCGTGATCCCGTAGATATATATGCCAGCATATCCCAGGTCTTGCTTCTGTTAGAGAACAAGACATCGATCAATCTAAGTCTTCACCTGGACCATTAGTCTACGCCTGACTCTACCTTATGAAGAAGACGCCTAGTCTTTACGACGCAACTACGACCAGACACTACGAACGACAGTTACTGCTCTTTAGTTAACATCCTCTTCTTATTTTAAACTAAAACCTCGACGCCAGTCCCCTATCGTCCGCTATACTATAGAGGACCGGAAGCCGTCGTAACATTGCCTCCCTTCTTTAGTATAAATAAAACAGGCGCGCCTATAAGGCTACTCGATAACCTAATCCACCCTTTCTCGGTAGCCTCGTGGATATATTATCATAAGACTACTAGTTCCGCGGCGGCTAACGGGTAGATTAGTCCGGGGGGTAGCGCTTTATTATCTTATAGCTTAATAGGGTAGTCCCACTTATAGTAGCCCGGCAGGTAGCTAGCTTATACGACGTTAAAAATATCTACGTAATTAAGGTATTAGGGGGGTAGTTATACTAATAATCGCGTTCGTTAAGGCTACTCCTCTTATATATTCATATAACCCAAATACAACATCGACCCTTTATAAGGCTCGTCGGTAGTCAGTATCAAAACAGCGATTAACTCCCGTGCGGTCTTTTTCAATTATTTTCTTAAATTAACCAGAGCTAATTCGTGTCGTTTAATTCGATATATCTAGCTACTATCTCGCTAGTTAATAGTTAGGTTAACTACGGAGAGCCATGGCCGGCCGAGGATACTTCGCGGCCCCTTAAGGTTAAGGTCTAAAACATAAAACTCGGTTCGGCGTATCTTAATACGTCCCTAACTATCGGTTAACCGGAGAAGGCTAGCTATTATTCTATAGGTGGATATAGTCCTATCCTTTACTAACCAGGAAACCTAGCGCGAAGGCCTATCCGATACCTATCCTTCCCGTAAAGTAGATCGATCCACGACGTTTATATCCGCTCCTTTATTAAGGATAGCCGTGGTATAGACCCACCGCCCGCCTTACCTTAATACTATAGGAGCTTCGATTAGCCTATAGCCTAAGGGCTTAGTATAAGGCGGGGCGTCTTTCTATTACTAAGACTAGTTATTAGATTAGGTGTAACTAACGTTTAACCACGTACCGGCCACGGGTTATCGATTTAGGTTTAAGCTAGAGGTATTAGAACCGCTATTACCGTCTTTTAGTTCCGGGTAATTATTACGAAGATATCTCTTTTAGTAATAGTGGTAGCACTCTATATCTACTAAACGGCGTCTTTTCTGTTAGTTCGGGGTTGTCTCTTATCTAGCGGAGGTCTCCGGATCTCCCGGGGACAGGCTTCTCTTTAAACTACTACCAGATTAGTTTATAGCTACCGAACGGTTAGACCGCCGTGATTATAAAGCCGATACCTTATCCTTATCTTCCGCCGTATCTTTATTTCGAAGTAGCTTAGCCTTCCGTGCTATCGAATAAAGTTCGGTATAAGTTTTAGGTAGTCCCTTAGCGATTATATAGTCGCGAATAGGCCGTTATAGCTTAACGATTATAAGCTATATACGCTAGTTATCTTTAATAGGTATAAGGATCTTATTAAAGAATCGATTAATCCGGTTAAGGAAGTAGTTATATTTCTCTCCTTCTCTCTGCTTAGTAGAGTTAGTAAATAGTTAGTCCGCGGCGGTTAACGTGCGGGTATCGTCGTCGACGACCTGCCCCGAAAAGAAGTTCTTTATTTCCTGCTAAGTCGCTATAAAAGCTCTAGGCGTAGTAATCAACCGTTATTAGGCACGCTACCACGACCTAATAGTCTAAGGAAAAGCGTTACTTACGAAATAGACTTTCGTCTTATCGCTCTAAAAATTACTAGAATCGAGGTAAAAACGTTCTTCTAAGTCCTCGATAAACGTTTTATACTAATCCTAGGATTAGCTATCCTATTTAGGGATAGGGTAGTCTATCTTAGCCTAGTCGTTACGGGTTAGCGGTTAGTTATTCGGGTCTTATAGTATATCCGCGGCGTTACTACTATCCCGTAAAGCTTAGAGTTATCCGGCTAGGTAGTATCGCTCCTAGTCTAACTTAAAAGCCTCGACCTATTCTCGTAACTATTCTACTATTAAAAGGCTAACGCCGGTGGTAGTATTAGGGGGGCGACCTCTAGTATCCGATACCGGTCGGGCGGGTCTATTAACCCATAGCCCTTAATAAGGCGGAACCTATAGCTGGGTCGTCTAAGGTTAGTCGGTAGTTATTTCCGCGGTAAAGGTCTATAAGGTTAGCTTAAAAAAGATAGGTATTATAGGGGGGGTCTACTCTATTACGCTTAAGTTCCCGGTTCCCGGGGCTATACCGACAAGTGCCTTAGCATTACGACCCGTAGTAAGGTAAGGGTTAGCCACCTATTAGGCTATCTAAGGTGCGTTGCCTTACTCGGCGTGTAGCTTATTCTGCTTTTACCGCTACGGCTAAGGATTAACCTTATTATTACGGCTAGGCTCGGTATCTCCTATCTTAAACTCGGGGAGTAATTAGTACAGTGACGATATACCGAGAATAGCTAATTAGTTCTCCGCTTAGGTAGGTCGGGCAGAAACTTTATACCGGTCTATATATCTAGGTAAGATAGAGAACGAATAAAATATTAAAGGTATCCTCGTCTAGAGTAGTATAATAGTGATTAACCGATATATTCTAGGTGAATAGTGGTTTATCTATAGGTGATAGGTTTTAGAATACTTAGATTATTCGTTACCCGCCTTAAGAAAGAGTTCCCTAAGGCGCCTCTTTTATAGCTATCCAGGGTCTAACTAGAATCCTCCTATCTATCCCCGGCTAACTCCCTTAATATAAGACT
>NW_021167085.1:1221452-1257779 GCF_003711515.1 Sodiomyces alkalinus F11 | reverse complement strand
AGGAATCTAGATATAGCCTTAGCCCTTTTAGGTTATAGTAATATCCCTCGTGGATACTATCCCTTAGCTATAAAATAGTAAGACTATAGCGACGACTTATTAATTCCAGGTATACCTACTACTAGATAGGCCCTTCTAGATCGTGGACCTAAGTCGTATAGATACTATCCTTTAGCTATATAATAACGATACTAAGGTAACGACCTATTAATTCCTAATATATCTACTACTAGTAGGCAGGCCCTTTAAGGTTATAGGTATAAGTCTCGTAGATACTATCCCTTAGCTATATAATAGCGAGACTATAGCGACGACCTATTAATTCCAGGTATACCTGCTATTAGACAGGCCCTTCCAGATCGTGGATATAAGTCTCGTGGATACTATCCCTCAGCTATGCTATCGAGATAGTGCCGTATTAATAACCGGTTGGTCCGTGATATGTCTGCTATTATTAACCCGATAAGCTGAGTATATCTTATCGTCCCTTGCTTAGTATGTCCGTGACACTTAATATCGAGTTAAAAGGCAGGAATAAAAGCTGTAAAATAATAAAAATAATAATAATAGTAGTAAATAATAAAGGAAAAGTGCTATTAATAGTAGTAGTAAATAGGTGATAGTAGGGCCTTCCGTAAATAAATTAAAGGCGTTATACCGGCGTTTTAGAGATTTTGGATCTTCCCTCTTATAACCCTTGTTCTGTTGTTTTTTGAGGATTTTTTTAACGATTTTAATCCAAATTCTCTAAATTTTTCCTATTAATAGTAATAAGAATAATAACAATAGCGATATAGTGAGTATCGGAGCTTTGTTTTTAGTGGCGCGTGCTAACTAGTAGCTTTATTTTAGGCCCCTCCGACTCTATCTGCCGTTACCCGTGCCGCCGCCGATAAGAAGGCTTCGGCTAATAGTGTGAAGAAGAATAAGGGTAAGGCCGGCACTAAGAAGGGTGCTTCTATAAGTTATTCCGGCGCGTTAGTCTACGATATCTCTACTCTATTCTAAGCTAACTCCTTAGAAGACTGCTAAGGGTAGTAATAATAATAATAAGGATGCCGAGGATAATTTTATTCCGGTTCTATTTAATCCGCCCTGCCTAGAATACGTAAAGGGCATTTATTCGGGGAAATAGCGCTTATTTAATTACTATATTTTGGTTCCTGGCCGCTCTAACCGCTACTATAAGTGTAAGGATAAAAACTATATATACTACCCTCTATAAGTTCTCACCCCCTATCTAAGGCGCTTTACGATCGTGATCGTGTGCTCTATTTCTTATTAGCTCGAAGATATATATGCTATTAAGGTTTACGACCGCTAACCTATACTTATAGTTTTACCGGCCTTATCTCCTTAGTTAAAATTCTTTTTAACTATATTATAGTCCGTAAAAGTAATAAGGACTCGGAGGACGACGATAAAAAGGTGCGTTTATCGCTTTATATCTATAGTTAAATACTCTGACTAACTAATTTCGCGTAGTTCTTCGCTAAACTTAAGTAAACGGTGAAGTTTATAATTAAACTAATAGAGGATAACGATAACGAGAAGTTCTTTAAGGAGGAGGAGCTTAAAGGAGCTTCTAACTAAAGTCCTAGTGCGCCGACTACTACCTCTACCTCCTAGCTTATAGGGGTTATAATAGATATTCTACGGGAAAATAGTTTTATTATTACTCCTCCGGCTAGAGGAAATTATCGGATAGACTATGGCCTGTTTGTGGATTTACGGTTACGTAATAGGCCGGATTGCCGAGCTTATAATCCGGGTAGACATCTATAGAATCTTCACCGCTAATATTACGGTGGCGGGGATTCTCTGACGGTCGGTTATAGTTATAATAGATATATAACTAACTTAATTAATTCTGACCGTTTTTATGACGATTTTGACTACGCTTTATCTGATAATTAAGAGTCTTACTTACTAAGTGAATTACCTACCTCTACTACTACTACCGATTTAAGAAGCTATCTAGCTACGCTGATATAGCGTGTTAATCTATAAATAACCATTAAGATAACGGAATACCAGCCTATTACCTATAAAACCCATCGCGATTAGGAGCTCTGGCGTAGCCACTATAAAGCTACGGCCGTTAATAATAAAGTGTGGGAGTATCTACGGCCTAACGATCCTTTTCCCCCTCCTTAACGCCCTATTTTACCTACCTACGACGATTTCTAAGCGTTAAACGCGGTTATATAAATCGGCGCCACGCCTACGCAGCTATTAGATCTAATAGCCGGCGGCCAGCGCGCCTACGACTCTACGATATAGCGCTAGAAGATATAGAGGGATAAATACTATAAATACACTAAAGATATTAACGCCGTGCTATTATAGCAGATCAAGATAATCGATAAAAGCCGTAAACTGCTCCTGCGTAACGCCACCCCTTAGGGCGTGTATACCGCTATTTAACGCGATACCGCTTACTATATAACTACGCGCCGCGTGGATATCTACGAAGAATATAACAAACATATTCGTATAGCTCCGAATAGCCTTAAGAAGTTATAGGAGTGGTTAGTATATTAGTAGGAACTATTAAAGAACCTCGGGGAGGTTAAATCGACGCCCGTAACGTATATATAGGTGGCCGACTTTTTTAGAGGTATCCGTGGTATCGCTAGCCGCGATTAGACCGAAGCCGAGGGATACCTCCTGGATAAGGAAGTAGTTTAACACGAGGATCTTTATACCCTTAGATAACGATATATCGAGACTAGACTTAAAGACTAAGAAAAGCGCGGTAACTATCGCGCTATAGTATTCCCTACACTATATACTAGAAGCAAAGAGGGTAAAGATACCTTAGAGACTATGGCTAAGCCTAAAAGGAAGGGCGGCCGTGGGAAGAATAAAGCTAAGAATCCTACTACCGCGGTATCTATAGCCACACCTTCTACTACTTTAACTAACCGCTCTTCTTCTAAAAGGCGTTAATCTGCCCTCCGGTAAGGGGAACCCTACCGCGTTTATACTACGCCTAGTCACGATATTAACGCCTGCTACTACCTATTCCCGGAAATAGTAACGGACGGTTAGATTACTTATAATAGCACTAAAATAACCGTTTAACGGATCCTTTAATACGACCCTATAATACGCGCGGAAGTAGAAGAATTACGCGCTATAAAGAAGATGAAAAAGAATATAGGCCGGGACTCTATATAGCTTAAAGAGACGTGACTTAATTATAGTAACGTTCGTAGCGGCGTCTTCCACGCCGCTAGCTTTATAGCAGGAAGCGCTGCTACTAATTACCCTCTTCGAGTCTCTGCTATCCTTAATTCCGGTGCCACGATTTATATATTTAATGATTTTTCCCGTTTTTCTGATTTTATACCTGCTACGCAGGGGGACTATATAGTAGCCGGTAGTTCGTCCCTGCCTATTAAAGGTTACGGTAACGTGACCGTGAGATTAAACGGACTAATAGGAGGCCTTAATTTTAGACTATTAAACATTATATACTATGAAGATTTTGCCTATAATTTAATCTCTAACTAACGCCTACGTCTTCGAGGATACTAGTAGGATTAAAAGCCACTAAATAACTATCTACGACGTGCCGATAGATCTTTACTCTGCTAGCTAAGTCACTGCTTTAATTAAACCGTGGTTAAATACATACCCTTTAACTAATCTGCGGCTGCTTTTCTAGGCTCTTCTTCTTCTACTACCCGAAAAGCCGTCTATAAATCGACGATACGGTATCTAAGCACTGTAGAGGGTATCCTATAGTATCTACGGCTAGGGCACATAGGCCCTAATAAACTACTTCGGCACCTAAAAGAGTAGACGTAGGGGGTTAAAATTAAGGGACTAATAACTATCGATTACGAGGCCTACGAGCTTATAAAGATAAAACGGCACGTTAGTAGGCGCCCTTATACCGTACCTGCCTACGTAGGGGAATAGTGGGCGATTAATTTCACGGATTTTAACCGAGTATCCGATAGGGACTCGAGGTTTATGTTTTTCACCGACCGTTATAGTGGTTCTACGGCTACCTACGTTATAAAAAGTAAGCTAGTAGTAGATATCCTCGTAATAATTAAGGAATTCCTTACCTAGGTAGACCGTTAATTAGGCTGTAAGGTACGCGTTTTCGAGGCTAATAACGAGCTAACTTAATCCAACGATATCACCCTCTTCCTACGCGAGGAGGGTATACTTTTAAAGGTATCTACTACCGACACTTACGCGTAGAACGGGGGTGCCGAACGCGCTGCTACCGTGGTAATTTCGAAAGCTTATACGATAAATATCCACGCTAAGCTACCGCCGTTTATATAGCCTAAGGCTATTCCCACGGCCGTATACGTCTATAACTATACTCCACGAAAGCAGTAAAAGGATTAGAAAACGCCCTATAAAGTCCTCTTTAAAAGGAAGTCGATTTTGTTATATCTTCGAGCCTACGGTTATACGGCGTACGCGATAATCAAGGACGCCTAAAAGGGCACTAATAAGCTATTAAATCGTATCGCTCCACGCGCCTATATCGGCTACCTTATCGGCTACGATTCCACTAATATCTTCCGTATCTAGGTAATAGGCCAGCGCTACTACCGCGTTATTCGCACGCGCGATATGGATTTTAACGAATATGCCTTTTTTAACGGCGATATTAATACCTTTAAAGACGACCTCCGTAAATTAATAGAGGAGTAACTAGAAGACCTAATTAATTAGATCGAGTAGGAGAGGGCTAGAGATTCACGGCCGTTTATGGACGTATAAGCTAAGGACCCCCCCCTTTATATAACTGCCTATTTTGAATTTAACCCTTTACCGGGGCTAGTTTCCCCTGGATCCCCTTCCTCGACGGCGTTATAACCGCTACCGTTAAGGTTATAGTCCGTAATACCCGGCCGTAAGGGGGTGGAGGAGGCTATCTCGAGTTTAGGAGGATAAGATTTAGGTTATAAACCGTGTGATTTAGCTAGTATAATGTTTAATTCCCGTCTATAGTAGCCTATAAGTCTATAGCTTCCTACTCCACAGGAAACCCCGCCGTTAGTTATAGCGTTAATAGTAGCCGTGATCTTAGGTAATCGTCGTAAAGTACCTATGGCTATAGGCTTCCTCGTGGATAGAGGAATATAATACCGCGATATCCCTATAGCGACGGCTGTAGGGCTCCTTATAGATAAAGGAGCGCGCCCTAACTGGTAAGGCGATAGCTAGAAAAAAGACTATTAGGCAGTAGTATTTAATGCTAGCCGTTACGCCCCGGATATATATATATTAAATAGGACTCCGCTAACTAAATTACGATTAAAAAGGTCCACGCCTATAGCGCTATAGCGATGCTTAACGATACCCTACGAATCCACGGCCCCGGCGGCAGCTACCGGAAGTATATCCCGGGAGGCTATCTCGGGAAATATAACTCCGGCGGTTACCCCGGCGGCCGTAAAGATCCACCGTAAAAACCTCCCTCCTCCTTCGAAGAACCCTCGCGATAGACCCTTATACCCTTACGGCCATTTATTCCGATAGGTATAAGAAGACTACCTACGGAGCTATAAGGAGATAGGGTCGTGGATACGGGTGCCGTTATCCGTAGCAGATAGATATTAGGTTCTTAATTCGATATAGGTAATAATATATAAGTTCGATAAGTATAGATTTCTATATAAATATAAGGTAAGGCTTATAGTGCGAGGATATTAGTAGTATTAATCCTCGCTCGAGAAGACGTATATAGTAATACTAGCCGGATAGTCGTTCCGCGCGTTAATAGCTATCGCCGCCCGATTTAACCTTACGCTATTATAATTTAACGTTATAAACGCGTTTATACACGCGCCTCTCCCCCACGATATCTTTATATACCCGCCGCTAGGCTTTCTAGCCCCTAGGAGTCGTTTACACCTGAAAAAGGCATTATATAGACTTAAGGAGTCTTTACTGCTTTAGTAAAAGCACTTTTTAGCTATCCTTATAGCGGACGGCTTTTAGATAGTGCCGTAAGAACCGTGTTATTTTCTACGCCGCGGTTTAATTCTATTCTTCTACGTTAACGATATCGTTATTACTTATAAGAAATAATATAAGGCGTAGATAGAGTAGGCCGTTAATAACCTATAACGCCACTATAACCTATAAGGTGGCGATCCTCTATAGTAGTTTCTTAGTATTAAGGTTATTCGCAACCGCGTCGCCCGTAAAATCTAGTTATTATAACGCGACTACGTTACTAAGTTAGAACGCCTATTAAAGCCGAATAGTAAATATAGTAGTAACTATCGCCTAACGTACCTAATTAAGATTATAGAGCTACTGCCCTATTTAGGGACCTCGACTAACGTTAAAAGCTATTAACGGAAGATAGGATCTATACTATACGTAGTAGTAATATCGCGGCCTAATATCGCGTTTACAGTATCTAGGCTATACCGGTTTAACGTTAATCCAGGGCCTATTCACTATAAGGCCGCCGATTATCTAATTCTTTATCTAATTAATAGCTAATCGTTTACGTTAGAACTAGAGGGTGGCGATACTATCGAAATCTATACTAACGCCTTATTTACTGATAATACCCTTAATCGTAAGAGTAGTTAAGGATACGTGGTACGCTTATTTAGAGGTATAGTCGTGTGGCGCACTAATAAGCAGAATACGGTCACGACGTTAATAACGGAAGCAGAGCTATTAGCGTTAGTATAAGATGTAAAAGAGGGTATCTTTATATAACGCCTATTACTTAGTATAGAAGTGGAATTTAACGATCCGGAATTAAGAATCTTATACGATAATAACTAAACGATTCGATTAGTTAATTAAGAGATTAGCACGTTAATAACGCGCCTCCGCTACGTCGATATTCATAGCCACTAATTACGTTAAGTAAAGGAACGAGGGCAGATCCTCGTGACGTACGTTACGAGCGCGGAAATAGTGGTAGACGGTCTAACGAAAGCGTTATACGGCGAGAAATTTAAGACGTTGAGGACTTAGGTGGGTATAATAGATATACGGGACCGGCTATAGTAAAAGCAGCTAAAGGAAGTCCGGATAGAGTATTTAGAGGACCTGGAGGATGAATTTAAGGGCGGCTATAGCGAATAGATTATATAGCTAGATTATCTGCCGGTTACGAATAGCTTTAATCGCCTAACTAATATTTAGGGTAATTAAGGGGTGTGTCGGATAGACTATGGCCTGTTTATGGATTTACGGTTATGTAATAGGCCGGATTACCGAGCTTATAATCCGGGTGGACACCTGCAGAATCTTCACCACTAATATTACGGTGGCGGGGATTCTCTGACGGTCGGTTATAGTTATAACAGACACATAACTAACTTAATCAATTCTGACCGTTTTTGTGACGATTTTGACTACGCTTTATCTGACAGAAATAGCGTAAATATTACGTAGGACGGTGCTTAGGATAGTACTAATAAAGCTTAGTAATTTAGCTAGTATACTCCTTTTTATATTTTAGAATTTTCGGATTTACTTTTAGGGTTTAGTATAGTTTTATAGTATTAAGATAACGATATACCCTTCTTTTTACTGAATTAACTAAACCGCCGGCGCGCGGTGCGCTTAGGGCGCGGGAATTTCGACTTTAACTGCTTCTTTCCACCCCCTCCGTGCACTAATTATATTAAGATATACTCGGAAGTTCTCGAATTTTTATCGTGGAAATATTTTAATTAATCCGTCCGCTAGTATTAAATTCGTAGTAATATATATAACTCTGAATAATCCCTTTATGTTCTTCTGTCTTACCTAAAAGCGCTATATATCTATATAGCAAAGCCTAGTCTTAATTCTAAAGCTATTATCGACTATTAGGCGTATCGTTTACGTGTTATCGTAGTGGATATCCTAAGGAGATTCTGGATTAAAGCGTATTTCGACGAAAAGACGCTTTAAACCTATTATTTCTTTCGCCATTTACTCTAAAATAAGTAGCTTTACTTCGGTTATAGACGTTATTACCGTTATTTACCTCGTTACTTTCTATATAACTAATCCACTAAATAGGCTAATAAGGTAACCCTATAAAGATCTTCGTATATCTAAATTATCTATAAAAGAGGCGTCGCTTATAATAACTATCGCCTATAAACTAATACTTAATCCGTACTAAATTAAAAGGTCCCTTATTATAAATAAATAGCGGATAGCTTAGTCTACCGCCTTATAGTGCTCGGGAGAGGGGTTTCTAAGAAAGCGGGAGAGGATAAAGGCGGCGAATACTATATTAGGACGTATTATAATTACAGTGTAAAGCATTAATCCGACCTTTTCTTAATAAGATTTAATCTCTTAAGCGGTGGCTTCGTCTTCTCTTTTCCGGTATTCTATAACGGGAATAGGGATTACTGGGTAGGTGTTTAGAGCGTTTAATTCAAACCTGGCTACGATCTTTTCGATATATAAGTCGTGGGAGAGGAAAACCTTATATCGAGGGCGATCTCGAGTAATCTTAATACCTAAAAACTAATCGGCTTCCCCCTTTGCCGACACCTTAAACCTTATTTTAATCCCTTCGATAATCCTAAGGCCGTTTATAGCACTATCTCTATGAAATAACACGATAATATCGTCTATAAAGAAGATAACGAATACGTCTTAAGCCTTAGTATAGAATAGGCACGGTTTTTCTTTACTAGCTTTTATCCCTGAGTCTATTAGGGTAGCCGCGAAGGTCTAGAACTATAGTCTAGGCGAGTCGCGTAGTCTATATAGTACTTTATCGAGCTCTAAGTATTTATCGGGCTACTTAAATCTATTGGAAAGTTTGTATATAACGGGCGTTCCTGTTTTACTCCTTTAGGCGTTAACGAAGGCGTTAACGATATTAAGTTACTTAATCTCTAGATTAAACTAAGTAGCCAGGGCTATAATAATACGAAAAGATCGTGTAGCAAGCGTTACTACGTAGGTTCCCTTAATTATTAAGCTCTCTTTAACGGAAGAGGCTTTAACTTCGCCTCTAAGCGCTTGATTTCTCTTTATATACGCTTCTTAATTAGCTTATTTACCTCCTTCTACGCGGCTTCCTTAAACCGTTTATATATCGGGTAGTTAGTAAGCTCCCGCTAATACCTTAGTATAGCCTTTAGGTAGTCGCGATAAACCCTGCTATCGATTAAGGGCTTCGGTAACATTATGGCCTTTTTTTTAATATTCGAATAGGTATTTATTCTAGTATCGGCTACTCCAAGGATTATTAAATCAAAGGTTAGAAGCCCTTCTAGCCCGTCCTAGCGCTCTTTTTATTAATCAGATAAGAAAAAAGTATATATTAAAGGCTTATCTAGCTCTACCTAATATATCCGTGGATTAATCCGAATAGTCTTTCCTTAAGCACGGCGATTAGTGATTCTTACGCTAGCGCACGTTACTTCCTTTACTAGTATACTCTTTTTCCTTTAGTAGGCGGTTACCTTAGGAGTCGGTCGGATAGGTAGTCTGGATCCGGACACTATAGTGCGGCTAATACCATAGGGCGGATTAAGGGTAGCTAGTCCCTATACCGTCGCCTACACACTCCTTTCTATAGTTAAAATCGTCGAAGTGTCGGTATTAAGCTCTAGTATATATAATCCTAGCGTGTCGGTTACGGTATCTTCTTAGGTGGCCGCTCCGTTATCTTATTAGTTAGAAGAATTATTAATTAAGAGTTCCTCCGAAGACTACGGCTCTACGTTTATAATCTAAAGATTCCTGCTTTAAGGATTAGGTATTACGCGTGGGGTTTAAAGTCCTATCGCGGGCAGTTCGGGTGCACTAGGTATATTTAGTAGTAGCGACGAAGCGTCTAATTTAGCCTCTACTACTCTTACCCCCGAGTTCGAACCCGTGGACTATACTTATTCTCTAAAAGGTACGCTATTAATTAATCTACCCGGAGGGTAGGCCTATAGAATAAAGTCGTTATCTTTATCTTCTTATATTTTATAAGCTATAAGCTAGTTCCTCGCCTTAGGCTCCGGGATCTATTCTGCTTCTTTAAGCTATAGTTTATAAAATAGCTGCTCGTTAAACTATATATTACGCGTTATAATAACCTTCTAAAGCTATAGAATCTATACTCGGTAAATATTATAGGTAACGTAATCTATAAGATACCTAATATATCCCTTTAGTTAAACCTTATATAGTTTTCTATTCCTCTTAGTCTCCCTATCCCTCGCTATTAGATAGGCGCGGTAGCCGTAGGTATAAATACCACTCTAATTAGGGCGTAGGTCGGCTATATACTCTTTTATTAGAATCGGCGTATTCTTTCTAAACTATAAGTCGAGGATTTCTACTAGGGATTTCTATCCGTGTCGTTATAAGGGACTTATATTATATAATAACGCTACCGTTCTAGTACTCTCTAGCTATTTATCTAGTGGAATTCCTGCTCCGTTAAGTATAGTATTAGACTTTATAATAATCAGTTAACGGGCTCTTTCACTACCTCCGTTCGGTTTATAGGTATAGGGCAGTATAATTTCTCTATCGATCTCTTAACTACTCGCCTATAGCTGGGTTATTAAATCCCCTACTAGATTAACGATTAAGGGCTCGTTATCACTACGTATCTTATAGATATATAATATAAACTGCCGGTTAACCTATCATTCGAACGCTTAAAGCGCGTTATAGACTATAACGCTATTTTTCGAAGCTAAAGGCGGTATATAGATCTAGCCGCTATATTTATCCTTTATTATAAGAAGATATCGTATACCGTTATAGCTCTTAGGTAGCTCTTAAAGATCCTAATAAATACGCTAAAACGGTTATAGGGAGCGGTATTCTAACGTGTGTCGAGACACGACTTAACGTGCCTAGGTTCGGGAGTATATCTTATAGTCTATCCGCTTAGTTCCCTTAATTAACACGTTTCTAGCGTTACGAACTAATACTTATAGAGCGCTTAGTCTAAGATAGCCTACTCTTAAGTGCTATAACTATTCTTTATCGACTTATGGATAAGGAGGGTCGCGGGAAGGTCGGTAATATCGGTAAGCTCTTATTAGTCGATCGATTACTATAACTAGTATATATTAATAGTCGTAATTAATCGGAATAATACTATATAGTATCGGTTAGAATAACGAATAAGAAGAAGAAGAAGATAAAATTAGCTTATACTAAAGGATAGTTATATTAAAGCGTCGAAGCAGCTTTAATAAGACTACGCTCTTCTCCGCTATTCTAAAGCGTAACGAGTAGTTATAACCCGAATACTAGATCCTAACCTTATATAATAGAGCTTCCGATATAATATTCGTGTAAAATCCCTCTATAATAACTATATTGTTAAGCTCTAAGTTAGCTTTCGGAGTACCTAAAGGTTTATTAAGGATTCCCTTAAGAAGCCGTTTACCTTTACTAATAATCGGAAAGTCGGTTATACTGGATTTAATAGATCCCTTTATAGGTATAAAGAAACCTAAAATAAGCAGGTCGATTAAGTTAATAAGGTGAGTTACGCCGTAATTATTAAGAAGAGTACTCTATAAGAGCGGGTAGGGGCTAGGTCGGAGCGCGGCGTACATCCTAAGGACCTCTTCTATAGTATAGATAAGGGCGGGATCCAGGATAGTTATAATAACCTTCCTAGGATACCCCTTTTTACCCTTATTATTACCGCTCTCTAAGTTTTTTTATCCCTTTTTCGATAGTTTTTCGCGTAAGCTTTTCCACTTTAGGAGCTTAATCTCCTTCCGTATCTCCTCACACCACTTAGTATTAATATAGGTATTAGATCTCTGCTTATATTTTCTGGTTAAAGCGTACTCTAGCGTATTATAGTACTCTAGCTTCTAAATATATTCGCGTCGATAGGGGTAATTAGTGCTCTTTTTCTTAGGCTTCTTTCCGCCTTTATTATTATCTAAGTAGTCTCCTAGGGTTATATAAACGCTGTAGCGCGTACCGTCTATAATTAAAACGCTTATAATAGCGTTAAAATCGTGGCCGTATATTAGAAGATCGGAAATCTTATCGCCGCGGACCTCTTTTATTACTAGCTCTTAGAGCTTGGTTTCTGCCTAAATAGGCGTAAACTTTTATCTAACTACTATAAGGAAGTTCCGAATAATAATAGGTCCTTTAATCTTAGTTACCTTTTACTAACGTGCGCGTCTAATAAGGGTATTCTACTCTATATACTATATAGCTACTTTAGTATTAGCTTAATAAGCGTTTTATAGATACTTTTCGTATACTCGTCTTACCTCTTCCTTCGTGTAAATACTACTTAGAGCGAAGCTACTCTTAAGTTCTTTTATTATATAGCGTAATATAAAGTGTCTATTTTATTTTTTCTCTTTATAGCCGGGATATTTTTTAATAGCCTTTTCGATAGCCTATTAATAGGTAAAGGTCTCTATAATAGTTTTAAGCAGTTAATTAGCTTTATTAAGCGTCTTAATAAGGCGACCGAGCTTTTAATTCTAGGCTATAGTCTGCTAATTCTTAATTTCGGCGAGGCGTATAAGCTCCTATATTAAGGGTATAATAGTATTATCGCCCTCGCCTTAGGAATACTATCCGCGTAGTTAATCCAGGGATTTAGGTATAATATACTTAGAACGGTTATTTAGCTAATTCTTTTAGCTAGGATTAAGTAGTACCTAAACCTTTATCCCTTACGTATACGGCTAGATATAGAAGATCTAATCGGCCTATTACCGCGTAGATTTAAGGCGCGGGATACTAAGCGCTTTAGCCGTGATCTTAAGCTTATTCGATATAGTATTAAGTAAGGGTTTAACGTATAAAAGCTCATGATTAGGAGAGAGAGCGTAGGAGGGCTCCGTAATACTATAAAAGTATATAAAAATAAACGTAGATAATAGATTAGTAGGAAGTTACTAGTTACTACTACTACCCGGGCTTATAACTATTAAATTAACGGGAGTATGCTTATAGGGAGTATTAATTCAGGAAATATATAATTATATTATCTATAAAAGAGAAAGAAAAAGGGGGCGGGTATATATGTCCTAAATATACCTGCCACCTTCTAAGCGAGGATAGTAGGGCACCTCTAACCAATAGGAGAGCACTATACCACAGCTCACGTGATAGAATATGACACAACTCCCATCGTGGTTGGATCGTTTACGATGGTTTACACTCCATCCTCTTCCGTCTGCTGCCGAGGAGACGGGCGGCTGTTTGCAGCCGGGAAAAATCAAAAAGCCCGGGGAACGATTCTGACCATGCATAGCCCTCATGGAAGCCCCGATTCTCGCGCACCATCATCTTTGGGGCTCTCCGCAACGCCGTATTATTTGTTGTGTTACAGGTTGGGGAAGCCTTCCACCACCTACCCCCAAGGACATGGATCCGACATCGTAGTTTTTGATCCAGCAACTTTTGCGGTGTCTTAGCCACGTGCATGCATGATGCAGATCAGCGCGTGGGACCGTGACACCCGAGTGTGGTCGACAATGTTGACGAGATCTTCCACCGCTTCCCCTCCCTGATCCTCGGGGATTCCCCTAGCTAAGAATACCTGAGCATTCTTGTTGCGTCGTAAATCGGCCAGCTGCGGCTGCCGGAGAAAGGTCCCGTCCCTCCCCGAGGTTCCTTGAGATGCTGGCTGCCTATGTTCTTCAAGGGCCATCGAGTCAACCGTACTACTGATATTAGTCCCTTCGGCCACTTCTTTCTTCAGCGTCCCTCGGCCATGATTTGTGGGGTCTGGGCCTGCCAAAACGCCGTGCTTATTCTTCTCGGTCAGGAAGATATAGGTACCTAGGATGGTCTGGATATGACGGGCTCATATACCAAGGTAGGTGAGTAGTTTGGCGAAAAAGTGGTGAGAACTAAGGACTTCGCATGCCCTGCAGCTGCCCACCATGGACCGATGCCTCGTTGCCTCTAGCCTAAGGTAGCTTTCCTTCTCGACCCCTCCGCCTTTAAGGCTGGGCATGCGACACATACGAGTTTATGTACCCTACCCGTCTGTCTTTACTCGGTAAGGTAGGTTAACTTGAGGTAGGTAAGCTGGGAGGTACATCTGTATGATGCGTCCTGCAAATTATACAGGTCAGGCAGGTAGCGTCCAAAATGCCTTCCCTCTCTTACTTCGACCACTTACCTACCTGATACCTGCCAGTGCCGATGGTGGTGCCCTAACCTCCGCTTCTGCTTCCTCTTTCTCCAACTTCTCCTGCCAGTTCCGTCCCCGTCTCCTGGCAATCGTTGACATTTCTTCTTCGACGCAACCCCACCCGAGGAGTCTCAGACTCCCCCCCTGAACCTGCGCACCCGCCAGATCAAGGAGAATAACTAGCCCCTTTCATTCCTGTGGGCTACCCTCGTGGGCTACCTTCTTGAAAGGAACTGTGTCCAGATCGACGGAACCAAAAAGGGTAGGCTCCTGATGCAAGTGCAAGACACTCTGGGCGCAACTGTGTGTTTATTCAGCACTCCGACGATCAACAAACTACCACATACCTTACCTACATATAGACCCAACCAAGAAGGATCTCGCGGGTGAACAACCATGTCTCCCCAAGCACTGCCGAATCTCTCCCGTCATACCGATGTCAGCAGGAATTTTGCCAGCTTCATTTCCTGTCGAGCAACGGACGATGGCGTCTATTCTATTCAGGAAGTGCCTTTCGGTACTCCTAGGTATCTCCGCATCATTACCATTGGTGCCGGGGCAAGCGGCCTCAACATGATCCGCACGCTTCGCAACACGCTCCCAACCTCGTCCTTCGAGCATGTTGTGTACGAGAAGAATGCCGAAGTCGGAGGCACCTGGTTTGAGAATCGCTATCCTGGGTGCAAATGCGACGTGCCGTCTCATAACTATCAGTTCTCCTGGCGCAAGAACCCCGAATGGTCTTCCTTCTTTGCCCCAGCTGCCGAGATTGAGGCTTATCTTTGCAAGCTCTGCGACGACGAATGCATGCGCCCCTCCATCAAACTGTCACACACAATCGTGGGCGCTCGGTGGTCGGAGGCCACATCCCGGTGGCAACTGAAGGTTCACGATCATGAGATGGACGTAGTCTTCAACGATCACGCCGATTTTCTCATAGACGCCACCGGTATCCTCAAGTGAGTTGGTCCGTCCCACTACATGTTCAGCAAATACGAGCAACAAAAGGGGGGAGACGAAACAAGAGAGCCAGGCCACTCGCCCTCGCAGATACATATGGCTGATACGGCGTGTTCTGTAAACAGCAAATGGAAATGGCCCGACATCCCTGGAGTCGAGGATTTCGAGGGCACCTTGATTCACACTGCGGCCTGGCCCAGTAGCTTCAGTTACAAAGACAAGACTGTGGCCGTCATCGGAAATGGAGCCTCTGGGGTCCAAGTCCTCCCAGCCATCAGGCCTCGTGCGTCTCCCAGACAACCTCGTACGGCATTTTTCATGTCATACAGGCAAGGCTAACCGCTTCACCCAGATGTCAGGAGACTCTACCACCATATACGTGCTCCGACGGCCATCATCCCTCCTCGAGTAGCCACCATAAGAACGGGGCCCTCGGCACATATTATTGACGGAATCGAGCTCGACGAGAACGAAAAGTTCACACAGGCTCAAATAAAACGGTTCATATCTGACCCTGTCTTCTATGAACAGTTCTCGCGGTCCCTTGAACCTGACTCCAATGGAAAGTTCTTCATAAGCCTCCTGAAAGACAGCCCCCAGCAGAAATGGGCGGCGAGTAAGGTTCGAGAGTTCATGACGACCATGCTGAAGGGCGACCCGGTCCTCTGCAAGGCCATGATTCCCGACTTCCCCCTTGGCTGTCGCCGTCTGACCCCCGCGCCAGGCTACCTCGAGTCGTTCCACGACCCAAAAGTCTCACTGGTAACAACGCCAATCACGAGGGCTGTCCCCAACGGCATCGAGCTTGCCGACGGCAATATTATTGAGGTTGAAGCCATCATCTGCGCCACTGGTTTCGACTCGTCTTTCAGGCCTGCCTTCCCCCTCGTGGGCAGGAACGGTAACCTGCAGGATATCTGGGCTCAGGAGACGCCCAAGTCGTACATGTCTCTAGCCATCGCCGGTCTGCCCAACTATTTCAGTGAGTTTAGAGTGCCCCATATGATACTCGAAGACGCATCTCATTTCCCGCGCCTTTCCTTCCCAGAATTTCTCGGCCCTGGCGCCCCTATAGCCCATGGAGATGTCTTTACACTCTCCGAGCATATTGCAACGTATATTGCCAACGTCATTCTCAAGGCTCAGACCGAGGGGATACGCTCCATCGTGCCGGCCCAGGCAGCCGTTGATGATTATGCCGCCCACGTCGCGGCTTTTATGCCCCGCACCGCCTTCTCAGGGGCTTGCCGTAGCTGGTATAAGCAAGGCACCCTTGGTTCGAAGGCCCCGGTCATCGGACTTCACCCTGGCAGCCGGATGCACTTCATTACCATGCTCTGGAGGTTTCGCGGTGAAGACTGGGAGTACACTCGAGTCGGCGAGGAGCAGGGTATCAGGGGCAAGGCGAACAGATTCGCCTACTTGGGGAATGGATTCACAGCGGAGGAGATGGAGATGCTCACATTGGCCACAGCTGCCAACTGAGCCGGATGTGTAAGGCTTGAAAGGAGAGTCGAAATAAAAAGGTACCCATAGATTGGGGGCGTATTTGCCAATGGTCAATGCACAGGGGCGATGCGATTTGCAGGCGCTGCATTGGGTTGGACATCGTCGCTTCGAAATAGACCCGAGATGGCAAGAAGGGACACTGGGCTTGAAGGTTTCAAAAGCCCATCGATAACCCACTCCACGGAGCAAGGTATGAGGACTAGACTGGCCAACCAAGCAAGCGATATTAACGATGGATGTTATATCATTAGCTTGTTAAGAGGAATATGGACGAGGTTCTCCCGCTTGCTTCGAGAAATCCCTTCTCCGACGCACCCTACCCTCTGTCACAGGCTTATTTATGTTATGCCTTTTTTTCCGGGACCCTGGCCTGGAGCTTGTCCATCAGCTTGACCTTTATCCGCCCCTGTCCACGCCTCGGCGACTGTCGCCACAAACCACTGACAGAAAAGCAAAATGAAATGCTGAAGATTGAAATAGAAAGCCATTAATAGTGATAATGAAAAGCAACGATGACGAAGCCACGAAACAACAGCCAACGCCCCCCCATGGCGCCTTCACCGTCGCAGGCTTTATGGAGCGGCCGCTCAGCTAGGGGTACCCTCGCGACTCTTGCTCTCTCGCTTGCTGAGGAAGCCGCGTCGGATGGATGACTTGGGACTGTCATGGATGGAAGAGCTTTCACCGGACGGGGAAAAGGTGCTCCTCACGACGACGGTGCCACTGCCGACCTTTACCTCTGTGTCGGCGGCCGCACCCGTCTCATCCACGACGTACAGGCCTTCGCCAAATTCCTCGTCGCTGCGGAATGTCTTGTCCCCTCTGACCACGATCTTGAACTGCGTATCTGGTGTGCAGACCCACTTGAACGTTTCGTTGAAAGTTACGGCTCCACTCGGGTCCTTGTGATGAGCCGTCTTCCCAATGGTTTTTACCTTGGGCGTCAGTTGGCTAAGGACGACATACAGTTGAGAAGACGGCGGGTATCCAGACGCCGAAACGACTGTAAGGGTAGCAAGGCCGGATCCGGGGCTCGGAGGATTGGTGCTGTAGACTGATGATGCGCCGATGCTCCTGCTCCTGTTGTGGCCAATATGGCCAAGAGTTGCGGCGCCGTTCGTGGCGCCGGGGTTGGCCGTGGTTGGCCGCGTACTGACTGGGCTTTCGTCCCCATCTGGGATGGGGCCCAGGGTGCTGGAGTGCTTGAGCTCATGTCCATTCTCTGTGATTGTGGGAGTGTCGTAACTCGTAGTCGTCCCGTCATCGTCCTTCTTGTCCCTAGAAAAGATGTTGCGGACAATTCCACCGACGCCCGAGCCGACCACGCCTACAGCCTTGACCGGGGCGCCAGCCACTCCGGTCACGATACGGCCGGGAACCGCGAAAGTACCCGAGAAGGTCGAGGTTCCCTGACGCGTGCGAGCAACATACGCGGGTCGGAAGAGCATTCTCAAGCGGATGGAGCCCGATTTCCCATCCAACGTCAACCTCGTCTCGCTGGGCTTGAAGGGATCCAGTTGCTCGAGGTTAATGTCTGCACCACCAAGAAAGTCCGGTTTGTCGGCAAAGTCATAATCCCAAACGACCACCTTGAAATTGGCAGCAGTACGCGAAGGTATTGGAATTTCGAAGAACTCGTTCCACACGGGATGGAGAGTCTTCTTCTGCACCTTCGTCTTGTACACTTCTTCGCCGTTGAGTTCAAACTTGCAATACGGGTCACTCTTGCCGTTGCGGTCCGCCGAGGGAAGATTCTCGGCGTCCAGCACGTCAAGTCGGAGATTGCCCATATTGTTGATGCTTTCGCTTGGATCCAGCTTCATCTTCAAGGGGATATACTTCAGGCTGATCTTGACACAGCAGGGCCGGCCGTCCCTGTCCCTGAGTTTCAGAGTCGTGGGGTTGTTCTATATAATAAAATAATAATAATAAAAAAGGTCGAGAGCGGTCAGAAACAGTTGGTCAATTCCGGAGTCCTCTGGGGCGGGCCAACTTACCAAGCATTGCTTCAAGGTATCGAGGGTGTTTCCTTGCAGTTTGGCAATGGTATTCTCCTTATCCTTCTCACGTCCCTCAACTGCGTGGCCCTTCTCCCGAACCTTGAGCGTAAGGCGAGAAAAGTCAATTTCACGAATGACACAGTCTCCTATCTCGTCAAATTTGTGCTTTCTATGTTTGGCGGCGGAGGATGTGTAGGACGGGAAAGCCATGTCGTCGACCCACACTTCGATCTGGGTGTTGGATTCGGGCATTTCGGCTTCCATCAGTTTGAAGATGAGTAGCCCACTCTCGTACTTGAGCAGTTGTTCAGGGAACAGGTGCACCTTGGGCGGACTGGGCAGATCATTGGGGGGCTTGCCCACCGTGGGTGTTATGGGTGACTTCGGCGATGTCGGTTCAGCCTCCGACTGGGGCTTATCAAGGGTAGCGTTGAATTTCCCAGCAGCGGCAGAACGTGCAACGGGCGATTCACTAGTCTCCTCAGCGGCATTGTTCTCGTCTTGTTTTTCTTCGTCTTCCTCTTCTTCGGGGTCGGCAACGTTCAGACACGGGTAGAAGGCAGCGTTGTAAATGAGGATGCCCTTGGCAATGCCCTTGCCGTGGAGTCGAAGACCGGCTTCTCTGTAGTCTTTCTTGTCATGAACCAGATACTCTCCGTTTTCGTCCTGTGAGACGAAGTCTCCGGTAGCAATTTGCACATGACCTAAACTGCGGTCTTTGCCCAGCTTTTCGGCGTCCATGACGTCGAGAATGAGTTTTTCCCGATTAGAATGAACGGGTACGTATAAGACCTCATCCCAGTCCGGGTCGAGGGTGTTCAAATGGGTTACAGTGCGTGCCTTCTCCAGACCCGAAAGCAGAACGCGGACATAGGGGTCAGATTTGCCCAGCGCTTCGAAGTTACGCAGATCACGAGCGCCCTTGAAGTGGAAGCGCATGACGCCAACGGGGGTGATGTAACCACCAGTCCCAGAAAGAACCCCAGAGATTGCAACGGGCTTCCACTGGGCCTTCATCTTGACCCGTCCTGTAGGCACCCCGGAGAGCTGGAACCACTCTTGTCCATTCTCCGTATATTCAAGGATGTCTTCGAGCTTGATCTGATACTTTCCAACCACCTGGTCGCCAGCAAGGTCGCGATCATCCTTGATGGTAACACCCAGTTTAGCGTTCTTCCTGTCCGTGATGAGCATCTCTTTGGACCCATCTTCCCAAATGGGGTTGTTGGTCCGCTTCAGCTTCTTCGTGTGATGCACATCCCGCCCGTTTAGATGAAGAATCGCATAAGGATTGAGTTGGCCGATGAGACTCTTCGAGTAGTCGAGGTCCTTCGCCCGTTCGACAGTGAACCGGAGAATACCGGTGTTCGACTCGGGGGGCGGCTCTTCCGTCCCGTCTTCCAACTTGGTCGGCCCCAACACAGGGAAAAAGCGAATGTCGGCGGAAACCATGCCACGTCCCTTTCCGTCGGCGATAACCTCCAGCTGTTCGTTCTCATAGACATTGAGCTCTTCTATGCGCTCCAGGGGGAAGGAAGCCATCCCCAGTTCCTTGTGTTTCCTGAAATCATTGTAGTCAAAGACTTGGATGTCGAGGGTATCGTTGTAGGAGGTAACGATGATGTAGTGCGTCTCGTTCCACCGGGGACTTGAGGTATCCCGGATATGCTTTGTTCGAGCCAACTCCTGTCTCTTGTTGAGGCTGATGACGGCATAAGGGTCTGTTTCGCCAGAGAATCTGTCGGAGTTTTTCAGGCCTCGGGCTCCGTGAAGAGTGACGGCAACCACGCCGATGGCCTGGTCTACCGGGGTGCCGGCCAGCATCTTTGCTACTTCGATGGGGAAGACATTGGGCGCGTACATCATGGGCTCCAAGTTGCCGTGGATCTGCTCCAGGATGAAACTCTCCAGTCCGGGGATGAAGTTGATATCAAAACCGAACTTCTCCCCACCCAGGGGCTTGCACACGTAGTCGATGGTTGGGCGCTCCAGGAAACACATCTCGATCTTCTCAACGTGGGGGAAGGGCACCTGTAGCTTAACCTTGAGGCGCATCAGGCCAGAGAATGCCATGTTCTCCACAATAACGTCGAGGCCTTTGCTGATCATGGCCTTGCCGACGCGGATTTCCAGGACGACCTTGGGATTGATCTTGTTTCTCATCTGCCTAGCTGTCATGTCGGCCGTATCGTTGGGGGTGAAGCTAAATTTCCAGTCCATGATAACGATGTCATCCTCAGCTTTGGGGTAGGTCTTGACGTGTTCCATTCGAGGAGGTTTGGAGCCGAGAGTGAAGGTCTTCAGCTTGAGGCTATCGAGAAACGCTGGCGTCGCGGAGCTCAAAACCTGGTCGACCACGTTGATGATGGTCTGGGCCAGGACGGGCTGGTAGATGGGCCAGAATTTCACTAGAAAGGAGTTTATCCATTCCAGCGACTCTTGATCCGTCTCCAGCTTCTTCAATGAGAGCTCGCGATTGATGTCGTCCCGGAAGTTGCGGCGAACACGCCGTATGGAAGTTCGATAGTAGGTGGAGCAGACGGCCATGAGGATGAAGACCCAACCCAAACCTCCTCCCAAGACAGCGACCAGCCAGGACGATATGCAAGCAAAGACGATGATTGCGGCGTTGTGATACCAGTCGCCATAAAAGGCGTCGGGAATGTTACTTTCGAGCCAGGTAGAATGGTCCAAGAGACTCTCGGTCGACACCTCGACGGGCCAGCCGAGGCGTGGGGCCCATCCAGTGCGCTCGAAGGGCTTCTCGCCGTCCGAGGCGCCGTCATCGTCCACAACGTTACCCTCCTCGTCTCTTTTTAGTTCGATAGCGCCCTCCGTGGTTGGTGGGGGCAAATCAGCTGTCGGGGCCTTGTCGTCACCGACATCGGTCACGATAGAGACGCCATGAGGTCGTTTACTGGAGAACCCCTCGGGGATGGCCTAAAAGAAAGCGAGAACTCGCGGGTCAGCGGCGGGGCGGGCGCATTCACTCGCTGGGAAGCAGCTCAGAGAGACCAGACTCACAGCTCTGGCCTGGCGCTTCTTTTCTTCCGGGCTCGCATCAGGGTCGAATGTGAAAGCCGTGATACCGGCCTTCCTGGACTCCTCGAGGATTTTCCGCTCGGCATCCTCGGCGGTGGTGCTAGTTTCAGGGTTTTGGGCCGACTCGACGACGCCCTCAATCTTGAGCTCGCTCTTTTCCGTAGCCGTAGACATGTTCGTCGAAAACATCAGTCGACTAGGTGAGCGTTCCTCAACAAGGAGCACTACTGGTAGGTGTCAATTGGGCGACGGACGGGTCTAACGTGCAGTTACGTAGTGAGGCATGCGAACCGGGTCTGGTCGTACCAGACTAAGACAGAGGCACTTCGAATAGGAAGCTAGGAGTGCCAGGTGTCGATTGCCAAGGTAGGCGAGATGTGAGGGAATGTTGCCGGGCTGGTATTATGTCCAGGACGGATTAGGAAAAGGGTGGAAAACACAGGAAGGGCAAAGGCTAAGGGAGAAAAGAAAGGAAATGGAAAGAAGGAACGCAACGAGGATCGACTGGGGTATGAACTGGTCCGAGGTTGAAGAAGAATCCGAGCGAAGGAAGTAAAGAACAATAATTACAGTGAGGTCAGCGTGGCTAGTGAAGCTAAGGAGAAGGCGAGCGAGAGAAAGTGGGATAGATAGAGCTTAGAGCCTAAATTAGAGGGAACGCAGTAGGCAGGAGGGTAATCCCGATCAAGAGCCTTCAAGCTTCGAGACCGGCGTTGATGTTGGCGTTCGCGTTAGCGTTAGCGGCGGAGGAGGAGGGTGGGTGCGATGGTGATGGTGGTGATGGTGGTGATGGTGGTGATGGTGGTGATGGTGGTGATGGTGGTGATGGTGGTGATGGTGGTGATGGTGGTGATGGTGGTGGTGGCGGCCGTGACGAACGACCTAGCTGATTCTTGCTGATCTGGCCGACGAGAAGACGGAAGCTAATGAGAAAAGCCAGCTCAGCCGGTTAGGGATAAGAATGCTTTGGCATCGTGCCAGGGAAAGGCCAAATAATTACCTGCCAAACAAGATCCCAATTGCCCGTAGGTACCTAGGGTAGCACCAAATTGCCTGGGTGGTTTGGCAGTGGACCTGGATTGACGATGAAAATGCCACTAGTGTACGTGTAGCGGAGAAAGACCTGGGAGAGGAAAGGATTACGTGTACAGTACGCCCTTGTGGGTACGGTTACCTACCTTAGAGCTTTTGAGTGGGCCCTCGTTGAACCGATGACGACTACAGCACCGACCAGATAGCGCTGGTGAAATGGGGGAGGTCGGTCGTGTATCCGAGGGAGTATGTACAGACACTTCATTGGTGAAAGATACACCTCAGGTATCAAGAGGCGCGGCAGGTCTAACAACCAGCCCTCCTCAGATTACCTTATTAGGTACCTTACCTACCTAGACAGGGACCACTTCAGCTGGGACATCATCGCAGGAAACTCTTGAGCACATAATAAGGTACGTTGTAGGTGTACGGAGTAGATACCTATAAGGTACAACTCGGTAAACCCGCTTCACAGCTGGTTATGGGTAATAGGTACCAATCAGGGTCCCAAAGGACTCATCCGAGCTCAGCTGTGTGTTGCTTGGTATTATGGATACAACCAACGTATGTACACAAAGGGATAACTGGTCCAGGGGATTAGCGCCAGTACACTAGTGCGAGCCCATCCCATCCCTGCCACCCCAGCACAGCTGAGAGTAATTACTCCCAGTAGCAATTCTGAAAGGAGTCTTTTCTAGGGGTAACATCGCATCGTGCCGTACCCGCCCTCGCAGAATCCAATCTTGAATCATGCATCCCAATCCTTGGCCCTGTTTATTATACCGCTTCGTAAATACGGTTACAAAGTAGATGGAACGTCCAAAGGTTCGCTCAAAAGACTGGTGTTGGCACATAGGTTGTCTCGTGGAAATCAACACGCAAAACACCAACGAACAAACCACGAACCTTGCTGTCTGCATTCCTTCCCTCGGAGTCAGATCCGAGCAGATCCTCCTACCGATATACATTGTACAACGTAATACGGACAGGTAGGGTGCCAAGCCATTCCCAATCCTTGTCGCACATCTCGTCCGCCCGCAAAATCACACCCCGCCTTGACCCGACCAAACCGCTCGAGCCCATTTCAAAATGTCGTACCAGATCGGCTCCGAGACGTCTGACAGAAGAATTGTTTGTATCTGTGCCCGTATATCTATGTAACGACTCCTTAGCCTGGCGCAGTGGCAGCTCTAGACTCGATCCTGTTGTTGACAGTTTGAGCTGTTGCAGGTGCAATCACAGCTACCGACGACAACGCAGAGCTGCGCCTCCAGCCGTGGCGGAAGGTAGCTGTAATTAATATCCCGGTCCAGCCTAACTTCCCTTCCCAAGACAATGTCTTAGAGAGCGACGCCACATTTCGCCCCAGTTCATCCCCGTTGACCGATTCGGACAGGCTCTCAATCACTCCACGCCAGCCACCCTTCACATCTTATCTTTACGGTGAGTACGCTCTGTGTCCGACATTCGGATTGCAGGCACTATCCCTCCATACTGCGGCGGTATGTACGCCTACCTACCTACCTACCTACCTACTCCGGACCTACTTACTCGTGCTGGCCTTGGGGCGGGATGAATGCCACAACTTGAAGACCTCTCCACGACATACATAATGGGCATCGCGTCGCTGTGCGAAATACGAAAGTATTGTCTAAGTATACACTGATATTGTTCATGGATGCGGTCAAGTTATACAGAGCAATACTTACCAGTCTTATCTCACCCGCCTTGCCAAATCCCTTCGCGCAACGTGTTGTGTAACCCTTGTTTGTTTCCTTAGTGTCTCCTGTCTGTCTCACAAAGCACGGTACGATCTGGAAGGAGCAAGGTAATCAGGTCTTGCATCAGTTTGGCCTCATTAGGTACGCAAGAGGACCTCTGAGAATACACCGTACATGTAAGTATCTTAGGAATGCAGCCTCTGTATTCGTACACTGCAAATAGATATGAATGACGACTATATCTGTGTATCATCACTCCGCCAACTCGAACTGACAGGAAGTCGGCATTTCTCATACTCAACCGGCACGGGCCCATAGCACCAGCTAGGTGCCTGTACGTTGCAATGTTTGGATTTAGGGTTGAGCAGGAGTAAGGTCTGAACTGAAACACACACATCTACGTGTACTTGATAAGCTGGGAATAAATAAATAAAGCCAATTAACTGGTAGAAGTCCATCTCATCAAACATCTACTCGGTAAGACGCAATCTTTTCTTTCTAGCCAAGGAGAAATATATAGTCATTGCCGCTCCCAACGTCTACAAGCCACGCCAACACCATAAAGTTAAACATAGCGCCAACCTCCCAGCTAGAACAATCCAAGGGACATAAAGATGTTGTGAGATGATGCTCAACTTGGGCACGAGAAAGATAGAGATCGCTGTAAAACACCATAAGACCGAAGTGAAGTTACAGCGGTCTAGGATGGAGGGGGGAAACAGGCGGAGAACGAATAATCCCAGAAAAAAAATCGTATCGTTTCTTTCGTTGCCATTCCCATCAATATCCGAAACCGTCGTGTTGATGGACGGGGCAGCGCCCCGGGTTCTTGACGAACCAAGCCGAAATGCAAGCACGATGGAATCGGCATAGACACTCCAACCTGGCCATAGGCACACCTACTTCGAATTCCTCCAGGCAGATTGTACACTCGGCCGAGTCGACACAGTCCTTTTCGGTAGCCACGTAAGGGAACATACCCGTGCGACGATGAGCACGGGGAGGAGGAGTGCCGCCTGCGGCCTCCGCCATAACTGCCCCGCTACTAGAGCGGGTGCTGTGTGATGTAATGCAGTCGGTGATGTGAGCTTCGCGCAATGAGTCGAAGTCGGGCAAATCTCGAGACGGCAGTTCTCGATGACAGACGGGACATTCGTCCTCTTCGGGAATTTGAGGAGGGGGTGGTAGGGCACGGTTTCTTGCCGGGGACGAAGACGACGAAAGTCCAGAGTCGAGCATGGATCGGCGCCGTGAATGAGAACTGCCAGATCCAGGATAGACGGCAGATGACGAAGACGAGTAAGTGAACGGTGCCCCCCCATGAAAACGGCTCTGGGTAGACCCAACAGTGCCTCTAGACGGACCAGCAACTCCAGAACTAGAACCAGAATGCTGGGAACCGATTCGGGTTAGTTGGATGGAAGAGCAAGAAGTCTGGGCTTCGATTGCTGAAGGGCTTACCGTCACGCTTCTATTTCTAGCAGAATACATATCTTGAACAGAGCCAGCTGGAAAGTATTCCTGATATCGGCTGGAAGACGGCATGGAGCCGGGCCCCGCGACCGCGTTACTGTGGGACCTGTGATGTGTTCTCCGTGTGGATGCCTGATTTGGTGCCCGCTGGGGTCCTGGGGGCGAAGGGTTCGGATCTGGAACACACGGATTGCAAAGACGAACACGTTCACCACCGCCGAGGCTGCTGAGATCCGCATAACCGCCTTCTCCGGCGAGGAGGGAGAACGCGTATCTCTGGTCGGATACCCCAAGCTGGTCGGGAGGTCGAACGATAAACTGGTTCGGTATTGTGATTCTGTGCGGCGAACAACGGTTACACACTACACGTCCGCATTTTCTAGTGCAAGGTAGGTTAGATCGACAGTCTTTGACACATATCCAGGAGGTTGACAAACCTGCAATGATGCTTTCTAACAAAAAAGCTGAACTGCGTCCGACAGATCGGGCAGACGGTCACTTCGGCGTCAGGTTGCCATCGTGGCAGTACAAAGCTGGGGCCTCCTTCGCTACCCTCTGTCTGTTGACTCCTGTCCATTTGTGTCTGATTTTCCCGTCCGGCTGTTGGTCTCCAATCTGTCATAGTCGTGGGTGGAGACGGGGAGTCGCCTGTGAGATCAACCACCGGGGTCCTCAGGTTTGCAGCCCTCGACGTATGACTAGCCTGGAACACCTCCTGTAGCTGCCACGATATAGCTTCGATGCTTGCCTCTCGAGGCGACTCCTGGCGTCTCCTGGGTGTCTCAGTCAGGGATGTAGCGGGCATGCTAACACGATCAACAGGGGAAGATCCCTCCGATCCTGTAATAGCCGTATCCTGCGCCGTCCCGTCATGCTCGACTTCGTCACCTGGAGACAATCCCCCATGTCGTGGAGAAACTACTCCCGCAACCGCATGTGCAGGTTCAACCTCGTCGTCCGAGAGATGTCGCTCCACCAGGTGTGAAGGGCAGTCAAAGAATCGAGAGCACTCTTGGTCGTGGAACCGAGCTGTACGCCAACGACATACATCCAAAGAGATACTAGCAACGCTTTCTCCTTCAGACGAGCTCTCCGAGTCGGAAGAAAGCTCAATGTAATGCCGTTGATCGCCAAGAGCCTCCGTGCTTTGCCCAGCGCCTTCGCCGGGACTTGCCATATTATATCATCGGAGCCAGGGCGCGTCGGATCGTAGAGCCAAAAGAGAACGACTTTGATAGAACAGGATGCCACTTGAGCCTCGAAGCTAAAATATGAAGTCGTGTGATTCGACGGTTCGGCGACGGAAGGGAAGATTAAAGTATGGTCCAACCCTGTGACAAGCTGGCGGGGTTGTCAGTAGACTGGAACGTTCGCCACTGCAGGGTACAGACCTTGACGTAAAAAGCGACAGGCGACCGAACTCTGGAAGAAATTAGGTAGAGGATCCAGTTAATAAAGAAGATGATAAGGATGCGAAGAGAAGACGCTCAGAAAAGAAACTACCTTTATCTTCGGACCCCAAACTTCCAAGCGAGTTGGCAACGCTTATCGCCTGAATGTCCAAGTTGCGAGGGTCCTTATCGGTCATCGGAGGGGGGTGGTGGGTGTTGGGTGTTGGGTCTAAAACGTACCTAAGGTAGGTATTTACAACGTAGAAAATGGGACATACAGTACGTACTCGTACGGTTACCGTATTGCTATTGACATCACATGCCTCCTGGAACAAACGGTCCCACCAACATATACCCCCTTTATGTGGAAGGGAACCAGCACAACACTGTTAGAGAAAAAGATACATAAACAGCGTGCCCATCTGGATATCAAGTCCTAGGATACACTGGCTCTGCATAGAGGATAAGAGCTGGCGGGCTGTTGACACTACCGTCGACACCTTGAATTTTGTTGCGGAACCTGTCCCGTCAAAAAAGTATTACTTGCAAAATGCAACTCCCGTCCGTGGCTGGTCTTGCTCCCCTCCAGATTACACATCGAACTTCATGAGTCGAGTTTTGCGTAAGCGGAACAAGAATATGCGTTCCCCCGTCAATAAACAGTCGATCCGGTCCCCTCGCCTCTCGCCTCGCTCATGGGAGAACATTCTTCCTCGCGAGGGCGGTGGACGCGGGGTAATTAATAGGAAATCCTGCACACAGGAGTACTTCGTATAAAACGTACTCCGTACCTTACATCGGCTGGCAATAAATTTAGGGTGATGGTATGCGGACTGTAGGGTGACTGGAGATCTTCAAGCAAACGAAGATGAGCTTGACAATGGCTTCAACACTGGGCGGTAGGGGAGATTCAGCTTAACTTGCGGTGCGCACCTTAGTATCTACGTAAGGTAGTCACAGGATGCGAGCATCAACTAATGGCGCCAAGACGACGCTTGCGCTATAAGCAAGTAAGTCTATGGCCATTCCCAGAAGTCCCTCCCTGTTCTAAGGTCGGCGGCCATACTGTACAAGCAAGCCCAACTTCCTGAGGATATCTCAGATCACCTTCACGGCGGAAGTACCTATCTCGTCAAAGCAATATCATCTATCCTGAGAATCAACTTCACGGTCTCAGCCGCGAGCTCAATTGCACTCGTGCAAACGAGCAATGGCTGCAGCACGTTCTCCTTGGAAATGTTACTGTTGACTCCACCCGACTTGATGCTCACGCCGGCGTTCCTCTCGCCCATCTCGTGACGGTGCCGGAGCTCCGTGACGACCTTGATGCTGTTTAAGCCCGCGTTCTCCGCCAGAGTTGTCGGAATCACCTCCATGGCATCCGCGAACGCCTTCCAGCAAATGGCCTCGGTACCGGGCAGGCCCCGGGCCTGCTTCGCCAACTGCGTCGCAATCTCAATTTCGGGGGCACCGCCACCCGCAATGAGGGCCTTCTTCTTGACCAGGCAGCGGACGACACAGTGGGCATCGTGCAAACTGCGCTCGGCCTCGTCGAGAATCAGGGAGTTGGCTCCCCGCACAACAACAGATACCGTCTTTCCCGTCGCCTTCGCCCCCGACACCTTGACCATACGGGCACCCATCGAATGCACTTCTTCGATAAGATCGGCCGAGCCAAGTTTGTCCTCGGTGAAAGAGTCAATGTCGGCGATGGGTTTGCAGCCTGTGGACTTGCAGATGAACTCGACCTCATCTCGTTCAATGTCCTTGACGGCAAGAATACCGAGTTTCGCCAGGAAGTGCAGGGAGAGGTCGTTCACTGCGTCCCGGAGAATGGACTTCTGAATCAACAACACATTGCACTTGGCCTTCTTGATCTTCTTCACCATGTTGAGCAAGTAGAGACGCTCCTCCTTGACAATCTTGTCCATTTGCCTGTAGTCGTTCACGGAGATGGTGTTTTCCATCTGGGATTGGAGTCAGTGACTGCATGCTCGAGAGGGACCAGTAATGAACAGGTGCGGCGTTATTAGACTCACATCGGGCTTGGGCGGGCTCAGCTGGAACTGAATCAGACCGATCTTGGCCTTCTCAATACGCGCAGGGCCGCCAGCTCCCTTGAGTACGGGCTGCGTCAAGACCAGACCATCCACGAGCTCGCTGTCCTCGATGGTACCCCCGACCTTCTTGACTATCCTGATGTTCTTCAAATCCACGTTGTCTGCCGTCTTCATGTCGATAGTCTTAAGTACCGAGTTGACGGCCATGGGACCGAGGAGATTCGAGTACTGCGATACGATCTTGGAGGAAAGCGACGTGTTCGCCGCTTGCAGGAGAGCAGCGGTGTCGGTCAGGGAAATAGGTTGAGACATGTCGTGTAGAACGTCGACAGCCGCCGCAGCGGCCCGCTGGAATGACTCTGAGATAACCGAAGGGTGGATGCCCTTGGACAGTAATCTGTCTGCAGCACCCAGCAAGCTACCGCAAATTACCACCACAGACGTTGTGCCGTCACCAGCTTCGACATCTTGGGCAGCCGAGAGATTAACCAGCATCTTGGCCGTCGGGTGCATAACTGACATGCTCTTGAGCATCGTGTTGCCGTCGTTCGTGATGATGGTCTCGCCCTTCCCGCTTCGGATCATCTTGTCCATGCCACGGGGTCCAAGCGATGTTCTAATGGCATCAGCGACGGCTAGAAATCATTTGTCAGTGATTCACCGCAATAGATCCGACTCGAGATAATCGTTCTCACCTCTGGCGGCTACAATATTGGACGATCGGACGGTTGCGGGCTTGTCCTTGTCCTATCCGCCAGTCAACCTCAGCTTCCAATACGCGCTACACGGGCAGGAAGCTCAGGGTACGTACCTTGAAAGTGGCGTTGGAGGGGCCGCCTTGAGCGGCGGGCAATGCAGTTGTCGCCATCTTTCTTGTGCTCGGAATGTGCTTCTCCAGGGCTACTATTAGGTATAAAAAAATCCCGAAGAGATTGTCGAGGGGGAGCTTGAGAATGAAGCTTCAGTTGTGATTAGTGTGTCCCGCAGTGTGCCTGTTGGTTATTATCCCACTCCTGACGGTGAAGGTGGGATATTTTATTTGACGGCGGTTCAGTTGTTCCACGGCCGCAATGTAGTTATACGCTAACCCGATATGGACTAGCGACGATAGATTACCGTCTATGCCACTGCGCGTTTCTAACCTGTGGAGTGGAGTGACCTGGAAGCTCAAGGCAACTACCCAGATTACGGAACCGGCTTCATCACAGATATTAGCTGGTTCGACTTTCCGCCTCACCAACCGACCACCTGCGCCATTCCCAAAACGACATTTCCATCCTCCCCCAAAACGTCGCCTCCGAAGTTCTCTCAAGAACTACTTTGACCCCATTTATCATTTTTTTTCTCATTGTTTTCCACCAGACAAGCTGCTTGGTTTTGGGGCGCCCAAGTCCTGAGCTTTCGCGATGGTAAATTACCTGGCCCGAATGATGCCGTCGTAACAGATACTGACCGGACTAGCCTTCCGCCACCGGCCAAGATTGGGAGAAGTACCAGAAGAAATTTGCCGACGATGAAATAGAGGAGAAGAAGATCACACCTTTGACCGATGAGTATGGTTCCCCCACGATCAGGGCGGATTCGTCATTGGCTGTACTCTCGCCGCTGACCAGCTGTTGAACAGGGATATCCAGGTACTCAAGACCTATGGCGCCGCACCGTACGGCGCGGCCATCAAGAAGTTAGAACAGCAAATCAAGGAGAAACAAGCAAGCGTAGATGAGAAGATTGGAGTCAAGGTTGGACCGTCTAACATACCCCTCGGACATTCGGAGCTACACTAACGCCCACTCTCAAGGAATCCGATACTGGCCTGGCGCCGCCGCACCTGTGGGACGTCGCAGCCGATCGACAGCGAATGGCCGAGGAACAGCCACTGCAAGTGGCACGCTGCACCAAGATCATCCCGGACGAGAAGGACGATTCGAAGAGCAAATATGTCATCAACGTCAAGCAGATTGCGAAGTTTGTCGTACAACTCGGCGAGCGGGTGAGCCCTACCGACATTGAGGAGGGTATGCGCGTTGGTGTCGACCGGAACAAGTATCAAATCATGCTCCCTCTACCACCCAAGATCGATGCCAGCGTCACCATGATGACCGTCGAGGAAAAGCCCGACGTGACGTATGGTGACGTGGGTGGTTGCAAGGAGCAGGTTGAGAAGCTACGAGAAGTCGTCGAGATGCCTCTGCTGTCACCAGAACGCTTCGTCAATCTCGGTATCGACCCTCCAAAGGGAGCGCTGCTGTACGGACCACCAGGCACAGGCAAGACGCTCTGTGCCCGCGCGGTGGCTAATCGGACGGATGCCACTTTTATCCGAGTCATCGGCAGCGAGCTCGTTCAGAAATACGTCGGCGAAGGTGCAAGGATGGTCCGGGAACTGTTCGAGATGGCACGGACAAAGAAGGCCTGCATTATCTTCTTCGACGAAATCGATGCTGTTGGCGGAGCCCGTTTCGATGACGGTGCCGGTGGCGACAACGAGGTGCAGAGAACGATGTTGGAGTTGATTACACAGCTCGATGGCTTTGATGCGCGAGGTAACATTAAGGTTATGTTCGCCACCAACAGACCGTCGACGTTGGACCCGGCGCTGATGCGTCCGGGTCGTATCGACCGCAAGATCGAATTCTCCCTACCGGATCTCGAAGGACGTGCCAATATTCTGCGCATCCACGCCAAGAGCATGTCCGTCGAGCGGGACATTCGGTGGGAGCTCATCTCCCGTCTGTGCCCCAATGCCACGGGCGCCGAACTGCGCTCTGTCTGCACCGAAGCCGGCATGTTCGCCATTCGGGCCAGGAGGAAGGTCGCCACTGAGAAGGACTTCCTCAGCGCAGTGGATAAGGTGATCAAGGCCAACCTCAAGTTCAACTCGACGGCAAGCTACATGCAGTACAATTAAGCCAACATAGTAAACATTCAGCAACTTCGGGTCTCAAACTGGGCCATGGGGCGGATTTGGGATTGGGTTGTCTCGATAGGGTGTAACAGTAGACTGCATAGGATTGGCAAGGTCCTGGAGAGGCATAATAATCCCAGGTGAACTCTTATCATGCTTTCTATGATTCAATAGATAACTTTGCCTGCCTGGTTGAAAGTGAATACATTCCAGTGGACACGGTTCCATGTGCTCTGTTACCTGCCCGTCCAGGAGTATAGAAGAAGGAAAAGAATTGATCGTGAGGCGCCTCCTGTTGTGCAATGTACCGGCTTCAAGGTTCCATAACTCCAATCGCCTGCTTACTGCTAAACTCGCTGTCGAGCGCAACCTGCATGTGGTGGGAAGAACAGCTGAGATGCCAGATACATCAATATCTAAAGGTTTTTCATCCATGATAAAATAGGAGCGTGCAGCCGAACAACTGCTCTGTGGCATCTGCTGGTGTGCATGTCTTAGCGACAGGCAAGTGTCATCCTTGACCTACAATTCGCAGAATGCTCACATGCGCGAAAGGCAGCCAAAGCAGGCGATATCACCTTCTTTGCCTCTCTCAATGCAACATCGGCTACAGATGACTTGTCGATGCTCGCCAGAGGCCCACCAATTCGTTTTTTCCTGACCCTGGCCGTTCATTTTATGTGCTTGTTTTTCTCCACCACCATCGTCTTGCCCGCCTCTTTCCTTCTCTTGTCCCTCGGGTGGGTCATCGGCATCGTCCATATGAAAAGACCTGGACAGAACATCTTGATCTGACGTTTCCTGATCGGCTTCGTCTGTCTGGGTGGCTGACCTGCGTGGTGGTCCCAGATACTCGGTTGTCCATCCAGGGCACTGTCTGAGGCAAATAAAGCATGTTCTTGATTGACAGCCCTCGCAATCTGCATATGAATCAAGGTCCGACTTCTTGGTAGGCTTCCGGCGGCAAATATGGCAAGGTTCCAAAAGAGCGCCCGAGTTGACACGAGCGGGTGGTGGGCGGGTAGAAGTAGAAGGCGAGCGCACACTTTGTGGTGATCTTATGTGATTTGTCGATCGGCTGATATAGTCGTCGTGGCCTAGGTTGTGATGCGGCGTGTACGGGTTCTGATGTAATTGATGTAATTCCTCCATGACCCCTGCATGATCCGAAGTGCGTAGTTTCTTTGCTGAGGGAAGGGGTAAGGTCTTCCTCTGAACATTCCCGATAGCCGAAAAGGAGACATTATCATCGTTATGGGGGTGATATTGTGACAGCTTCGGGTAGCGGGGTGCTAGTTGGTGTGCTTGATCATGATGCTGTTCATGTGGTTGCCTGGACCAAGAGACCTCGTTTAGTATGCCAAGTTCTCATGTGCAAGGTCAGATACTTAATATGTTGAGAGCCTCGTACACTGAGTCTTGCAGAGTTCTTGCGTCATCGTCTTCTCGCCTCCGCTTCTTGCCTGCCGGGAACCGTCGTGGTTCCTCGGCCACCGATGGCATAGTAAGGCAGGATGCCCACGATGGGTTGGGCACGCAGTTTCCAATTATGCCCCAGTGAACTGCGGTAGCAGCACAAGGAGAAAGCAATGCCCAAAACCTCAAGAAAACAGATCGACTAGGAGATGGCAGAAATAAGGCGATCGTTGGTCGCTTTCAAGTTCAGCCAAAGGGTTCGGACATATTATGGTCAAGTGAAGTGCACGGAGGATGTCAGGTACGGAGTACAAAGTACTACATACAACTACGACCTAGTCGACTAGTCCCATAAATTCTAGTCGTCCCGAGATTTCCTGTTGGATGGGAAACGGGTGAGGTGGAGCAATGCACCCCGATTCGCTGGACGTCGCGATGGGTACTGCTGGGTACCTTACTGTAATTACCTTACCATAGGGAGGTCTCACCCAAGTTGAAAGGAACCCGAACTGGAAAGGTCGAGTTATGTCGAGGATCGATTTCTATCATAATGATGTTAATTACATATGTAGGTGTCAAGGGGATCAGGCCTATTCATACAGTATGTAAATTCACGTTCAAGCTCTTAGATATGACATTGGGCAGCCTTCGACGAAGCTTATAACATCTGTCCGTACCTTACCTTATCCAGGAGCAAGCCATGGACAACGGTTTAGCAATACAAAAATATGTACCCGTAACACAAGTGTGTAGCTTAAGCCTTCTGATACATGGAAGAACATTTCCTGCAAATAGAGACAGCACAGCACAATATCCTCACTGACTACAGAAGAAGGCTGGGTGAGGTATGGAAAACATTCATCTGATTTACACTCTATCACCGCTCTTTAGGAAGCCCCCAACGACAAACAATCATCTCATCCCCCACCCGCCCCGCCAGACAAAGGAGCTCGTTTTATAAGAGAGGCCTAGTATAAGATACACTGAGATACCGTTGAGATTACCGCACAATACCGCATGCTATCGTCTAGTGGCGGACTTTGCTCTCCTTGGGCGGGTCATAAGCGAGCTTCCTCGACTTGAGCCAAGCCCACTTGTACCGCTTCACCCAGACGCTGATAGCCCACAGGGTGGTCGTAACAACGAGAACCTTCATGCCCATCTTCTTGCGGTCGTCCATCTCGGGCTCGGCCGCCCAGTTCAGGAACTCGGTCACGTCCTTGGCCATCTGCGAAGTCGAAGCAGGGGTGCCATCCTCGTACTCGACCAGGTCGTCGAACAGAACACGGGCCATGGCAATGCCAGTGCCGGGGAAGTAGGGGTTGAAGTTCATGCCGGGAGCAACCTGGGCACCTGCGGGGGGCTCGTCCGGGTAGCCGGTGAGCAGGTTGAAGACGTAGTCGCAGCCACCGTGGCGGGCCTTGACAATCAAGCTCAGATCGGGGGGGTAAGCTCCCTGGTTAGCCGCACGGGCTGCCTCTTCGTTGGGGTAAGGAGAAGGCAGGTAGTCGGACAGTTTACCAGGGCGCATCTCGATGTCACCTTGGTCGTTCGGCTCATCGGGGTATTCGTTTTCCTCGGCAAGAGCTTTGGCCTCATCGACGGTCAAGATGGTGCCAACAAGGGCTCGGTAAGGAACACGGGCGAGGGAGTGGCAGGAGGCGCAGACTTCACGGTAAACCTGGAAACCACGGCGGAGGCTAGGTTGCATGCCAAGTTAGTGAGGGAAAACACGTTGGCTTTATGGTAGAGTGGGAACTTACGCCTGGTGGTCGAAGGTGCGGAACCATTGTTGATGAACCCAAGGGTAATTGGTAGGGTGCAGACTGTGATAGACGTCAGCTTGCCTTTCTTTTTCTTTCCCCCTTTTTGGGGGGGTTTTAAATGAAAATGAGGCAAAGAACGGCGCCTGGGATCGAGTCGGTTCGATGTGGCTCAAGCCCAGCAGCAATAATAGCCGCTCTCGCCTTCCAACCCGTAATTAGAGCATATCAATCGTACTCACCCTTCCTCGGCAGGTGTCGAAGCGTGAGCCGTGGGCCCATAGAGATGGTAGTACCAGGCAATGGATCCGGCAGCGACGGCGGTCGAGGTGATGGCGGCGAGGTTCAGCCGTGCAGGAGTGGCTTCGGCACCGCTGGAAGAAGAGGCCGCACGCTGTCCATATTCTGTCAGTAACCAAACTCGGGTTCATGGGACTGATATCAAGCCAATTGATGTGTATTGATCGGTCCCTGGTGCGGTGCGTGATTGCCTCGGGAAAAGAGAAATCGTGATCAGGTCATACCTTAGCGAAGGTGACGGGACCATTTTTGAAGGCGCGCGTTGCGCGCAAGGAGGACCTGGCCAGCATGTCGGGTAAGCTCTATCCTCAGCCGTAGAATCAACCGCAGTCGGTTCGGAGACGCAATGGATGGTTGGTCCTCTCGTGACGGGCGTCGAAAAATCTACCCATTCAATTTGGACTCGAAAATCACTGGAGAAGAGATGAGGCAGATTCCGAAATGGCCCGACGCTCATTGGCCACCAAGGCTCACGACTCGAGTCACGTGATTCTGCTCTACGGACCAGGCACACCTCGGTCAACCGGGTCGATTTACGAAGGCCGGGATTCAGAGTATGCATCTTTGCTCCCAACAGTTCAAACAGGAAGACACTCTCCCAGCTGTCTCTAACTCAAGTAACGTTATGCAGCCCATATGCGCCTAGTTTCC